>NC_041390.1:378688722-378752786 GCF_002162155.2 Triticum dicoccoides | reverse complement strand
TGGCGTCGCCCAGACGCCCGACTGTGGCATTTCTTTTAAAGCCCTTTATGTGGCGTCGCCCAGACGCCCGACTGTGGCATTTCTTTTAAAGCCCTTTATGTGGCGTCGCTCAGACGCCCGACTGTGGCATTTCTTTTAAAGCCCTTTATGTGGCGTCGCCCAGAGGCCCGACTGTGGCATTCCTTTTAAAGCCCTTTATGTGGCGTCGCCCAGACGCCCGACTGTGGCATTTCTTTTAAAGCCCTTTATGTGGCGTCGCCCAGACGCCCGACTGTGGCATTTCTTTTAAAGCCCTTTATGTGGCGTCGCTCAGACGCCCGACTGTGGCATTACTTGTTATTTATTTCATAATTTTTTTATACTACCATGTTATTGCAATTTATTAAATAACTTGCTTGCACGCATCCGAGATTTATTTATCTTTTGTGACTGACGTCATGAGCATAAAATACTTTTCAGCACATCATTGTTATATTATACTTGTGTTCATAATGTTTGCGAGTACATTCAAAGTACTCACTGGCTTGTCCCTGGCTATTGTCTTGGCGAGATTTTTCTTGCTCGGAAAGGAGCGACGCGATGCCAGCCCCGGAAACCACTCAATGGAGATAGCAGTCTCGCGAAGATAGGAATTTAACCTGGTCAGCTGTTCCCGTGGGGAATGGAGTCCCATAGACACAGATGTTTCACAACCCGCTTCCGCCATCAACCACTAGAAACCGTTTGTTGTACTCACAGGCCAGAATGGTCTTGTACTACATATTTTGTATTTTGCTTGGAGTTTCTGTATCAAGTTGGAGCCTCATCAGCTAACAGTAATCCTGGGGCTGATGAGCACGATGGTCTTTTCTGGAAATTTATTACCCGGAAAACCCGGTCGTGACAGAATTGGTATCAGAGCCAGGCTGACCATTGGCTAATCCTATCTTAGCCAAGTCAATAAACATAGGCAAACCAACCCACCAGACCTTAACCAGCCCCAGCCAAGCTTCTCGTGCAAGATAGCCACACAATGACCCAACACTTTTTGGCAGTCGGTGCCCAACCTATCAACCTAACCTGTCACTCATGCGCCAGTGACCGGCCCCTAAATAGTCTTTTCTCGCAAGCGTGCGAAGGAAGATTCCGTCCCCTTTTCCCTATAAAAAGGGGTGCGCTAGCCCCAAACCAGCACAGCATAGCCGCTACCCCAAATCGAGCCACAACGCCTGGACCTATAGTGCACAACGAAACCACAGCAACCAACCTTGGAGGTTTTGTGACCATCCTCGCAAACCTCACCCGTCGTGCCTACGCGTTAGAGGAGCCACCAGAATATGTTGTGTATCAAGGACCCATGAGCGGTGAAGACCGCCAATTCTGGGCCACTGTGCACATTTACGGTAGGAGTCTAGCACCCGAGCGCCCCTACCGGTTCACCGGAAGAACAACTTCCTTTGAGCCACAAGCCATCCAGCTAGCCACTCGAGAGGCTATAGTTCATCTCAGGCACTTGTCGCCAAGAGTTAACTGTCGCTCGTTCCACTACTACCCCAGACGAGAAGGGTATGGTAGACCACCCCAAGTTGCCAATGGAGATCACGAGACGGACCCCGCATTATTGCACCTAGTGCGCTATGTAAGTGCACTAGAGGCACTGTTCGACCAGATCACTATTGATCTAATCGCAGCTCGTGGAGAGCTGGTTCGTCGAGCCCTGGCGAGAGAAGAAAACGAGCCCAACACCGACAACCCAGTCGTGCTGTTTGGACAACCGATCGAGACCCCGAGATCTGCCCCAGCCATCGGCCAAGGTGCTGCGATAACCCCAGAAGTGCTTCGTCGCATATTGGGAGCACACTCCAACGGGGTTGTGGCCAACAATCCCCGCGGTGGTCATTCTCACTACCCCAACCCTGCAGTTCCTCCGCCATCTCCGACTAATCCCGGCAGAGAGACACGTGGAGAAGCCTCGACATCCACCAGGCACGCCTGTTTAGACATAAACGAGGTAGACTAAGCAGTATGAGTAGCACCAAGTTTCAATGTATCCTCGCTTTGTAATCATGCGACCGCGTATATTAACGCAGCCTGTCTTTGTGCCTCTATTTTAATAGTAGCCATGCATATTTAGTCAGCGCATAGCTGCATATTTTTCTGGGCACAACTACCAAAACCAACCCGACGACAACCACAGTAACGCGTCTTTTATTGAGATATGTGTATCTCTGACACTGACCCGACCTTTGGAACTAAGCTGGCAAATTTTTACCTTTCACCATGGTAAAACGATCCGGCTCCATTGCTATATAAAGGCCACCTTGTGACCTTACCCAGCAACCCTCACTTTGTGCACAACACTCATGCTTTTTCCTGTCATGCCGAACCCCAGCATTCATCTGAGAACACCAGATGCAACCCCAGGTAGCTTTGTCAAAATATTGTGGGATTTTACCCGCAGTACCATGGGTTCTACCCAGCCACCCCAGTACGAGCTGTTCAAATCGAGGATCACCCCATCCACCTCGGAATATTGGGCAGCAGTACACATTCCTCCTGTAGACCCCAACCAAGATCCAACGGAAGTTTCCTTCATGGGGAAATCTATGCCAACCCCACACTTGGCCATAGAGGCTGCTGCGAAAGAAGCGATTGCTCGTCTTCGATCCGCAGTACCCTATGCCCGCGAACAAGGATATTATTACTTTCCGAGTCGTGCAGCACCCGGAGAAGTAACATCTTTTCCCGGTGGATGTATTGAGAGAGACCCAGTTCTGGCCAACCTTATCCAGTACATAATTGCTCAAGAGCATTTAAACCAGCGGGTGATGGATTATCTCTAGAGCCTCGCAAATTTAAATCCTCAGATTGCCATCGGCAGACCACTGAGACCCGACACGGAGAGACGCATACATCGACTGGTCAATCCACTGCCTCCAATTGAAGAAGAATGTATTCCTTTACCAGAGACATTTTATCAGGACCCCGCCCAGTTACCATTTTCATTTTAGACGTCACTACTGTATTTGTTCTTTGCAGCATTTATTTATGTGTGTGACTTATGCGTGATACCCTGAGTTTGTACGACGAGTCAATTATTTGGCTTTTACTAATGTGTGTAGTTTTGATGTGGTTTATGCTCCTTTAAATTAAATGTTTTTCCCTCGCAAAACACTGGAGTGAGATTTTCTTTTCCCTGAGTTGCTACATCTACACTTTCTCACGACGTGGATTATTTAATTTCACTCAGCACCACGAGCAGACTCACAACTCTTATCATTCGGACATATACACGGTTTGCAAAACTTTGCAACGGTGTTACATCCAGCTAATCACCCCCTAACAACAGTTAGCACCCGGCACACCCCATCTACTCCTCATGATCACCACCACCGCGGAGAGCCAACACCCGAGCTGCAGCGTCGCGATACTCATCGAAGATCATCGCGCACAGGAGCATGGAGAACCCCAGCAGCGCCGCCAGCCCTCCGCATATCAGGATCACGAACCAGTCCGGCATCGCCTCCGCCGTTAGAGCCTCGACCGAGCTTCTGTAAGCGGTAACGGAGAAATAAGGAGGAGGAGAAGTGAGGCCAGGTGTAAGGAGGAAGAGAGAGGCACCCCGGCAGTTTTTATAGCTCGAGCTCGGTGTACGGTGGGCGAAGTCCACCAACGCCGCTCGTCGCCGATCGCCGGTGTTCGGAGTCGAATCCGCGAGCAGTGCCGACAGCGCGCTGGCCCGCGCGGTGTGCGCACGCTGCACCAGCAGCTAGCGTCGCCGTTGGAGAAAGCGCGCGGGAGAGAGGAGGAAGAAAGGGCCAGAGGGAGAAGAAGAGGAGACTGACAGTGGACCCCGGGTCCACCTGTCAGCCAGAGAGAGCACTGTGCTCTCAGGTGCGACCAGCGTATATCTAAATTTAGGAGTTATCCTAAATTTATATCCAGCATAGAAATCACCCGTTTTGTCCCGAACCGTAGACTTTTCCGCGCAGCCCCAGCTTTTCACACTGTGGTTTTTCACCACTTATTGCCTTCTCACTGTAGCTACATCTTTATTGCGTATTTATTTTCTTAACACCGCTTTTAGCAAATCTCGAGGGCGAGATTTTTTTTAAGGGGGTTAGTATTGTGACACCCCAAAAATTTTGGCCTTGTTTTTAATGGAATAAAATTTTGCCAGGATTTAAAACTTTGAATTTTTGAGCTCCATTTTGATTTTGTTTAAATCTTTTCCTTCCCTGTTATGATGAGTTTTTCCCAAAGAGAAAACTTTTCAAAAAAATGTTGTTGGACTTTTTTTAACCTCTCAAGAAAAACTTTCCTTTTATTAGTGTAACTAATTAAATTATTATGTTGCTTGATCTTTATTTTCTTGAAAAGGATTTTTCTAGGTTAAATGGCCTTAATTGAACTACAACCATTTGATAAATTCACTTAAAATTTCCACAAAAATTTGGAGATGTCATGTGATGTTTTTAAATCACTTTTATGCTAAAATATATTTCATTCATGAAATATTTTTAGCCTTACACTCAATTTTTCTTCTCTGGTCCAGAGTGCATTTTGCACTACAACCTATTTAAATATTTCTTTAAAACTTCTACCAAAATTAAGGGAGGTCAGTAGGAGCCTATTATCCCACTTTGTGCAAAAACCTATTTGTGTCCTTTGAAAAATTTGAGTGAATCAACCTCATCTTCATTCTGGACCAACTTGATGGTTTGTACAGCAACCATGTTTTTACTTGCTCTTTAACCCTTGATTATTTCTCCTACTTGTAGTCCCCCATGTTAAACCCTTAAGTCCAGGAGCATGCACCTTTTGGATCATTTTTGGTTCATGAAATAATGTCATTTATTTCCTGTCCAGAATTGAAGTTTTGTAAAACTTGCACTAACAAGTTTCTTCTTTTGTCCAACTAACATCACCACTCTCTCTTTCATCCACAGAGACACTGATCTGGAGATTTTGGCCACTCCAAGAAATGCCTAAGTGCCCTTGGCATTTTGTCAAACACCTGGTGTGCATGGCCAGTTTTGACATGTTTTTGTCTTTGCATTGTGACCTTGCACCTCGGATCATACTAGCATGTCCACTAGGATTCCAGTTGCTCCTAACCTGGGTCTGTTATTTGCCAGCCTCAACCGCGACCTCTAGCATGCTCTGGCATTTCGTCGAGCACACTCAGTGCGTGCACTGGACGCGCCCAGAGCGTGCGTATTGCAGCCACGCGGCCGAGCCAACACGCTGGCCCCCACGGCTTTGGCCGGCTCTGCAGAACCTCGCCACGCGCACCCCTTCTCTCAGATACACGGCAAGCCGCCCCTCGCCACGCCCGGCAAGCCAAGCGCTAGCCACCGCCGCCGCCCGACAGCCTCTGGCCATGTCGGTGCCGCCCAAGCCACTCCCACTCGCCACCTGCCCCTGGAGCAGTGCACTCTCGTCCACTAGCTCTTGCCGTCATCCCCAGCCATGCCACGTTGCCCTGCAAGCTACAGCTAGGCGGTTCGCCGGAGAGCTTATCCGGCCGCCGCGGAACCGACCTCGACGAGCTATAAAAGGAGGCCCCCGAGCCACCCCGGGCACGCAGGAAGCCTTAGGATGCTCCCCTAGTCCTCCCATGGCAGCCAATCGACTCGGGGAAGGTCTTCTTCCCCATCTCCGGCAACTGCAGCCGCCGCCACTGCCCCGGCCAGTTCGGCACCACCAGGGCCTCCCACTCTCCGTTCTCTCCACCAAGAGCTTCCTCATCTTCCCGTGAGCCATCCCCACTACTCAATTTTGATCGGGGCACACCGCGGGAGAAAAATCACTTTGCTCCCGAGGCCACCTCCGCCGAGAAGCTCGCCGCCGGCAGCTCCCTCCGTCCCCACCTACCTGGCGACCACCGGGAGGATCGCCCTGGAGTGGCGGATCCATCCCCACCCTCTGATCCCCGCGGGGAGCCGCCGTTCGCCGGCGACGATCCCCGTTGCCTCGCCTCCGGCCGGGACAGAGAAAGAAGAGGGAGAAGACTGGTCAAACCTGACTTGTGGGCCCCCTGGACCCACTGTCAGCGTCACCTGTAAAGTTTGCTTAACAGGTGTCGTGGGTGATTCCAGACACGTGTGAGATAAGCTGGTGTGTGCAAGTTAGGTGTGTTTTCAACAGAAAGACCGTAGACGGAATTAGTCCTACTGGACTAGAGAAATCCGTTACTCGTGGGTAAAGAGTACACCCTCTGCAGAGAATAAACCTATTCGAATAGCCGTGTCCATGGTTAAGGATTACAGTCTGGGATGGGTCAAGTGTCGGTCTTAGCGTCGGTCTTCGGAGGTGAAACTGTTAATCCAGAAATGGAATTACTACTTGTGACTTGTGATAACTATGATTATTATTATTATTGACTAACCCATGATATTATTGTTATTATCGTGTATCTCTGGGATGGTTCGACCTCCGGGATGTTCACTATGATTGTTTCTTTTAAAGCCCTTTATGTGGCGTCGCTCAGACGCCCGACTGTGGCATTTCTTTTAAAGCCCTTTATGTGGCGTCGCTCAGACGCCCGACTGTGGCATTTCTTTTAAAGCCCTTTATGTGGCATCGCCCAGACGCCCGACTGTGGCATTTCTTTTAAAGCCCTTTATGTGGCGTCGCCTAGACGCCCGACTATGGCATTTCTTTTAAAGCCCTTTATGTGGCGTCGCCCAGACGCCCGACTGTGGCATTTCTTTTAAAGCCCTTTATGTGGCGTCGCTGAGACGCCCGACTGTGGCATTTCTTTTAAAGCCCTTTATATGGCGTCGCCCAGACGCCCGACTGTGGCATTTCTTTTAAAGCCCTTTATGTGGCGTCGCTCAGACGCCCGACTGTGGCATTTCTTTTAAAGCCCTTTATGTGGCGTCGCCCAGACGCCCGACTGTGGCATTTCTTTTAAAGCCCTTTATGTGGCGTCGCTCAGACGCCCGACTGTGGCATTTATTTTAAAGCCCTTTATGTGGCGTCGCCCAGACGCCCGACTGTGGCATTTCTTTTAAAGCCCTTTATGTGGCGTCGCCCAGACGCCCGACTGTGGCATTTCTTTTAAAGCACTTTATCTGGCATCGCTCAGACGCCCGACAGTGGCATTACTTGTTATTTATTTCATAAATTTTTTTATACTACCATGTTATTGCAATTTATTAAATAACTTGCTTGCACGCATCCGAGATTTATTTATCTTTTGTGACTGACGTCATGAGCATAAAATACTTTTCAGCACATCATTGTTATATTATACCTGTGTTCCTAATGTTTGCGAGTACATTCAAAGTACTCACTGGCTTGTCCCTGGCTATTGTCTTGGCCAGATTTTTCTTGCTCGGAAAGGAGCGACGCGATGCCAGCCCCGGAAACCACTCAATGGAGATAGCAGTCTCGCGAAGATAGGAATTTAACCTGGTCAGCTGTTCCCGTGGGGAATGGAGTCCCATAGACACAGATGTTTCACAACTCGCTTCCGCCATCAACCACTAGAAACCATTTGTTGTACTCACAGGCCAGAATGGTCTTGTACTATATATTTTGTATTTTGCTTGGAGTTTCTGTATCAAGTTGGAGCCTCATCAGCTAACAGTAATCCTGGGGCTGATGAGCACGACGGTCTTTTCTCGAAATTTATTACCCGGAAAACCCGGTCGTGACAGTAGTCACGAAGGACTAGTTCTGTTTACGGTTTTTCGGAAGAAAACACAGCTATCCAGTACACACCCATCCTACCTCTCGATGCCAGGACTCACCCTAGACATCGTCCAAGAAAAACTTTTGAGACGGGGAGATCACAATCTCGAATAGCATGGGATCAAATTTATATACGCGCGCTCTAAGGGGTTCCCCCCTCTCGGTCCCAACCGGAAACACCCATGCCCCCTGACCGGATGACTGGCTTTAATCCAGGGCCATGGAACCATCATCCCGGCCTCTCCTTTTGGTGTGTACCAGGAAAGCGGTTTGCAACTTACTAAACCATATTCCTTGCGGAAAACATGTGGTAGTACAGGAAAGGAAATGAGAGGAACTGGACCGATACGGTTTGACACTGAAGTCATATAGTCTGGCATAAAACTGGCATGCTACGACACTGCCATCTTACCCATCCTCATGCCATCACATGGCCATTCATACTCACATCCATCCACTTATGGATCATCGAACTCACTTACGTCAACATTTCATAAAATAACGTTCATCGGTATGCTCATCAACATGCCATGAAACTAACTAAATGCAAAACATGCCAAGACACTCATCATATCAAAAGTTCAAACATGCTTGCCTGGTTCAGAGTAGTCGGAGCCTAGCTCGGTGAAGTTCGCGGCTTCGTCACCTCCTTCGGTATCTACGGTATAAAGAAAATATATGCGCTATCGTAAATACCAAGGGGTGCACAAAAAGTATTCCAAATATTTTTCAAATAAACCTGATAAAAAACTAGACAAAATTCTGAAGAGGATAGAAAAAGAATCACTCAAAAATTCCTTTTTGTTAAAAAGTTATAAGGGTTTTAATCCAGGGACTCATCTGTAATGAAACAGAAAGTTTCCAGGGGCTAGTTTATAAAAACAGAAAACGCTTCGGCAGAAACTACGCCAGCCCAAAGGGAAAGCGCATTTGGCAGAAGCCGTTTTCAGAAAACGCTTCGTTTAGAAAGGACAGAGAGGCTGACAGCGGGTCCCACTTGTCATGTTTAAACTTTCAAATGGGAGGGACGAGGCTCGTCGGCGCCCGAGGGCTGCGGTGGTCGCCGGCGGCGATCCACGGCAAGGTAAGGGGATCGGAGGTTACCAACGTGCTCACCGTGTCCTTCCGCAATGGTGGGTGGTGGTGTTGATCGCCCGGGAGCACCACGTCGATGGCGGTCTCAACTCCGGCGGACGGTGGTTCGGGTGTCGATGGAGCTCGTCGGAGAGGACTGCAAAGGCCAAATTGATGAGGGGGTTAGAGTACTGGGTGTGAGAGAGGGCTACAGACGAGGTTTGGGCGCCGGAGATGGCCTCACCGGAGTGAATCAAGCTGGAGGCCGAGGCGGAGCAAGGCGGCCGGAGTTGGGGAAGGAGACCTCCTCGAGGTCCTCCTGGTGGCTTGGCAGGGTCCTGGGGAGGTGCAGTGAAGGTGCGTGCTCGAGGGCGAGCTCGGGTTCCTTTTTATAGGCGATTCGAGGCGGTGGCCGAGAACGGGGTTCTCCGGCGAAGCTTACGGCGGCGCAGGGCATTGGTCGGGGAGGATTAGGGGCCGAGCGCCGTCGTGGGGGTTCAATGGGTCCGTTTAGGTGCTAAACTGGCCGGGGTTTGGGTGTTTGGGTCGAGCTCGACTGAACGGGGGTGGCGCGGCCCGTCGGCGTCAGGGAGCACGTTCCGTGCTTGCCGGGCCACGGTGATGGTGCCACGGGCATGCGCTGGCATGCATGAGGCCACACGGAGAGCCAGGGGGCTTTGGGCGGCGTTGAACGGCGTTCTGCCGTGGTGTGCCTTCTGTCAGCCGCCACGGGAGGTCCCGACGCCGCAGAAGATGCCAGGGAGGGCGGGCCAGCACGCCACCGACGCCAGGAAGGCTCCACGCACGCGTGTGAAGCTCCGGACAAGAGGGAGGGGCTGCGAGCATCGAGCCAAGCGCACTATGAGCTTGTGACTGAACTCTGAAGAAAACGACACTGTAAAACTGAATTTTACTGAACTTTACTGAAAATGCAAAGAACAGTGCAGCTCAGGTGTTCGACAGAATGCTTTTGGCATCTAGGGATTTTTCCTTGAGCTAAAATTTGGTGGAGTGGCTTCTCATTGCTCTAGTAGGCTGCATGATTTTTGGTGGAATTTTTGGAGGAGTGTAGATATGAATTTCATCAAATTTGTCAAATCTGGTCCAAACTTGCAGTGAGTGAAATTTGAAATATTTGAAAAGAAGAAGAGTGGATCAAGATGGTTCTAGGTTGTGGGTACTAAAGACAATCCAGGGAAGTTGGTTTGGGATAAAAACTCAAAGGCAAAGTGGTACTTGCTTTGAAAATTACTTAGGCTCAAAATAATTGGCAGAAATGTTTTGGGAGATAAAATAATTGAAATAAAATTCAAAACTTGTTTGGACTTGTTGAGACAGAGGATTTAAATTGCTCAAAGGTGGAGGGAGGGGTTTTGAGAATATTTACTATAGGAGACATGGTAAAACCATGGGTGGTTTCAAAAAGAAAGAAGTCCCAAAACTCCTAGGGTTTCTTTTTTTAAATGAAAATAAATAAGTTTGAGAGGGTAACAACCAGAAGGAAAAGCTTCCAAAAAATTCAACACCAAATTTGAAAGGGAAAAGAAAATCCTTGCCAAAGGAAAGGAAGTTTTTAAGACGAAGGATTTCTGGAAAAGAAATTTTAAATGCCCTCTTTTAAAATCCAACAAAGTTTTTGATGAAAACCAAATTAAAATTTTGGAGTGTCACACGTTAGGGTGCAACGATACCTCGTCGGCGATGACAGCAAACTTTGTCTAAATATCCACGCTGTGGTCCGGTGCTTCAGCAGCCCCGGCGTCGCCACTCCCTCCGATTGGGCGCTTCAGCGGCATCCTCATACACTGACGGCTTTGAGGATTGAGAGCGTGTCGAGGATGCAAGCGGAGAGAGAGGATTGTGTGTGTGGAGTGGATGGGCGGTGCGGCCGCTCGGGCACACCAATAGTATGGAGTATTGGGAGAGGCAGGCGGCGGTCAAACCGCTGGCTCGCCTCCCAGTGAGCCTGCGCACCAGACTGCTGGCATGCCTACCGTTGTTTCACACAGCTACTCACATGCCTCCCGATGACACTGCACAGCGAGCACGCCTCCCTCGATTCACACACCTGCACGAAGGCCTCCCGGTCTGCCTGTGGGACAGACTTCTCGCATGCCTCCCATCAACTCACGCCTGCTCGCATGGCACACGGGTCGCGTGGCGACACATATATTGTTTTTCTATTTGGTTGATTAATGCTGCCACTTTATTGCTTAACTAAAGCATGGCACGTATCCATTGTTGGTCTAACGCTCATAGTTCGAATAAATAATCCATTTGGGATATTGGTTCCCAATTATTAATAATTTCCCGTTTGTAAGAAGATAAAGATTACATCAAAACTGGTCTCAAATTTGACAAATAAGTACAATGCCTCTTTGTATTGGTGTCCATGTGACAGCACGGTAAGTTTCATGAACTTCAAATAAGTTTTGGATGTACTAGAATTTAAAATTCAAGATTCTCAATGTTTGAAATTTCTTGCACGGGGAGTAAACAAGCACCCAGAGAGACACATGTGTTTTTGCAATCCATTTAGGTCCACTGTCACGTGTGCATGTAGCTCAAATTTGATTTTTGCACATTATACCCCTAGAAAATCAATCAATCTACTAAAACATCTTAATGATCTATGTTTTTCTTTTCAAAATTAAAACGTCCCTCCTTTGGTAACATATGTTCACCGCTGGATAACTTGACATGCATCATAGTTGCGGTGGGTTCGTAGTGTGTGTATGGGTGTGTGCGTCTGGGGGTGGTGGGTGGCTTGCAGTACACTATGAGTCGTGAGCCACCGTGTGGGTTGGCCGTTTTGTGAGGCAGGTGCCACATCAGAGTCGTGAATTCGTTATTTGAAACATTACACAACCCTTTCATACATACATGTTTTGGCCATATGGAGTCGATGGTTGTCCTACATGACACTCGATACTCGTGTGTGACGCTTTTTGTGGGCTCGCGAGGTCATCGTCTACCACTTTGACGAACAGCCGACACTGAGGTTAATTTGACCAGCAAGGTAGAATCATTTTTGTTTGTGTTATGGTGGGAGTATATATATAGTATGCATCGAAGAGGTAGGAGGGGACTAGCATATATACTATACGTATGCATCCGTGAATAAGTACACATCACTCAGTGTCGGGAGTTTTCGGTTTCCGAGGCACGTGCCCCATCAAAGTTGTGAAATTAGCTATTAAAACATCACACAACATCTCTTTGGGCCACATGAATGCAGGCGGTGGTTATCCTAGGACACTCACGTGTGACGCTTCCATTTGTGGGCCCATGAGGCCATCATCGATGCATGCATCACTTTGACCTACATTGGGAGAGGTTAATTAATTTCACCATCAAGGAGGATTCTTTTTGGGTTGTATTACGGTAGGAGAATATAGTATGCGTCGAAGAGGGGGAAGGTGACCATCATATGTAGTACGCTTCATGAACCTCGCTCTGTGTGGGGATTCTGCTACAGTTTTCGAGGCATGTGCCACATCAAATTTGTGCATTTTGGGTATTCAACATATGTTTGGCCCACATGCAAAGCGATGGTGGTTGTCCTCTCGCACCCACTTAAACGGTTATCAGTGTTATTGATGCTTTCCATTTGTGGGCCCACTTGGTTCATCACTACTTTGCATGACAATGAGAGAGGTTAATTTGACTTAGGAGGGGATTATTTTTTGTTTGTAATACAGTATATATATATAGGTCATGCTCTGGGATGACATGATAAAGTTTGAGCACACACATGCATGTGTACGTATGAATCCCTCCAATCGAGTCGAAGTGGCTAGTACCACGACACGCCATGAACCGATCTCGCTCTTTGTGGGGACTGTATGATTTTCTACACACGCGCCACATCAATGTTGTGAAATGGTATTCAAACATGCATGCACACACCACCTCCATACATATGCATGTAGTGGTTATCTTCGAATGGTACACTCCCTCGCGTGGTTATCGGTGACAAGCCTATATATTCGTGGGCTCGCGTGGACATCCATGATCACCTTGACCGACAACAACATAGGTTACCATGGCAGATTCTTCCTTTTGTTCCTGTTATCATAGTATAGGTCATTGTGAGATTCAGACCTAATTAAGTTTGAGCGCATACTATGCACGCATGCATGCATGAATCCCCGTCATTGGATTGAAGTGTGGTGTGACATGCATATGCATCATCAACCTAACCCTCACTCAGTGTGGGGATTTCTGGTTCGAAAGCATGATGCCACATCAAAGTTGTTACATTGTGTATTCAAAACACACCTCTCCATTCATATGTTTAGGCCACACGCAGGCAGTGGTTGTCTTCGGGGTCTTGCTACTTGTATGATTATTGGCGAGCTAGCCCATCTCCGAGGTCGCATGGACGGCCATCACTTTGACCAACAACAAAAGAGAGGTTGTACGACCAAGCTGGATTATTCTTGGTCCATTTTAAGATCCATCTTGGTGAGTGATACGTCTCCAATGTATCTACTTTTCCTAATGCGTTTCCTCTTATTTTGGACTCTAATTTGCATGATTTGAGTGAAACTAACCCCGGACTGACGCTGTTTTCAGCAGAACTACCATGGGGTTGTTTTTGTGCAGAATTTTTTTTCTCGGAAAGGAACGAAACTTTGCGAGGAATTTTTATATACTATATAGGAATTTCTGCAGCCAAGACCTACCAGAGAGGGCCCCGTGGGTGGGCAGAACCCACCAAGGTGCACCTAGGTGTGTTGTCCCCACCTGGTGGCCCCGCAAACCCTGAAACCAATGCTATAAAATCCTATTTTCAGACAAAAAATCAGGGAGAAAGAATTATCGCGATCCACGAGACGGAGCCACCTCCAAGCCCTGTTCTTCCTCTAGAGGGCAGATCTGGAGTCCATTTGGGGCTCCGGAGAGGGGGATCTTTGTTCTTCGTCATCACCAACCCTTATCCATTGCCAATTCCAGGATGCTCCCCACTGGTAGTGAGTAATTCCTTCGTAGGCTTGCTGGTCGGTGAGGAGTTGGATGAGATTCATCATGTAATCAAGTTAGTTTTGTTAGGGCTTGATCCCTAGTATCCATTATATTCTTAGATTGATGTTGCTATGATTTTGCCATGCTTAATGCTTGTCACATTGGGCCCAGGTGCCATGATTTCACATCTGAACCATTTATGTTATCACCATTATATGCATGTTCTAGATCCGATCTTGCAAGTTATAGTTAGCTACTACGTGTTATGATCCGGTAACCCCAGAGTGACAATAACCGGGACTTCTTCCGGTGATTACCGTAGTTTGAGGAGTTCATGTATTCACTATGTGTTAATACTTTGTTCCGGTTTGTATATTAAAAGGAGGCCTTAATATGCCTTAGTTTCCAATAGGACCCCGTTGCCACGGGAGGGTAGGACAAAAGATGTCATGCTAGTTCTTTTAATAAAGCACGTATGAGTATTTACGAAATACATGCCTACATTATATCGATGAACTGGAGCTAGTGCCGTAGCGCCCTAGGTTATACCTGTCTCATGATGAATATCATCCAACAAGTCATTGATCCAATGCCTACAAATTTATCTATATTGTTCTTGCTAAGTTACTATTGCTATCATCACTGTTACAATTGCTACAAAACTACTTCTATCACTGTTACTGTTACCATTGCTACTGCTACTATTATCAAAACTATCGTATTGCTTTGCTACTGATTACTTGCTGCAGATAATTAATCTCCAGGTGTGGTTGAATTTACAACTTAGCTGCTAATACCTTTAAATATTATGTGGCTCCTCTTGTGTTGAATCTATGAATTTGGGTCGAATACTCTACCCTCGAAAACTGTTGCGGTCCCCTATACTTGTGGGTCATCAAGACCTTTTTCTGGCGCCATTGCCCGGGAGCATAACTATATGTGTTGAGTCACTTGGGATTATTATCATACTATCACTATGAAGAATCTGAAGGATGCTAAGACTAAGATTTTTCCCTCAAGGACAAGGGGAGGTAAGGAACTGCCATCCAATTCTCCTTTAGATTCACCTTTTGTTATAAGTAAACATGCAACACCACCACATGCTATTAATTCTGATATGTCGCAAGTTATTGATGATGCTAGTTTTTCTATGGATAATGCTTATGATAATGCTAGTACATTGCTTAATGATGATGTGCCACTTGGTGAATTTCTTGACAAACAAATTGCTAGAGTTATACAACATGATGTTGAATCTTATGATGAGCTTGAAACTGAATCTCCTGAACACCTACTAGAACTAGCCTTCCTAGATATGAATTTCCTAAGTTACCTGAAGGTTATGTTATGAGTGATGAAACAACTAGAGATATCCTTGCTTGCAATGATAGAGATGATGTAGAGAAATTATTATGCAAGTATAAAGAAAAATCTCTGAATGCTAGAATGAAATGTGATCCTAAGTTTGCTACTTCACCTATCTTTATTGAAGATAAGGATTATGAATTCTCCGTTGAACCAAAGTTAATTACTCTGGTTGAATCTGATCCTTTCCATGGTTATGAAACTGAAACTGGTGTGGCACATCTTACTAAGTTGAATGACATAGCCACCCTTTTTTCCTCATGATGAGAAAACTCGCTATTACTTTATTCTCAAATTATTTCCTTTCTCATTAAAGGGTGATGCTAAAGCTTGGTACAATACTCTTGCTCCTGGTTGTGTGCGTAGACCCCAAGATATGATTTATTACTTCTCTGAAAAATATTTTCCTGCTCATAAGAAACAAGCTGCCTTACATGAAATATTTAACTTTGTGCAAACCAAAGAAGAGAGTCTTACACAAGCATGGGGGAGGCTTTGCCAATTACTTAATTCTTTGCATGATTATCCACTTAAGAAAAATGAAATACTTGATATCTTCTATAATGGACTAACCGATGCTTCTAGGGACTTCCTAGATAGTTGTGCTGGTTGTGTTTTCAGGGAACGAACTGTTGGACAAGCTGAAGAATTATTGAATAACTTATTGAAAAATTATGATGATTGGAATATTCCTGAACCACCGGCTAAACCCACTCCGAAGAAGAGGGGTATATTATATCTTAGTCCTGAAGATATGCAAGAGGCAAAAAAATCTATGAAGTAGAAAGGTATTAAAGCTGAGGATGTTAAAAATTTACCTCCTATTGAAGAAATACATGGGATTAATACACCACCACTGCCTAAGTGGTAGAGGTAAATTCTCTTATGAAGTTCAATGATAATGATAATCCTCACAATATGCATCCTAGCCAATGCCTTTATGAGTTTGAAAATTGTATTAGAAAACAAGATCACTTCAATGCAAATGTTATATATGACTGCTCACTTGAGTGACTTGTTATTTAGAATATCAAATGATGTTAGAGGTGTTGGAAAGCATGCTTCTATGGTTCAAACTCAGTTAGAACAAGTTGCTAAATCTCAAAGAGAATTGCTTGATGAAATGAATAATAATATGCATGACTTTGTTGTTAGAGATGCAACTAGCGGAGGTAAAATGATTCAGGAACCACTTTATCCCGAGGGACACCCAAAAAGAATTGAACAAGATTCACAAAGAGCTTACACTAGTGCACCTAGTTCTTCTAAAAGAAAAAGAAAAAGAAAAATGATAGGACTTTACATGCTCCTAATGAACCTGAAATAGAGAAACCTCCTGACATAGATAATGAAGTTTCTACCTCTGATGCTGAAACTCAGTCTGGTAATGAACACTCACTAGTGAAAAAGAAAAAGATATTGTTCATATTCATGAAGACTCTCAACCAAATAATAAAGAACCAGACAATGATGTTGAGATAGAACCACCTGTTGATCTTGATAACCCACAACCTAAGAATAAATGGTATGATAAAAGAGACTTTGTGGCTAGAAACCACGATAAAGAAAGAGAACCATGGGTTCAAAAACCCATGCCTTTTCCACATAAGCCAACTAAAAATAATGATGATGAAGAATTTGAACGCTTTGCTGAAATGCTGAGGCCAATCTTTTTGCGTACTCGCTTGACTGATATCTTGAAAATGCCTCCTTATGCAAAGTATATGAAAGACATCATCACCAATAAAAGAAAAATACCAGAAGATAAAATCTCCACTATGCTTGCTAGTTATACTTTTAAAGATGGAGTACCTAAAAAACTTGGAGATCCAGGAATTCCAACTATACCTTACTCTATCAAAAAGAATTATGTGAAAACTGCTTTGTGTGATTTAGGACCTGGTGTTAGCGTTATGCCTTTCTCTTTATATAGAAGACTTGATTTGAGTAAACTCACACCTACTGAGATATCTTTGCAAATGGCTGGCAAATCAACTGCCATACCTGTCGGTATCTGTGAGGATGTGTCCTTTGTTGTTTCTAATGTTACTATTTTGACTGACTTTGTTATACTTGAGATACCCGAGGACGACAACATGTCTTTTATCCTTGTTAGACCTTTCTTTGAATACTGCAGGGGCTGTTATTGATTGCAATAAAAGCAAGGTCACTTTTCATATCAATGGTAATGAGCATCTGGTGCAGTTTCCGAAGAAACAATTCCAAGTGAATGGTATTAATGTTATTGAAAAATTGCCGACAATCACTACTGGAAGTTTTCAAATACCTCTACCTACTATCAAAAAGAAATATGAAATGCTTATTGTTGGGGAAATGCATATCCCCATTGAGGTAACTTAGTGATTTACAAAAATTCTTCGGTTTCATGCTAATCGAAAGTGGTTGTTAATAAGACTTGATCAACCTTATTACTGGATCATTTTTGAACGGTATGAAGTTGATGAATTTAGTAAGCACTACTTTCTATCCCTACTTTTTATTCTATGTTCTTATTAGTTAAATAAAATAAAATGCCATGTTTTGTTTGTTTTCTGATTTTCTCGTGCAATAAAAAATGACTCAAAAATAAAAGTTCTCAGAATTCCCTCAAAATTTGGTATGATTTTTTCTGAATATTTAGGAATTTTTGGTGCAATAAACATTAGAGGGAGGTGCGCCAGGTGGGCACAACCCACCTGGGCGCGCTAGGACCCCCAGGCGCGCCCTAGTGGGTTGTGGTCCCCACATGGGCCCTCTCACTTATCTCTTCATACCACATCATTACCTACATCCAGAAAAAAAAATCTCCATTGCTCTCTCTCCCGTGTTATTGCTCTCAAACCCGCGGATTTCGATCTCTTTGCTTGAAGCCCCGTTTCCGAAACAGTTTCGGGGATTGTTGCTTGGTATGTGACAACACCATTTGTCCAATTAGTTTTTGTTTTAGTGGTTTACATTTTGAATAATTAGCTACTGTTGGTGCTGTTGTAGATGTGCTTGCATGTTGAATTCTTAGTGTTCTAAGTAGTTTGAATGCTTGCTATGGCCTCTATGTATCCCTATGAGTAGTTGGTATCATTTTTGTGAAGTTTTGTTGAGAAAATCTTGTGGGCTAATAAATTTAAGAATTTTTTTCATAGGAAAATCATGAATATCTTTAGGAAGTTTGGCTCCAAGAAGAACTCCAAGGGTGTTATTGGGGAGTCATCTGATTGTGATCTCCATCCTCGGAGGTTGGCGGAGGTACGGCCGTGCCAATGGCCGCACACCCCGTTCCTGGAAGAGGCTGGAATCCTTCAGGAGTTCATGCAATATGCTGCGAATGCTGGCCTCACCGAGTTCATCGTAGATGAGTGTGAATAGCACCAAATCCTCACAAACATTTTTGTTCAAAGATTTTCTTTCCTGCCTAGGAATAATCCTCCTGAAGTTAGCTTTGATTTATATGCTAAAAACCATTAGATACCACTTACTGAATTTTGTGACATATGCATGATCCCTTCAGATGGGAGCTTGGCCGAGCCTAGACCGTCTGGGTTCGAGGCCTTTTATCGCACTTTGACAGTGGGAGATGAGAGAGGGGTGTCAGCCACCACTGCCGCTGGCTAGCATTTTCCTGTTGTTCATTACTTTGCACTTATCATTGCAAAATGCTTGCTCGCTAGGGAGAAGGTGGGAGTGCTCAGCTTACCAGATCTTGTTGTTTTGCGTCGTGCACTAGAGGGCGACACCACTTATAGCTTGGAAGCTATTGTGGCTCATCGCCTCCATCTTAATAAATATCAGGGTAAAATCCATGGTGGGATTTATGCTACTCGCTTGGCGTCCCACTTTAATGTTGGGATACTCCCTCTTGATTACCCTCTGACCAAGGTTTATATAGAACGTGCAGCCGTGGAACACCATCATTTTCTTGCACATGATTATCCTGACATTCCTATTCCTTATAACCTGGTCTTTAGTGTTGAAACTCGTGATATTATTATGTTGCCCGCCCCTGCCTTGTTTGATTCTGTTGTGAGGGCGGATATAAGATTATGCCTACGGACATCATCACCTACCGGAATGCTCATGCCGCTACAGAGGCAGTGGAGAAGCCTCAGCAGTGGGATTAGTGGATGCCCGCTCCTCAGTACCCCAGCTACTATCCAGGCTACTGATCGATTACCAAGTTAGGCCAAAAGCCTAAGCTCGGGGGAGTACGTGTTTCTTGCTGACATTACATTCATGTTCACTTATTCCATCTGTCGGTGTTCACACTTTTTCATTGTATCATCCATGCTTAGATTTATCTTTCTTGCTTTCTTCTTGTGTGTTTGAAAAACTTTAGAAAAACAAAAAAAAAACTATTTGTAGTTAGTTTACTTTCCATGCATGCTTACCTGTAGCATTAAAAAGAAAATCCAAAAAGATTTCCTTGTTCTTCTTTTGCTTGTTGGGAGCTTTCCCGTGTAAATAGTTTTTCTTGTTTTTTTTGCTTTTCCCTCTTATTTGCTTGCTCAAGAAAACCAAAAACTCCAAAAATATTTCAGTGTGTTTAATTTATTTTCCTTTTATTTGAGTTGTACCAAGGAGAAGACCACGATGAAAATGTTGAGTGGCTCTCATATGAATAATTGTTGAACTAATAAAGAGCGCATTTCACCTTGTCTTCTCTTGTTGAATAAAATGTTTTGTAGATTCTAGCTTAGTCCATGGCACTCTTGCACTATTATTATTTTCACATCATTTGGTCGTGCAAGTGAAAGGCAATAATGATGATATTCAATGAACTGGCCGTGGCAGAGAGAAACAGGTATGAACTCGACTTGTTCTGTTTGTGTAAATACGTTTAACCTAGTATCCATGATTCATCCCATTAGATTAAACATGTTTGCAATGAAAATTAGAGATTGTAGTTTCTCATGCCATGCATTAGTAGCTGGGAGTGGATAATGATTTATCTTGGATATCAACATTTCGTTAAAATGATTGTGATGTAGTATGATGATGTGGTATCCTCCTATGAATGTTCAAGTGCCTTGACTTGGCACATGTTCATTCATGTAGTTGAATCAAAACCAACATAGCCTCAATGATATTTATGTTCATGGTGTTCATATCCTACTCATGCTAGTGTCCAATGTTACTTATGCATAATGCATGATCATGATTGTTGTTGCTCTCTAGTTGGCCGCTTCTCAATCTAATTCCTAGCCTTCGCCTGTACTAAGTGGGGATTCTGCTTGTACATCAAAAACCTTGAACCCAAAGTTATTCCAAATGAGTCCACCATACCTACCTATATGCGGTATTACCCTGACGTCCTAAGTAAATTTGCATGTGCCACCTCTAAAAAACTTCTAAAAAATTATCCGTTTTGTGTGCCTCGATCATTCATGGAATGACAGGAGGTGGTCAGTATCTTCCATGCTAAGCGGGTTATTCTCATGTAGAGTGTTTATTCACTCGCTATCGCACGAGAAAAGGGCGGTAATAGGGATTCCCAGTCCCAAACTGCAAAATACAAAAAGAGTTAATCACTTGAACAATCAAACAAAAACTTCCAATGGAGTCAAAACCTTTACTATCACTTGGGAACCGCAACTAGCCTATTTAGCATGGGAGATATTGATAACTGATAGTCGTGAAGTAAATGAGAAGGGTGCATGTCTCAAAATTATCATTTATCTCTATTTTAAAAGCTTGAGCTCTGGCACCTCTACAAATCACTACTTCCCTCTGTGAAGGGACTACCTATTTACTTTTATGTTGTGTCATCACCATCTAAAACAAGCGCTAGAAACTGAGAGAGCACAGCTGTCATGACTTTTGCATTGTGTGTAGTTAATGTTGGGTGCATCATGACTAGATCTTTTCTACCATGATTTACAATGTTTAGTCGCTGCATGGACTTTGGAGGTGCTCTACATTTATGTTTTGCAGTCTCAGAAAGGGCTAGCAAGATACCACTATTTTCATATTATATCATGGTTGTTTTGACAACGTGTTGCCGTTTGAGATGTCTTATTATTGCTCGCTAGCTGATTGTGTCATTGATATAAGTTAATATAATCTTTAATAGTTATTGTCGGCATGGTTAATTATAATGATTGGCTGAAAACCTGGATGCTATTTAAGCCTATTTAAGCAAAGAAGAGCAAAAGAGTTCGTAAAAGTTTTTCTTTTTCACTTTCAGTTTATCAATTGAATTGTTTGAGGACAAGCAAAGGTTTAAGCTTGGGGGAGTTGATACGTCTCCAATGTATCTACTTTTCCTAACGCTTTTCCTCCTGTTTTGCACTCTAATTAGCCTGATTTGAATGAAACTAACCCCAGACTGATGTTGTTTTCAGCAGAACTACCATGGTGTTATTTTTGTGTAGAAATAAAAGTTCTCAGAATGGAACGAAACTTTGCAAGGAATTTCTATATAATATATAAGAATTTCTGGAGCCAAGACCTACCAGAGAGGGGCCCGTGGGTGGGCACAACCCACCAGGGCGCGCCCCCTCTCCTGGCGCGCCAAGGTGGGTTGTCCCCACGTGGTCGACCCGCAGACCCTGAAAACAACACTATAAAATACTATTTTCGGAGAAAGAAAATTAGGGAGAAAGAATTATCACGATCCACAAGACGGAGCCGCCGCCAAGCCCTGTTCTTCCACGGGAGGGCAGATCTGGAGTCCGTTTGGGGCTCCGGACAGGAGGATCTTCGTTCTTCGTCATCACAAACCCTTCTCCGTCGCCAATTCCATGATGCTCCCCACCGGGAGTGAGTAATTCCTTTGTAGGCATGCTGGTCGGTGATGAGTTTGATGAGATTCATCATGTAATCGAGTTAGTTTTGTTAGGGCTTGATCCCTAGTATCCATTATGTTCTTAGATTGATGTTGCTACGACTTTGCCATGCTTAATGCTTGTCACTTTGGGCCCCGGTGCCATGATTTCGGATCTGAACCATTTATGTTCTCACCATTATATCCATGTTCTACATCTGGTCTTGCAAGTTATAGTCACCTACTATGTGTTATGATCCGGTAACCCCGGAGTGACAATAACCGAGACTTCTTCCGTTGATTACCGTAGTTTCAGGAGTTCAAGTATATTCATAATGTGTTAATGCTTTATTCCGGTTCTCTATTAAAAGGAGGCCTTAATATCCCTTAGCTTCCAATAGGACCCTGCTGCCACGGGAGGGTAGGACAAAAGATGTCATGCTAGTTCTTTTAATAAAGCATGTATGACTATTTACGGAATACATGCCTACATTATATCGATGAACTGGAGCTAGTGCCGTATCGCCCTAGGTTATAACTGTCTCATGATGAATATCATCCAACAAGTCACCGATCCAATGCCTACAAATTTATCCTATATTGTTCTTGCTAAGCTACTATTGCTATCATCACTGTTACACTTGCTACAAAACTATAGCTATCACTGTTGCTGTTACCATTTACTGCTACTATTATCAAAACTATCATATTACTTTTCTACTGATTACTTGCTGCAGATAATGAATCTCCAAGTGTGGTTGAATTGACAACTCAGCAGCTAATACCTTGAAATATTCTTTGGCTCCCCTTGTGTCGAATCTATAAATTTGGGTTGAATACTCTACCCTCGAAAACTGTTGCGATCCCCTATACTTTGTGGGTTATCAGTGAGATGCCTCTCTGGCCCGCTGACTGAAAGTGGGTGGGTGTCTGTGTGGGGGGCTGCTACTTCATACTTTTCTAGGTGAACCTCGGTTGGGGGGGCGCATGCATTCATAGCTTAGGATTCCCTTCCTGCCGACACGAGGGGGGCAAGCAATACCGTACGCTTTGCGGGATTGGTGCCACATCGAAGTTGTATTTGGTATTTGAACATCAAACCCCCCTTTTCATGCATGTATTTGGTCCACATGCAAGTGTTTTCGTGTTGTATCCCTCTTCGCATCATTTTTCGCCAAATTTATGAACATTAGACAAGTCGGATGACGCAACAGACATGGTTCACTCACACTAAGAGTGTGCCACGCCGGTGCCCTGTAACACACATCCGCACAGTACATTGGGCTCCACGAGGCTTCCCTCTCAAAAATATCTACCCACCTGCAGCTTTTTTCTGTTTGATAACACACGGTTATTATGTTTCGACCGTGCGTGATGTTTCTTGTTCCCAATCCGGCCTGCATCCCTCGAAAATATTTTCCCGCCTCCAGGGTTTTTCTATTTCATAACACACGGTTGTTATCTCCGGACTGTGTGTGGTGCACCATCATCCAAATTTTCAATAGCCCCAACATTTCACTACCACGTTTGACTCCCGCATAGTAAAATTTTCAGTAGCCACATCATTTCCTCAAACACACCCCCCGCCCCCCTCCACACACACACCCCCCAAAACCTCCTCGGGCGCGCGCATGCGCACACACATCCCCTCCATCACTCAAAACCCTAGCAAGGTCGGCGCCACCGTCGTCGCTGCAAGGCATCCATTGTCAACATCTGCTAGTTTGCCCGTGCAGCTTACCCATCGATCTCCATACCCAGGCCGCCCGGAGTTTCTTAGATGACACCTGCCAAATGCCCCCTTTCCCACAGATCCCCATCCCCATCCCCACCCCCACTCCAGAGGGTCTCAACCTAAGCTCGGCTAGGCTTCCCTTGGAGCTCGAGGAGTGACTGACCCAAAAGAGGTGTATCACGGTCTCTTCGCCCGACGTCGTGATTGGTGTCAAAACCGGCCGATCTCGGGTAGGGGTCCCGAACTATGAATCTGAGGATTGAGGATAACAAGGGACAAGTGGGACACAATGTTTACCCAGGTTCAGGCCCTCTTGATGGAGGTAAAACCCTATGCCATGCTTGATTGTATTTGAAGAATATAGGGGTTACAAGAGTTGATCGATCTCGAGATCGTAATGGCTAAACCCTAGCTGTCTATCCTATGAGAATTATGATAGCCTCTACGTACTAAAACCTCTGGTTTATATACACACCCGAGGGACCTAGGGTTGTACAGAGTCGGTTTGTGGGGGGAGGAAATAACATATCCGGACACCAATCTTGCCATCCACGCATAAGGGAGTCCTACCCGGACATGGGGGGAAAGTCTTCTGCTTGTATCTTCATGGCCCATCAGTCCGGCCCATATTAAATAGCCCGGACACCCGAGAATCCACTAATCCAGGACTCCCTCAGTAGCCACTTAACCATTCTTTGATGACGATGTGTTCGGCATGCGGATTGTCTTCAACATTGCAAGGCGGGTTCCTTCTCCTAAACACTTTAAAACAATTCCTTGAACAAAGGAACTATATCCGGCTCTGTATAATTGACACAACCCTTAGCCACAAAGGCAAGATATCTAAATTAAACAATGTCTTTTTACTGAAAACTTTTTCGGCGAAACATAACATCTTGGCTCTTTAACATTTTTGAATCGTTTTCACGCCTCCTGCTTCGTGTTCCGAGGCACAGCCTCCATTGGCACGTCTTGTTCAAACAGAGATCGTGCCCGCTCATTGCGGTATCCTGATCAATGCAGTTTTGGGTAATCCAACCGTGCCATTCACACGACCTCTTTGGGAAAAGGTGAGTTTTAAGGCTTGAGAGGGGGGGGGGGGTTGGTATTTCACCGCCTATATAAGAGGGTAAAGATTCCTCCTTTCCCCCATGCCTTTCTCCTAGCTCTTGCCTTCCCTTCGTCTGAGCTCCAGCACCCAAAATCTCAATCTTTCTCACCACCACTAACCTCCCTAAGCATGTATGGATCTGGTTCCAAAGGCAAATGAGAGGCCTCCTCCGTCACCGAGAAGGACGTCAAGGAGCTCCGAAGTGTGGGCTACCTATCCGCGGATATCGCGCACAGGCTTCCTGCCAAAGATTAGGTCATCCTCACTCCGGAAACCGGTGAGAGGGTCATATTCATCCCCCACTTCCTCCGAGGGCTAGGGTTTCCCGTCCACCCCTTTGTAGGAGGTCTCATGATCTACTATGGGTTAGATTTCCATGATCTAGCCCCAAACTCCTTCCTCCACATATCGGCGTTTATCGTCATGTGTGAGACTCTTCTACGCATACCCCCACACTTTGGCCTATGGCTCAACATTTTCAATCTGAAGCCGAAGGTGGTCCATGGTCAGCACACGGACTGCGGCGGGGCCATGGTAAGCAAGCTCCCCAACACCATCTGGCCCAAGGGGGCTTTCGTGGAGACAATCAAGGGTGGCAGCAGGAGTGGTTTTACATCACCGAACTCCGCGACGCCAAGTGGGTGGCCACACCTAATTTCATATCCGGACCCCCTATGAGACTCACCTCGTGGACCTCCAAGGGCCTCGATGACCCATGTTTCGACCGTAGAGCTCCAACACAAGTCCGTTTCCTCCATTTTGCGGCACGCCACACTCCTCCCGATCAACAGGAGCCCATTTCAACCGTAGGAGGTCTAGGAGAAGTATGTTTCCTCCGTTTTGCGGTACGCCAGACCCCTCTCGATGAACATGATCCCATGTCGATTGTGGTCGGTTGAACACAAGGCCGTTTTCTTTTTTCTGCGGTACGCCAGGCCTCGTTTCGATCGGCTATTCTGTCCAAGCCGGTTGGCTCCCGATAAACACGACATATTCCGTTGCCTCCCGATGAACATGACGCATTCCGTTGCCTCCCCATCAACAAGATGACGACGCAGTTTCTCCATTCCGACCAAGCCGGTTGACTTCCGATGATCATGATTAGTCACTGTACACATTAGAGACCCCGCCCGTATGTACGTACGAATCCATATTTACTATGTTGCGGCATGGCCGTATGTACATGTACATGATATAGACGGGACTGCGCGACATGCTATGTCAGCACCTCTACTTCAACACATGCTGCGCCTTACTCGGCCATGGTACGTCGCTGCAAAGACACCGATCGACTGCTATGTACGTACACGTTCACAGTCGGACAGATAATGCTACCTTCACTTCAACCTGGTGGGTCCTAACTGTCAGGGGATAAGAAGGCAGTTCCTTCCATGCGAAGATAAAGTCGGTGGGTCCCAGCTGTCAGGGAGGAAATGTTTTTTTCGCGAAATACAGAGGCCCTTCCCGTAGGTCCGAGGTGTCAGGTGGAGGAATCATTATTTTGTGCGTAATAAGGAGGCACTTCCTTGCGTGCGGCCATGGACCCAGCTGTCAGCCTCTCCACTTACAGTACTCTTCTGATGGCTGTCGTTCGTTTACCGCGTTGACGACGTCATACCACCCTAGAGCACCAAGGTCGTGGATGACGGCGTGACCTAGGAAGGGAACGACCCAGAGCCGGGGAATACGCACCAGTGGATGCCCACGCGGAGGGGAGTACAAGGGTTGACTGCTTCGACTGCGGTTTGAGGCTGCCGTCTCCGGAGAATAACAGGGGGTGTCACTACTAGGGAAAAGCTTATAGACAGACACTTACTAGTAGCGCTCTATATTGCCCGCGCTACTGCTACTTACTAGTAGCATGCTATATTGACCCGCGCTACTAGTAATATTTACTGGTAGCACGTGGCCCAAAAAACACACTACTAGTAAATATCTCCAACCATGCCCCGCGAACAGAACCTGCGCTACTACTATGTGGATAGTTGTAGCACAGGTGAGATAGCCGCGCTACTGGTATACTCCCACCCCATCAACCGTCCCACTCCACCGTCCACCCGCCTCCATTTATCTCAAAAAAATCCACCCAAGCCACCATCGCGGCCTCCTTCCACCTCCTATCCTTTCCCAATAGACTTCAGCCGGCCGGCCTCCCCCTCCCCCCTCCGACCCTCTCCGACCGCTGCAGCCGACCAGCCAGGCAGCCACGGCACCGCCCTACTCCTCCCCCCATTCCTTGCCCGACACGCGCAATCGGCTTCGCGCGGGCAGATGAAATCTTGTCCCCGCGGCTCCAAGGCTCGGCACTCGGTGAGGGGGACACGGTGAGGAGGACGGGGAGGGGGTGCCTGTTCGATTGCTTCAGTGCGGCCGGTGGCGAGCCGCGCGCCGGCCACGCCCGCGCCTAGGTCGTGTCCTCCTCCGTCGCCCTATCCGCCAACCCCATGGTTTCCTCTTCTTCTTCTGTCCTACATCGTGCGGAACCCGTGTGTGCCGGTCCCGGACATGGATCAGCTAGCTGTAGGGGTGTGGAAATGTTGGCCACGATTGGTTAATTTTGTTTTCTTTTATTTTTGGTCTATGCCGATCAGGTTAACGAGAGAAGGGCGTCGCCATCAAGGAACACGCTATTCGCCGTGTTCCTACGCGAAGGTCTGCATTTTCCCCCATCCATTTATGTGTCTCTCCTTGTCGAGCCGACGTTCTGACACTGTCATGTGCTCCTTTTGTGTTCCATTTTTTTCCGTCGATGAAGATGAGGGATCGCAGTCCACGAGCTCGGGGTCAGACCGGGACGCGGGGAGGAACAAGATGGATCTAGAGGTCATGCATGAGGAGGTATGGCCATCGGTTCTCTGAATCTGGCCTGGTTCAGATCTGCTTCCTTGCTAGTCTATTCTGAGTTGTATCTGGCCACTTGAGTGCTGAATTTTGTCTGACTAGTGACACATGTGCATCAGTTTCAGCATTTTCAGTACACAAAGAGGGATTATGTCTTTATATGCATGATGGGTTGATGGATGTGGCGTTAGCGCTGTCGTGATTCACACTGACACCAACTATAGAAAAATGCAGCATTGCACTTGTGAGCTGGCTGTTGCTCCTTTGTTTGTTTGCACTGATATAGGAGTTCAATGGATCAAGCTATTATAGCTTCTGTAGTTGCGTTTATAATGACAATTGATCGATGCCTTTTTTATATATCTGCATTGTTGTTTATAGCTAACTATTAATCTAGTGCATTGGTCACTCAAGTGAGGATGATAATTTGTTGCTCATGCATGACTAATTCAAGTGACACTGTTTAGTGAATTCCCAATGTTAATTATCCCCATAGATGTGTCCGACAGCAAGTTGCGGTCATGTACATTCTACCTATTCTCGAGCTTAGACTGCGCTTATTGGTTGGGATTCCCTAAAATTATGTTGTTTTCTTTGTACATCTCTTCCTTTGGTGTTTGCTTCTATAAATTTTGCAATTGCAGAAATTCTAATCTGGGTTAGTAAGTCTTGGGAGGATGTCTTGCTACAGGCGCCAAATCCAGTCCTATACTGGTTGTAGAGTTAGCTTCCCTCGAAATACATGATTCATATTGGGTTAATAATCTACAGCTAGTTGTATTTTTAATTCACTAGCCTTTTACTTATACACGAGAGAAGTGAGAAGCTAAGTCAATAGGAGCTAAACTCAACCCTTGGCTTGTTACGTGGGCTCAAACTAGTGACTAGTGAGTGTTTCATGTAATGAACTTGGATTTCCAGTGTTTTTGTAACATCCATGTAAGGTGCATAGCAGCCCTATTTTATGCTAGATCATTTGTTTAACCAAATCAGTTAGGGATGGTATCCCATTCATGAGTAATATTGTGAGATGTTGGTTGCCTTTTAGAGAAAATCTGGAGCGTGGGGTGACTCTGGCTGTAAACTGAACTTGGTTCAGTTAAAAACTACAGTGTCAAATCTGGACAGCAAGCTTATATCTGAAAATGAGTTAGCTAGGCTCAGAATTTTGAGTTGGCCCCTTTACATAAGTTTTAGATAAGGTTCCAAGGTTTCTTTAGAGTATTTTTTTTGTGTTATTTGGATATATGGTTTGAGGGTAGCCATCAGTTTAATGTGTTGTCCTGAAATATATGTTCCTGGGTACAATATTTTGATATGGGAGATTAGGCCCTGTTAGAAGTGGTATTAAAATAAAGTTACAACATGAAAATTTTAGAGGTTGTTCTATAGATACTTAAACACATATCACTTGTCACGTTTCATTTGATATATTAAATCCTATGAAATTATCAAAGTGGGGTGTACTATGTTGGACATAATTTCATGTTTGGACTTGGGTGGATGTATCCAGACTTATACTCTTAGATTTTGTCATAGTTGATGGTGTGAGACTTATAATGTGATAAAGTATATACGTTGTTGCAACACCAAAATCAGTGAAATATATTGCCTTTTTTTGTTGCCGATGACATCTCCTGGAATCTTTAATCCATAAGGTAAGGATTTAGATAACATCATATGTTTAGAGTTCAGATCTTTTCTTATCTGAAACTAACATATGTTACAATGGGCATGATGGATGTTGCAGGTTCATTGATGGCAACCAAGGGTTCATGCTCGGAAATGACTAAATCTTGCTCCATGTTGTCGGCTCAGCTAGAGTCCATAATCATGAGGAGGTGGGATTTGTCGATTGTTAGAGTACACTTGACAGGTGCATTTTGTGAAATTCTATCCAAAAGATTGATAGCATGCTTGCGTGCTTGTTCTTTTCAGTTCAAATAAATGTTCCTTTTCTTGATGAATCCAAAGTGGCTAGCGGAGATCAAGTGGAAAGGCTGTTGATTGTCCCAAAGTTCTTGGACCATTTAGTTTTAATAGCCAGTGAGGAATTAAGCATATATTTTCGACATGGGCCCCTTTAAATTGCTAGATGAGAAAGAATCTTAACTTAATGGGTCTTGTGAATTGGAATATACCATTTAGTTGAACTGATAGAATTTGCAAACTAACAAGTTTTCACATTCTCGACATGGGCATAAGGGTGATCGACGCTGACTAGTGCGGCCGGTGGGCGCTGTGCTCTTTAACCACTCGGAGGCAAACTTCTCCATGAAACCGGTGGCCATGTCGCATAGATGATTCTCCGGGTGATTTTGACGCCGGAGGTTGTCGAGGTGGAGGACCTTGACGCCACCATCTGGGGGGAGGGAGGATTCGGTTCCACCGGTGTCTAAGCTCCGAGCCTTGGTAGATACATCTGGGAAGTAGTCTGTTTAGGTTGGTGATGGAACACCGGGGAAGGTACCCACCTTTCGATGATGGTTGTGTGTGTCTGATGTTAAACGGAATCTTGAGAATGTTCTGTGACGTTGGTTTGGTTTGCACTGGACGTATTGCCATCCATGAATACTACATCTAATTTATATTTTTTAATTCCTAAATTGTTAGTAGTAGCGTGGGAAATAAGTGAGCGCTACTAGTAGTTAGGTTAGTAGTAGCGTGGGAATTATGTGAGCGTTACAAGTAGTTATGTTAGTAGTAGCGACGGTGCACCAGCGCTACTACTAACCATTTAGCTGTAGCGCGATAGTAGTAGCGCGGGTACCTGCGCTGCTAGTAGGAAGTTTTCTAGCGCTACTACTAGCCTTTTTCCTAGTAGTGTGTGGGTGAGTAGAGGGAAGGTCTGGCCAGTAGTAGTATGGTCGGGCGGCGAGGCCTGCGCGGCAGCACAACTGGTCACGGGAGGCTGGAGCAGGCAGTACGGCAGGCATAGGTTTGGGCTGCTGGAGCAAAAAGACAAGAGGTTGAAGACTCATGTTGGCCGCTGGATTAACATTGAACAATCAGTGTAGCTAGAATTGTTTATTGACTAAGTTGACAAAGCCCTGCGTACGCGTTAACTTAGTAGGCCCACAAGCAGCCTACAAATCTGGTGGGTCCCAGCTAGTAGGGGGAATCAATTTTTTTGCATAATAAGGTGGCACTTGCGTGCGAAGATGTTTTCTGGTTTTTTATTTCTTCTGTTTCGAGTTAGAATAGAAATAAAACAATTTAGGCTCTTTGGTACAATCTATATTTTCACAAAAGATCATAATAAAGCTGGTGGGCCCCAGTTTTCACGGAGAGGAAACTTTTTATTTTCGCGTAATAAAGGAAGCACTTCGCGCGAAGATGTAGCTGGTGGGTCAAACCTCTCAGAGGGAGAAATTATTTGTTACGCCATGCCTTGTTGTGGGCAAGGCACTGGATCTCTGTCCCCGATGGTTGTCCTTTGTTGACAAAGTTGACCACGTCGCACTGAGAGAACCAATGCAGTGAACGATGGCGAGTATTACAAAGGGAACGACCCGGAGCCGGCGAAGACACAGCAGTGGATGCCCACTCGGATGGGAGTGTGAGGGTTCATTGGTTCAGCTGCGGTGTGAGGCTGTCGTTGTTGGTGAAGAACATGAGGTGTTGGTGAGTAGAGGAATGGCCTGGATGGCGTTTGGGACTAGAGTAGGCCGGTGAAGCCTACATGGCAACACAGCCAGCCACGGGAGGCAGTAGCAGGTAGTACCGCAGGCAGTGGTTTGGGCGGCTGAAGCAAGAATATCCGAGATTGAAGAAGCACTATAGCCGTTGGATGGACATCCAACGGCCATTGCTGCTAGAATCGTGTCTTAACTATAAGTTTACAAAGCCTTCCGTACACCTTAGTAGGCCCACAATCCTTCCGTACGCGGCACTGACTATAATTCTCAAAAAAATAGTAGGCCCACAAGTGAGCATCACATCAGTGGTAGAGAACATATAGCCCATTTGCGATTTGTATTAGTGTACAACCCATTTTTGAATTCTAATTGAATTTACTACAACCCATTTATAGTCTGTTAAAATTACAACCCATTTTCTAGCCAGGACAATGATTAATAATTGAAACCAACCTCTCAAAACAGAATTCAACCAAAAATCCCACATTTTGATGGGATCCAAAAAAAATTATCCCGAATTTCGAGTTAGATTAAATATAATTTCAAAATGAATTTGTATTAGGTAAAAATGTAAAAAAATACTGCACACGCAATAAGTAATGAAATAAAAATTTACAAATTCAAACAATAATATTTTTGAAACTAATTACCTACTTGGTGCGTTTTTGTATATTTACAGCCCAGTTTTTATAATTATATTTCAGGGAGTCCTGGATTAGTGGGTCTCCGGACAGCCGGACTATATCCTTTGGCCGGACTATTGGACTGTCAAGATACAAGATTGAAGACTTCGTCCCATGTCCGGATGGGACTCTCCTTGGCATGGAAGGCAAGCTTGGTAATACGGATATGTAGATCTCCTCCCTTGTAACCGACTTTGTGTAACCCTAGCCCCCTCCGGTGTCTATATAAACCGGAGGGCTTAGTCCGTAGGACAACATACAATCATACCATAGGCTAGCTTCTAGGGTTTAGCCTCTACGATCTCGTGGTAGATCAACTCTTGTAATACTCATATCATCAAGATCAATCAAGCAGGACGTAGGGTATTACCTGCATCAAGAGGGCCCGAACTTGGGTATATATCGTGTCCCCTGCCTCCTGTTACCATCTGCCTTAGACACACAGTTCGGGACCCCCTACCCGAGATCTCCTGGTTTTGACACCGAGATTGGTGCTTTCATTGAGAGTTCCACTATGTCGTTATCATAGGGAGGGATAGCTCGTCTCGTTGTCAAGGACAAAATCACCTCTGGGGGAGCCCTGGCTGTAGGCCAAACTCTCCGACTAGGCGGCTTCGTCATGACCGCACGCTCGGCCGCTGTGCCGACGAAGACTTCTCGGGTCATCGAAAATAGCCTCCACATCGGCTCGAAATTCACCGAGCAGATGGATCCAATGGAGCTCTCCTCTTTGAACGAGCTCTTGGATCGCATCGCCGCTCTGGGAGTCTCTATGGACTATGTTCGGATTGGGCTTAAACCCGACCAAAGGGAGATTAACTCTCCGCCGGTCACCCATCAGATAGCGGTGGTCGAGGAGCAATGCGGCGATTCTCCCTCTATCCTGAGGACGAACTATGTCCGGATTCCCGAGCTCTCCGAGCCGGATACCCGCCCACGGGAGGACATCGCCCTAACCCTGAACCTAGAATCAGGCTGCATACCAAACCTACGGGGCAACATCCCGGAACCCGAACTTCCAAGATCGGAAACTCCCCCGCCCCGGGGTCTCAGATTGGGTCAAGGTCTGGACTTAAATCCACCCACCCACCCAGATACAAATGATCTTTCCCACATTAGGCAAGAGCCCCAAGAGACAGTACATCACTATTGGGCCAGATTGCTCCTTGTAATGAACAAGGTCAAGCCCTATCGCGAGGAAGATGTAATTTCGTTGTTTTGCAACAATTGCACGGACAAGGGAATCCTCAACGCCATAAGTCACCGTGACATATCACACTTCACTGACTTGGCGGCCATAGTACGGAAGTATTGTGCGTTGGAAAGCGCCTGGAAAACCCAAACAAAATTTTGGGATAATCCGGCTCTGACAAAATCCCCAGTCCGAACTAAAAGGTTGCACTCTCATAAGTCGCCCGACTCAATTACAAAGAAGCAAAAGCCCACTACAGGGCATGGAACCGTATTGGAGGGATGGCTTAATGGGCCCAGCAAAATTCATAGTACAGTGGATACCATACCAACACACAGCCTTGGAGCATGTTGGGTACTCCGGCAGGTGGCCAAGAGCGGTGAGGATCTCCTCATCCAAAACACCTCAGAGCACCATCACGTGGATAACAATACAGTATTAAGAGTCTTCGAAACCTTCGCCTCAAATAATAGGCGTAAGCGAGCACTCCGCGGCCTGCCCGAAGTCTGCCACGTGGCAGCAATAAATCCATGGAGCGACACGGCTATCACCTTCAATGCCAGTGACAAATCTAAATTCCGAACAGCCCGAGCACCAGCCGCCTTGGTCCTCAGTCCAATTTTGGACGAGTTTCGGCTCACTAAAGTGCTCACTAATTTTGGACGGCGGCAGCGGACTAAACCTCATTTATGAGGAGACTCTTCAAAAAATGGAAATAGACAGAAACCGTATTGAGCAAAGCAGCATAACTTTCCGAGGAATCATCCCTAGTCGGGAGGCACGTTGCACTGGGAAAATCACACTAGATGTGGTATTCAGCACTCCGGATAATTTTACAGGTCTGAAGAAATTACATTCCAAGTGGCCCCGTTCAGTAGTGGATACCACGCCCTTGTAGGGCGGGAGGCATTCACGATTTTCTAAGCCATACCCCATTACGGGTACATGAAGCTCAAAATGCCCGGGCCCAATGGAATCATCACTCTAGCTAGTGAACCGGACATAGCACTCCGCACCGAGAACAAAACAGTCGCACTGGCCCTCGAGGCATTATTCGAAGCCCTTGTGGCGGAGGAATTAACCACGGTGCGCTCCAAAGTGGACAGAGACGATGTGATACTAGAAAAAAGATCCAAGTCCACCTCTTTTAAACCAGTGGAAGAAATAGTCAAATTCCAAGTCCATCCAATGGACCCCACAAAAACATCATCCATCGGGGCACAGTTAAACCCCGCTATAGACGTTGCACAACGGGAGTTCCTGCGCGAGAATTGGAGCATATTCGCCTGGCATCCTTCAGACATGCCAAGAATCCCACACAGGCTGGCCGAGCATAGCCTTAACATTCTAAAGGGATTCAAGCTTGTCAAGCAGACTCTTTGGTGTTTCTCCGAACCTAAGAGACAAGCCATGGGAGAGGAGCTAGCCAAGTTACTGGAGGCCAGATTCATCAGAGAAATAAAGCATCTGGACTGGCTAGCAAACCTGGTGATGGTACCAAAGAAGGACAAATCCTGAAGCCTATGCATCGACTTCAAGGACCTTAATAAGGCTTGCCGAAAGGAACCCTGATACATCTATTTTGCATCATGCTTTTATATCAATATTTATTGCATTATGGGCTGTTATTACACATTATGTCACAATACTTATGCCTATTCTCTCTTATTTTACAAGGTTTACATAAAGAGGGAGAATGCCGGCAGCTGGGATTCTGGGCTGGAAAAGGAGCAAATATTAGAGACCTATTCTGCATAGCTCCAAAAGCCCTGAAACTTCACGGATGATGTTTTCCAAATATATAAAAAATACTGAGCGCAAGAACCTCACCAGGGGGGCCACACCCTTCCCACGAGGGTGGGGGGGGCGCCGTAACCCCCTGGGCGCGCCCCCTACCTCGTGGGCCCCCTGGTGGCCCTTCGGTGGCCATCTTCTGCTATATGGAGTCTTTCGATGGGAATAAATTAATAATCCATCTTCTCAGACGAAACTCCGCCGCCACGAGGCAAAACCTTGCCGGAACCAATCTAGGGCTCTGGCGGAGCTGTTCTACCGGGGAAACTTCCCTCCCGGAGGTGGAAATCATCGCCATCGTCATCACCAACGCTCCTCTCATCCGAAGAGGACAATCTCCATCAACATCTTCATTAGCACCATCTCCTCTCAAAACCCTAGTTCATCTCTTGTATCCAATTCTTGTCTCCAAGTTCAGTATTGGTGCTAGTAGGTTGCCAGTAGTGTTAATTACTCCTTGTGGTTGATGCTAGTTGGTTTAATTGGTGGAAGGTCATATGTTTAGATCCTATATGCATATTAATACCCCTCTGATTATGAACATGTTTTTGCTTTGTGAGTAGTTACTTTTGTTCCTGAGGACATGGGAGAAGTCTTGCTATTAGTAGTCATGTGAATTTGGTATTCGTTCGATATTTTGATGAGATGTATGTTGTCTCTCCTCTAGTGGTGTTATTTGAACGTCGACTACATGACACTTCACCATTATTTGGGCCTAGGGGAAGGCATTGGGAAGTAATAAGTATATGATGGGTTGCTAGAGTGACATAAAATTAAACCCTAGTTTATGCGTTGCTTCGTAAGGGGTTGATTTGGATCCATATGTTTCATGTTATGGTTAGGTTTACCTTAATATTTTTGTTGTATTTTCGGATCCTTGCAATAGAGGTTAATCATAAGTGGGATGTTTGTCCAAGTAAGGGCAGCACCCAAGCACTGGTCGACCCACATACCAAATTATCAAAGTACCAAACGCGAATCATATGAACATGATGAAAACTAGCTTCATGATATTCCCATGTGTCCTCGGGAGAGCTTTACATCATATAAGAGTTTGTCCAGGCTTGTCCTTTGCTAAAAAAGGATTGGGCCACCTTGCTGCACTTTATTTACTTTTGTTACTTGTTGCTCGTTACAAATTATCCTATCACAAAACTATCTGTTACCACTTAATTCAGTACTTGCAGAGAATACCTTGCCGGAAACCGCTTATCATTTCCTTCTGCTCCTCGTTGGGTTCGACACTCTTACTTATCGAAAGGACTATGATAGATCCCATGTACTTATGGGACATCAAGACTCTTTTCTGGTGCCATTGCTAGGGAGTGAAGCGCCTTTGGTAGGTGGAATTTGGTAAGGAAAATTTTATATAGTGTGCTGAAATTTACTTTCACTTGTTAATATGGAAGGTAATCCTCTGAGGGGCTTGTTCGGGGTATCTTCACCCCAACCAGTAGAGCAAAGAGTTGTTCCTCAACCTACTGAACCTAATGAAAATTAATATGAAAATGAAAATGCTTGCTTTGAAGTTCCTTTGGGTATGATAGAAAAACTGCTAGCTAATCCTTTTCTAGGAGATGGAACAAAAAATCCTGATGAACATTTGATATATGTGGATCAAGTTTGTGGATTATTTAAGCTTGCAGGTGTACCCGAAGATGTTGTTAAGAAGAAGGTCTTTCCCTTATCTTTGAGGGGAGATGCATAGACATGGTATAGGCTATGTGATGATACGAGGTCATGGAACTACAAACGATTGAAATTGGAATTTCATCAGAAGTTTTATCCTATGCATCTTGTTCATCGTGATCGCAATTATATATGTAATTTTTGGCCTCGCCAAGGAGAAAGCATCGCTCAAGCTTGGGGGAGGCTTAAATCAATGTTATATTCATGCCCCAATCATGAGATCTCAAGAGAAATGATTATTCAAAATTTTTATGCTCGGCTTTCTGGTAACAATCGCACCATGCTTGATACTTCTTGTGCTGGCTCTTTTATGATGAAGACTATTGAATTCAAAGGGGATTTATTGGAAAGAATTAAACGCAACTCTGAAGATTGGGACCTCGACAATGGTAAGGAGTCAGGTATGACACCTATTTTTTATTTTGTTAAATCTTTTATGGATACCGATATTTTTCGTAAATTTAGCACTAAATATGGACTTGACTGTGAGATAGTAGCTTCTTTCTATGAATCTTTTGCTACTTATGTTGATCTCCCCAAGGAGAAGTGGATTAAATATCATCCTCCCATAGAAGTAAAAGTAGCTGCACCTATTAAAGTTGAAGAAAAGACTATCACTTATAATGATCCTATTGTTCCTACTTCGTATGTTGAGAAACCCCCTTTCACTGTTAGGATAAACGATCATGCTAAATCTTCAACTGTGGTTTGTAAAAGCAATATCAAAACATATACACCTCCTGAACAAGTTAAAGTTGAACCTAATATTGCTATTGTTAAAGATCTCTTGTCTGATAATATAGATGGGCATGTTATTTATTTCTGTAATGAAACTGCTAGAATTGCTAAACCCCGTGATAAAGATACACCTAGACCTGTGGTAGGCATGCCTGTTATTTCTATTAAAATAGGAGATCATTGTTATCATGGCTTATGTGATATGGGTGGTAGTGCTAGTGCAATACATTATTCCTTATACAAAGAAGTTATGCATGATATTGCACCTACTATGATGGAAGATATTGATGTCACAATTAAACTTGCCAATAGAGATACTATTTCACCAATGGGAATTGTTAGAGATGTTGAAGTCTTGTGTGGGAAAACTAAATATCCTGCTGATTTTCTTGTTCTTGGTTCCCCACAAGATAGCTTTTGTCCCATTATATTTGGTAGACCCTTCTTAAATACTGTTAATGCTACCATAGATTGCAAAAGAGATGTTGTTACTATCGGTTTAGATGACTTGACTCATGAACTTAATTTTTCTAAATTTAGTAGAAAACACCGAGAAGAAGAATTACCTAGTAAAGATGAAATTATTGGTCTTGCTTCTATTGCCGTACCTCCTAGTGATCCTTTAGAACAATATTTGCTAGACCATGAAAATGATATGTTTACGAATGAAAGAAGGGAATTAGATGAAGTATTCTTTAAACAGGAACCTATTTTAAAAAATAATTTACCTGTTGAAATCCTAGGGGATCCTCCTCCACCCAAGGGTGATCCCGTGTTTGAGCTTAAACGTTACCTGATACTCTTAAATATTCTTATCTTGATGATAAAAAGATATATCCTGTTATTATTAGTGTTAACCTTTCAGAGCATGAAGAAGAGAGATTATTGAAAACTCTGAAGAAGCACCGTGCTGCTATTGGGTATAATATTGATGATCTTAAGGGCATTAGTCCCACTCTATGTCAACATAAAATTAATTTGGAAGAAAATTCTAAACTAGTTCGTGATCATCAACGCCGGCTGAATCCTAAAATGAAATAAGTGGTAAGAAAGGAGATACTAAAGCTCCTTGAGGCATGTATAATTTATCCCGTTGCTAATAGTCAGTGGGTAAGCCCTATCCATTGTGTCCCTAAGAAGGGAGGTATTACTATTGTTCCTAATGATAAAGATGAATTGATTCCTCAAAGAATTATTACAGGTTATAGGATGGTAATTGATTTCCGCAAATTAAATAAGGCTACTAAAAAAGATCATTACCCCTTACCTTTTATCGATCAAATGCTGGAAAGATTGTCCAAACATACACATTTTTGCTTTCTAGATGGTTATTCTGGTTTCTCTTAAATACCTGTGTCAGCCAAAGATCAATCAAAGACTACTTTTACATGCCCTTTTGGTACTTTTGCTTATAGACGTATGACTTTTGGTTTATGTAATGCACTTGCTACCTTTCAAAGATCCATGATGGCTATATTCTCTGACTTTTGTGAAAAAGATTTGTGAGGTTTTGATGGACGACTTTTCCATCTATGGATCTTCTTTTGATGATTGCTTGAGCAACCTTGATCGAGTTTTGCAGAGATGTGAAGAAACTAATCTTGTCTTGAATTGGGAAAAGTGCCATTTTATGGTTAATGAAGGTATTGTCTTGGGTCATAAAGTTTCTGAAAGAGGTATCGAAGTTGATAAAGCCAAGGTTGATGCTATTGAAAAGATGCCATGTCCCAAGGACATCAAAGGTATAAGAAGTTTCCTTAGTCATGCCGGTTTTTATAGGAGATTCATTAAGGACTTCTCAAAAATTTCTCGGCCTCTGACTAATTTATTACAAAAAGATATACCATTTGTCTTTGATGATGATTGCATAGAAGCATTTGAAATACTTAAGAAAGCATTGATTTCTGCACCTATTGTTCAGCCACCGGATTGGAATTTACCCTTTGAAATTATGTGTGATGCTAGTGATTATGCTATAGGTGCTGTTCTAGGACAAAGAGTTGATAAGAAACTAAATGTTATTCAATATGCTAGTAAAACTCTAGACAATGCTCAAAGAAATTATTCTACCACCAAAAAAGAATTCTTAGCAGTTGTATTTGCTTGTGATAAGTTCAGACCTTATATTGTTGATTCTAAAGTAATTATTCACACTAATCATGCTGCTATTAAATATCTTATGGAAGAGAAAGATGCTAAACCTAGACTTATTAGATGGGTTCTCTTGCTACAAGAATTTGATTTACATATCGTTGATAGAAAAGGAGCTGAGAACCCCGTTGCAGACAACTTGTCTAGGTTAGAAAATGTGCTTCATGACCCACTACCTATTGATGATAGCTTTCCTGATGAGAAATTAAATGTCATAAATGCTTCTCATACCGCTCCATGGTATGCTGATTATGCTAATTACATTGTTGCTAAGTAGATACCACCTAGTTTCACATACCAGCAAAAGAAAAAGTTCTTCCATGATTTGAGGCATTACTTTTGGGATGACCAACATCTTTATAAAGAAGGAGTAGATGGTGTTATTAGATGTTGTGTACCTGAGCATGAACAGGAATAAATCCTACGCAAGTGTCACTCTGAAGCTTATGGAGGACACCATGCTGGAGATAGAACTGCACATAAGGTACTGCAATCTGGTTTTTATTGGCCTACTCTCTTCAAAGATGCCCGTAAGTTTGTCTTATCTTGTGATGAATGTCAAAGAATTGGTAATATTAGTAGATGTCAAGAAATGCCCATGAATTATTCACTTGTTATTGAACCATTTGATGTTTGGGGCTTTGACTATATGGGACCTTTTCCTTCCTCTAATGGTTATACACATATTTTAGTTGCTGTTGATTACGTTACTAAGTGGGTAGAAGCTATTCCATCTAGTAGTGCTGATCATAAAACTTCTATTAAAATGCTTAAATAAGTTATTTTTCCAAGATTTGGAGTCCCTAGATATTTAATGACTGATGGTGGTTCACATTTTATTCATGGTGCCTTCCGTGGAATGCTTGCTAAATATGATGTTAATCATAGAATTGCATCTCCTTATCATCCTCAGTCTAGTGGTCAAGTAGAATTGAGTAATAGAGAACTCAAATTAATTTTGCAAAAGACTGTTAATAGGTCTAAAAAGAATTGGTCCAAGAAACTAGATGATGCATTATGGGCCTATGGAACTGCATACAAAAATCCTATGGGTATTGTCTCCTTATAAAATGGTCTATGGAAAAGCATGTCACTTGCCTCTCGAACTAGAACACAAGGCTTATTGGGCTATTAAAGAACTTAATTATGATTTTAAACTTGCTGGTGAGAAGAGGTTATTTCATATTAGCTCACTTGATGAATGGAGAACCCAAGCCTACGAAAATGCCAAGTTGTTTAAAGAAAAAGTTAAAAGATGGCATGATAAAAGGATACAAAAGCGTGAGTTTAATGTACATGATTATGTATTTCCATACAACTCCCATATAAGATTTTTTGCAGGAAAACTTCTCTCTAAATGGTAAGGTCCTTACGTTATCGAGGAGGTCTACCGTTCCGGTGCCATAAAAATCAACAGCTTCGGAGGCACAAATCCGAAGGTGGTGAATGGTCAAAGAATCAAACACTATATCACAGGTAATCCCATAAATGTTGAAACCAATGTTATTGAAACCGTAACCCCGGAGGAATACATAAGGGACACTTTCCGGAATGTTTCAGACTCCGAAAAGGAATAGGTATGTGGTACGGTAAGTAAACCGACTCCAAAACAGTTTTTTAAGGCAATATTTCTCCGTTTTGGAATATTTAGAAAAATAGAAAAATAAGCAGCAGTCCGGGAATGACACGAGGGTGGAGGGCGCGCCCTACCCTACTGGGTGCGCCCCCTACCTCGTGGGCACCTCGTGTGCTCTCCGGACTCCGTTTTTGTACGCGACATGTATTTTGGTCAGTAAAAATTCATTATATAATCTCCCGGGGTTTTAACTCCCTATCACGCAAAAATCTCTTGTCTTTGTTTCGAGTTGTTGCTGCTGCAGATTAGAGCAACATGTCTTTGCAAGAGTCAGTCGGGGAGAGCCGGGTGTCTCACCCGGCACCAAGATCAATGAAAAACAACAATGTTGACCTCTTTGGGCCAGCAATGGAGGAAGAGATGGAGGCCAAATTAAAGAGGATAGATGCCATGGAAGAGGATCAAGAAGTCACTTCCCGCTTCGGAGCTGGATTCACAATGGGAGAACTGCAGAGCTCGGCTATTCCAAACTCGGTTATCCCTTCCAATGTTAGATTTCTTTCTTATGAGAATATGAAAAAGAGTGTCACTGGTTCTCCCGCAGCTATGCAGCACCCTTGGGTGCAGGGAGCTTTGGCTGTTACAGGAAAACTCCAAAAGGAAGTAATGGACCTTAAGCAGCAAGTCAACAAGCTTGAGGAGGAGAATCGTATCTTGAGGGGCATCATCGCCAAGGACATCAAATCGCCATCCCCGAAAAGAGAGAAATAATCACATTGGTATGGGCACTCCACTTGGCAACTGCCAAGCTTGGGGGAGTGCCCCGGTATCGTATAACCATCACTTTATCTTTACCGTTTTTCTTAGTTCGATCCTTTTGGTAGTATCTTGATCTAGTAGAATAAAATTTCTTAGTAAGATCTAGTCGTGATTTTTGCTTTATTATCCTTCTGTGTAATCGAGTCCGTGAGCTATATAATAAATATTAGTGTTGAGTCAAGGGCTTGATTATTTTGCCATGATCCTAAAGGAATAAAAGAAAAAGAGAAAGAAATAAAAAGAAACAAAGAGATCATATGAGTCTTATGGAGAGTAATGAGCTCACGTAGAAAGAGTATGATGAATAAAAGTTATTGAGGGTTGACAAACACAGTTTTGGTCATCATTGCAATTAATAGGAATTAATAAAGAAAGAGAGGTCTTCACATATAAATATACTATCTTGGACATCTTTTATGATTGTGAGCACTCATTAAAATATCACACGCTAAAGAGTTGACATTCGACAAGGAAGACAACATAATGGGTTATGTTTTCTTACATCTGAGATAAATTATATTGTCTTCGATCTTCCAACATGATGAGCTTGCCTTTCACCCTCATGCTAGCCAAATTCATTGCACCAAGTAGAGATACTACTTGTGCTTCCAAATACCCTTAGACCAGTTTTGCCATGAGAGTCCACTATACCTACCATTGGATTGAATAAGATCCTTCAAGTAAGTTGTCATCGGTGCAAAGAAATAAAAATTGCTCTCTAAATATGTATGATTGATTGGTGTGGAGGAAATAAGCTTTATACGATCATGTGATATGGAAGTAATAAAAGCGACAGACTGCATAATAAAGGTCCATATCACAAGTGGCAATATAAAAGTGATGTTCTTTCGCTTTAAGATTTTGTGCATCCAACCATAAAAGCGCATGGCAACCTCTGCTTCCCTCTGCAAGGGCCTATTTTTTACTTTTATCTCCTACATTACATAAGAGTCAAGGTGATCTTCACCGTTCCTTTTTACATATTATCCTTTGGCAAGCACAATATGTAGGAAAGATCCTGGTATATATGGCTAATTGGATGTGAGTTTTCATGAACTATTACTGTTGACATTACCCTTGAGGTAAAACGTTGGGAGGCAAAACTATAAGCCCCTATCTTTCTCTGTGTCTAGTTAAAACTCCATACCCATAAGTATTGCATGAGTGTCAACAATTGTGAAAGATTAAATGATAGTTGAGTATGTGGACTTGCTGAAAAGCTCTTATACATTGACTCTTTCCTATGTTATGATAAATTGCAATTGCTTCAATGACTGAGATTGTAGTTTGTTAGTTTTCAATGAAGTTTACGATTCATACTTGATATTGTGATTGAATTATTACTATAGCATAAGAGATGATATAAGTTGCTGTTCTCAGAATGATCATGATGCAGAACCTTGGTGGAACCAATCTAGGGCTTTGGCGGAGCTGTTCTGCCGGGGAAACTTCCCTCCCGGAGGGGGAAATCATCGCCATCGTCATCACCAACGCTCCTCTCATTGGGAGAGGGTAATCTCCGTCAACATCTTCATCAGCACCATCTCCTCTCAAAACCCTAGTTCATCTCTTGTATCCAATTCTTGTCTCCAAGTCCGGGATTGATGCTAATAGGTTGCTAGTAGTGTTAATTACTCCTTGTAGTTGATGCTAGTTGGTTTAATTGGTGGAAGATCATATGTTCAGATCCTATATGCATATTAATACCCCTCTGATTGTGAACATGTTTATGCTTTGTGAGTAGTTACTTTTGTTCCTGGGGACATGGGAGAAGTCTTGCTATTAGTAGTCATGTGAATTTGGTATTCTTCAATATTTTGATGAGATGTATGCTGTCTCTCCTCTAGTGGTGTTATGTGAACGTCGACTACATGACTCTTCACCATTATTTGGGCCTAGGGGAAGGCATTGGGAAGTAATAAGTAGATGATGGGTTGCTAGAGTGACAGAAGCTTAAACCCTAGTTTATGCGTTGCTTCGTAAGGGGCTGATTTGGATCCATATGTTTCATGCTATGGTTAGGTTTCTCTTAATACTTTTGCTATATTTGCGGATGCTTGCAATAGAGGTTAATCATAAGTGGGATGTTTGTCCAAGTAAGGGCAGCACCGAAGCACCGGTCCACCCACATACCAAATTATCAAAGTACCAAACTCGAATCATATGAACGTGATGAAAACTATCTTGACGATATTCCCATGTGTCCTCGGGAGCGCTTTACATCATATAAGAGTTTGTACAGGCTTGTCCTTTGCTAAAAAAGGATTGGGCCACCTTGCTGCACTTTATTTACTTTTGTTACTTGTTGCTCGTTGCAAATTATCCTATCACAAAACTATCTATTACCACTTATTTCAATACATGCAGAGAATACCTTGCTGGAAACCGCTTATCATTTCCTTCTGCTCCTTGTTGGGTTCGACACTCTTACTTATCGAAAGGACTACGATAGATCCCCTATACTTGTAGGTCATCAATCCCTTCCCCCTCCCTCGCATCGATCAAATTATCGACGCTACCGCAGGACACGACTCATTGTGCTTCCTCGACACATACTCCGGTTACCACCAAATTAAGATTGCGGAGTCCGATCAAGCCGTAACGACATTTATCACTCCATACTACCCCTTCTGTTTTAACACAATGCCCTTCGGGCTTGAAAACACCGGCGCAACGTGTCAGCGCATGATTCAGACATGTCTAGAAAAGCAGATCGGCAAAACAGTGGTGGCATACGTCGACGATGTGGTCATTAAAACCAGACACGTCGACTCCTTAATAGATGACTTGAGGCTCACGTTCGACAATCTCCAAACATACGACATTAAGCTCAATCCGGAAAAATGTGTTTTTGGCCTACCCGCCGGAAAGCTCGTGGGCTTTATCGTCTCCAGTAGAGGAATTGAAGGAAATCCGGCTAAGATTCGGGCTCTGTCGCAGTTGGCTATCCCAACTGATCTCAAGCAAATCCATAAGTTAACTGGATGTGTGGCGGCCTTAAGCCGCTTTATCTCCCGATTAGGAGAAAAGGCACTCCCCCTCTATCGCCTTCTTCGGCGCACCGAACACTTCGAGTGGACTGATGCAGCCACGGCCGGATTGGAAGAAATAAAAGCCATCTTGGCCACCAACCCAATCTTGGCCGCGCCAAATGTTGGCGAACCAATGTTGTTATATATAGCGGCAACTCACCAAGTTGTAAGCGCAGTGCTCGTCATCGAACGAGACACGGACGGACATAAATTCGCACTTCAAAATTCGGTATATTATGTATCCACTGTCCTCACTCCATGCAAATCATGGTACCCACATTATCAAAAGATAGCATACGCGGTATTCATGGCATCCCGGAAATTACGACACTACTTTCAAGAGTATTCAATTACGATGGCCTCAGAAGTACCACTCAACAACATAATAAACAACCACGATGCCACGGGCCGGATTGGCAAATGGGATATCGAGCTCCTCCCGTTTGACATAACATATAGACCACGGTGAGCCATTAAGTCACAAGTACTAGCCGATTTCGTCGCCGAATGGACAGCAGCCGAACTCCCTAAAGAGTACAGCGCATACTCCAATTGGATCATGCACTTCGACGGCTCTAAAATGCTGGCTAGTCTGGGGGCTGGCGGCGTCCTGACGTCCCCCACAGGAGATACAGTGCAATACGTACTCCAAATACTATACACAGACTCCAATAACACAGTCGAATACAAGGCCCTATTACACGGTCTCCGGATGGCAGTTTCCATGGGCATTCAACGCTTGGAGATGCGTGAGGACTCGAACCTCGCAATATCTCAAATAAATCGAGACTTCGATGCCAAGGATCCGAAAATGGCGGCATATCACAACGCCGTCCTCAAAATGTCAGCCTGGTTCGAGGGGCTTGAATTCCACCATGTGGCTCGGGAAAACAATCAGGCGGTAGATATCCTCGCCCGTATCGGCACTAAGCGCGACCCTGTCCCACCTAACATCTTCCAGGAAAAACTGTTTAAGCCATCCGTGGTATGGGAAGGGGACACCAGTAACAATAGTCCGGACCCGGCCACAACATTAGATATCGAACACTCTGATACAATCAGAGGCTCTGCCATCGAAATAACACCTTCAGCCCACGTGATAATGGTTGTCATCACCCCGTGGACAGAACCATTCCTGGCCTACCTAACCAGGCAGCAACTACCCAAGGACCAAAATGAGGCACGCTGCATAGTGCGGCGATCTAAAGCCTACATGGTCTAAGAGGGAGAGCTTTATAAGAAAAGAACTACCAGAGTCCTTCAAAGGTGCATCTCTGAAGAGGAAGGGCGGAAGCTTTTGGCAGAAAAACATGCTGGACTCGGCGGCCATCACGCCGCAGCCCGGGCCCTTGTAAGCAAGGCCTTCCGTACATGTTTCTATTGGCCGACGGCCCGAGCAGATGCACAACATCTGGTCCAACATTGCATCGGTTGCCAGGTTTTTGCAAACCAAAGACATATGCCGCCTACCGCTCTCCAAACAATCCCCATTACTTGGCCCTTTGTGGTCTGGGGGCTTGATATGGTCGGACCCCTTAAAGGGGGAACCCATAAGAAAAAATACTTAATGGTCATGGTGGATAAATTCACCAAATGGATAGAAGCCAAACCTGTCAAAACAGCTGAATCCGGACCGGTGATAGACTTCATACCGGGGTTGTACACCGTTATGGCATCCCCCCACAGCATCATCACTGACAACAGCACGGACATTACAGCCGACGAGGTGAAACTTTGGTGCAGCAAAATAGGCAACAAGCTCGATTATGCTTATGTCTATCACCCGCAAACTAATGGTCAAGCCGAGCGAGCAAATGGTCTTATCATGAGCGGCATCAAACCCAGATTAGTGCGGTCCTTACAGGAATCAAACACTCACTGGGTAGAGGAGCTCGACTCCGTACTATGGGGGTTGCGGACCACTCCGAATCGCACTACCGGATACACACTGTTTTTTATGGTGTACGACGCAGAGGCGGTTCTGCCTTGCCACATAATTCATGACTCACCTCGAGTGTGCATGTACGAAGAAAAAGAGGCCGAGCTCGATCGGCAGGACAGTTTGGATGCCCTAGAGGAGGAGCACGACGTGGCAAAAGCCTGTTCCGCATTCTATCAGCAATGGGCTCGAAGGTATCAAAGTAGAGAAGTACGGGCCAAAACCTATAACGTTGGCGAACAAGTTCTACGCCTGCCGGAGAAGAAAAAGAACAAGCTCAAGCCCAAATGGGAAGGTCCCTTCATTATTGACCAGGTTCTGACCGGTGGAGCTTACCGTCTGCGGGATGCATCGGATAATTGACTCGAGCCAAACCCATGGAACGCAGCCAGACTCCGAAGATTCTACGCCTAGTGTCGGACTCTATGTTCGTCTCCTTACCTCCGTCAATTTTTTGCATATCAATTATCTGTCTTTTCTCTCTTTCTCTCTTTTTATTCTCCTTAAGGCCTTAAAAGGCCACACTTGTGTCTTGGTTACACAATCTTGACGCGCTAACCGCGCTCATTATACCTGGGGGCTTCTTATACAGAAGCTTAATATAACTATATTTCTAGGCTTTATGCCCCGCATATGTGTTATTCTTCCACTGTCGGGTCTGGAGGTTGAAGCAAAAAAGTACGCCATGACAAATGGTTTACAATCCGGCTAGGGACAATATATGTCACTTGAAGTACACAGTCACTTAGGCTGACTAAATTCTTCTTCTATACCATGCAACAGGCTGTCTAGCCTACAATCCTGTTGGTAATACTTTGCGGCTAATTCTACTTGGTCATACACCAAACTGATGGGGATCTCTTTCGCATCAGGCCCCATAGGTCCGACCTTGGCCATGTGGTTTGGGTCAGCTCCGGTATATCACGTCTTCACCATAGCCCAGGCTTCCCTTGCACCTTGTCGGCAGGCCGATATCTTCCATAATCAGAAGTGCCGCCGCGCTCCCTTGAGCTTCTCTATAAGCTCCCCCATGCCTTCTGGCGGGGACGCGGATGGCCACAAGGCTAGGGAAATACCCTGCATCACCTGCCAAACTTGTTCGAGCAGTTGTGAGAGCTCTGGTAGAAGATCACCTGCAGACTCGGGCATCTCCTCCACGGGACGACCTGTCAGCATACCCGCAGACATAACTCTGTTAGCCGGCTTCTTCACCGAACTCCTTCCAAAGTTCATTCAAAGCACTTACTCAAAATGCCGCGTGGAAGCCGCTTATTCTCCTTCACGGAGTCCGCAAGCTGGGCTCAGACATCTTTCAGTTCCACGCCCAGCTGGATATTGGCGTCCTAGAGATTATTTTTCTCCTGCCTGACAAACATAAGCACGCGCTCCCCAGCATTTAGCTGCGATCAGCACGTTCCGCATTCACCGGCACGGCATCCAGATTCACTCCGGGGTCATCTGCAACATCTATTGTTAGATTTGCATGCATGCCGCATACTATCTAGTACCTGTATTCTTTGCAATGGAAACAAGTGTTACCAGAGGGGCCCCTCTCAGACTCCTACAACGCGGCAATAGCGACCCCTAGCTGGGCCTTGCACTCTTCGAGCTCTAGAGACAATTGGGAATTCTTCTCTGTAAGAACCTGCACAAATAATGATCCTTAAATTAGTTTCGTCAACTGTTTCAAGTCTCAGGGGCTGCTGATATATACAATCGTCAGATTTTCTTACCCGTATATCCCTTACATACTTGTCCGTGGCTCTGGCTAGACCATTTTGAGCAGCACGGATGTACGTGTCTCCTGAGTTGAAGGCATCGAACGCCTCTTGGGAGAAACAAGCGCCGCGGAGTACGGCCCGGCGACGCCTGTGATTCATGGAGCTCTCCACTTTGGAATTTGTAGCGGATAGTTTGTCTGCACCCTCTGTAGGAGGAGCATCCGGCATTCGCCCTATTTTCGCTTCCACCTCCATGTCCGGCCCTGGAGCCCGACTGGTGGAGGCGTGATCGGCACCCTGTCCGGATATAGTCCAGCGAGCACTTTTTCTACTAGGAAACATGGACGTCATTATATTTTAAGAAATACGACAACCACGGAGAGAGGTTTTGTATCATACCTCTGCGCCGACGTCTCAGTCATGACCGCCTTCCTTTTTGGCCTACCTGGCTTCAGTGCCCCTTGTTGGCGAGTCACTGCGGGTTCGGCATGGCACCTCGAAGGCCTTCCCTGTAAAACACCATATGTATACGGTAGGTGAAGTGCATAAAAGGGGATCCTTCTAGGAAGTTGGGACTCCAATTTTTTCTTACATGCGATGCAGGGAGTAGCCCCGGATAGTCGGCCATGATGGCCACCATGGCGTCATCGCAGCTCAATTGATAGAATGTCCTGTCTATCAGCTCCACAAATATATACGGATCCTCTTCGAGTTCGGGATCGAGGGCCCAGTCAGGGTCCTCTGGTTGTGGAGGTGGGCTATTGACCTCTCTTATAGCTTTTCACAGTTCCTGCCATGAAACGGCAAGGTGAGTATTTATGACGAAGAATGCGGGAAGGTTGGGAGTAAAGAGTGAAAGCTCACCTAGCTTGGAGGGTTGTACATGGAGAATCCATTCCGTGGCTTAATACAGATGAACTCCTCTTCCTCTCCCTTGAACAACTCGGAAATTTTTTTGCTAGAGCAAAGTGGAGTCTGGTCCCTTACGCCCGTAGCGGGTGGCATCATCTTCCCCGTTAAAGCACCACAGGGGGTGCCCTCGATATTGAAGTGGTTGCACCCCCCGCATTATGCATATTGACATAACCTCGATTATTGTCAATCCTGATTGATCCAGCATTTAATATGGTCCATCAGGTAAAGGACTTCTCCGTTGTCTTCCTCCTGGGGGCTCCATGGGCACCAGCTTCGGCGTTTCTTCAGAGGAGCATTGTTGAACTCGGGAAGACCCCTCCGAATAGGATCTGGAAGGGGGACATCCTCCATGTAAAACCACTCCGAAGGCCAGTCTTTGGACGTCTTCTTCGGGGTACCGGACAGGTATCCGGTCCCGGCGATGCGCCAAATTTCGGCTCCGCCCACTTGATATAGTGACCCCTCCTGTGTACGGGGCACAAGGCAGAATAGCCTCTTCCACAGCTCGAAATGAGCCTCGCAGCCCAGAAACAACTCACAAAGGGCAACATAACCAGCGATGTGTAATATGGAAGCAGGTGTGAAATTATGCAACTGGAGGCCGTAAAACTTCAGGAGCCCGCGGATGAATGGATGGATGGGAAATCAAAGTCCCCTTAGTAAATAAGGGACAAGGCATACCCGCTCCCCCTTGGAGGGATTGGGGAAGCTCTCCGCTTGCTCCCCACCATTATAGGTGGCGAGCCCGGCTCGAACGGGGACCATATATGCTGGAGGGAGAAATCCCTGGGTCTGCAACTCTACTAATTGGCTGTGCGGGACGGAACACTTCTCCCAATCACTGGGCTTAGGGCTACGGGAGTGGGAGGAGGAGCTGCGATGGCCGGCGATGTTGGAATGGATTTTTCCGAGCGCGCTCTGATGGATACTCGTTGTGGGAGGATGGTGTGGTTTGGATCTAAGAATCCCCGTCCCTTTAATAGACAGTTTATTTACATGGCTAGGGTGGTGAATGTAAAAATGCCCTGGCTCCTCGCATTCACTCGACACGTGGAAGATAGCCCTTATTGGTCGCAGAAGCCAAGAAGTGCAACATTTATGGGGAGCCGGACACTACTCAGTAGATATTCAGAATTTGGAGAAGAACCCGCCTTGCAATGCCGAAGACAATCTACGCGCCGAACTCATCGTCATTGAAGCCTGGTTCGGGGGCTACTGAGGGTCCTGGATTAGGGGGTCTCCGGACAGCCGGACTATATCCTTTGGCCGGACTGTTGGACTGTGAAGATACAAGATTGAAGACTTCGTCCCGTGTCCGGATGGGACTCTCCTTGGCGTGGAAGGCCCCTCTTGGTAATACGGATATGTAGATCTCCTCCCTTGTAACCGACTTTGTGTAACCCTAGCCCCCTCCAGTATCTATATAAACCGAAGGGTTTAGTCCGTAGGACAACATACAATCACACCATAGGCTAGCTTCTAGGGTTTAGCCTCTACGATCTCATGGTAGATCACCTATTGTAATACTCATACCATCAAGATCAATCAAGAAGGACGTAGGGTATTACATCCATCAAGAGTGTCCCCTGCCTCATGTTACCATCCACCTTAGACGCACAGTTCGGGACCCCCTACCCGAGATCCGCCGGTTTTGACACCGACAATATCCCATTTATTATTTCTTAAAGCCCATTTTCTTGTTAGGCCTAATAGGAATGATTTACATCCCAGCAGGGTGGAGAATAACAAGTTGACCTGGGTTGGGTATTCCGCAAAAAAATATAGCTGGGCTGGCCATTTTCACCTTGAAAAAATAATATCTGGGCTGGATATTTGGTCGAAATAAAATAATAGCCTGGGCTAGACGGGCCACAGCCCTCCCAGTTGATACCCTTCTCCTCTGAACAACAACAAAAACATCGCTCAAGAAAAACTCTGCTTACACATAAAAAACAAATAGTACTCGAGCTGCTGGGTCCCAACTGTCGGCCACTCTTTGTGCAATTCTCTCGTTTATTGACTATATAGGTTGACGATGGTGTGGGTCCGTGATGTCACGAAACGAGGAGGAAGCAAAAAAATATAGTTGTATATAATAAGGAAGAACATGCGTACTTACGGCTATGGCCCTAGTGGGTCACTACTGTCATCCAGTCAAAATAAAGTCATCTCCTGAATCCTCATGTTTGTTGACCATGTTGACAATGCTCGGCGCCACGACGAGCGCAACAACTCGAAGGACGATGGAGAGGGCCTCGCAGGCCCTACGGATGGTGTGATACAGTGCCCGCTGCTCATTCAGAAAGCCAGGATCATCGAACACCTATGAGCACCTTCGAGAGACTGAGACGGCATGAAACGGTAAGGCCACACTTGGGATCTCTGGTTTGTTTCACACATGTATTAAGATACAAGTGTAATTTGCTCGTCATCGGAAACAACGCATAAAATATAGGTATAATGAAATTGAGGGCCCGAGGTCTGTAACGAAAACTGGTGTGTTACGCGTGTAATTTGAGAGACCAGTGTATATTTTACTAGTCGAAATCGACCAACCAAGCGCTTCACCCGATACCATCTGCTTTTATTTAGAAGCGTCAGTTTTACAAGCGGGTTTGGTTGGAAAACGACGATCCAATCACGTCCTAAGATGATGAGTTGGTCAGAAGATCATATGGTTTCAGCTCTAACCTACCTGAGTTGTCGTATAGGCTATGAATGAAACATAAGACAATGAACTTCTTAAGCACAGAAAAAATAGAAGAGCATGGTCTTCTTAACATGCAAATCACAGGCATTAGCTCAACATGCAAAACAATATGAAGCATTATTCTCAAGAGGCACGGTGAACAGCTCATGATTCCGCATGCCACAACATTCCAAGCTCAACTTTGCAATCAAACTCACAAGGCCTGGCATTACATAGACAACATTCAGAACAAACTCTTAAAATACCTTACATAAGTCAACATTCATGTGACTATGCATCTCAGCAGATTAAATATTTACTTCTGAACTGAAGACAGGAATTGGAAAAAACGATCGACGTTGCTCACAGTAAAGGGCGTCCCACTCAAAATTATCAAATGCATGTCTTCTGGCTAGCATCAACGAGCAAAATTTGACAAGGATTTCCAACTCCAATATATTAAACTAATGTCTTGTTGCTAAGATCAATGATTAAACTTTGACAAGCTTTTCCCATTTGTCGTGGTTTTGTCACGGCAGATGTCCTAGAGAAAGGACTTAGTCGTGAAGCCATCGCAACGGGTTAGCTTGAAGGGGTTAAAGCGGACACAAGGACGCAAGAGAGTTTATACTAGTTCGGCCCCTTCGATGAAGGTAAAAGCCTACGTCTAGTTGTGATGGAATTGATGGGGTTTCGATGACTAGGGAGCAAACAAGCTTCGCCTATGTCTCGAGTTGTTTTCTGTTGTCCTTGAACCGCCGCCGGGTCGTCCCTTTATATACACGGGTGACTCTCGTCATCTTACGGAGTCCCAATACCGGCTCATAGATGTGTCCGGTTTGGTCTCTTCTTATTCCTAACTTACAATACAGGTTAACTACTAACGCCGGTTTACGGCTGCAGGCCTTGAGCCGACCATGGGCCTTGAGCCCTCCTCTGTCTTCTTGGGCTTTAACATACTTAACTACTGACGAAGTTAACCCGGCCCAGATAGGCTGGTTTACGCCCAGTAGTAATATCCCCAACATTAGGCCCCAAATTGATTTGAACGGGTTCATGTCAATCCTTTAATAAAAGCTTCATCTTCAACATCTTCTTATAAATTGGTAAACCGCCATGATGTCATCTTCTTTGATTGCTGTAAACCGGAGTGATGTCACCTGTCGTAACGAAGCTATCCATTATGCTTCTTTGTTTAATAGATTGGCGGAAATCGAGGCGACAACTCCGTTTTGTGGCCCCTTGATTATCGCGCCTGACTCATGTTCTTTCGCCTTATAAATAGGACCGAAGGGTCATTTCTTTTCTCCTTCCGTGCCTTCTTCATCTTCCTCGCGTCGCCAGCCTCGGAGCTCCGCCGCTGCCGTCGACCTCTGCCTCATCCTTGGCCGCTGCATCAACCTGAGCGCACCAGAACATCGCGACAACCTTCCGCATCTTCCTCAGCTCTGGTAAATCTTCTATCTTTTCCCCCGGAGATCTGGCCTAGGGTTTTGCAGTTCTTCAGTGTTCATCGTCTGCCTCTTGCTCACACAATAGATCTTTAGATGAATCCACAAATCTTTATTCTGTGCAATGATAGTTGTTTGACCTTCGCCTTTACTTATGCATCTCAAACCATGGGTCTATATGAACGTTTTTTCTCATTGGTTCGGTACTGCTCCTTTGAACCTCTAAGTATTTATCTCTTCTCTGAACTTGCTTCAGATCCAATGCTGTAAAGAAATCTTGTGAAACCTATTTGTGCGTACTTGTCCATCCGCAATCTCAGCTTTTCAATGCTTAGATCAGGCGGTTTAACCTTATAGAAAATTTTCCAAACCGGTATATGCCATTAGTCCCCTTGTTGAACCGCCAGATGTTGGTTGCTTCATGAAACTCCGGTTCAGATAGTTCTGTCTTCTGGTTTAACAGTGCCCATACCAACGTACCTTGATCAAATGCATTTTTGAACCGGGATCTTCTACCTTGTAGATTCCATCATGGCCAAGCAAGTATATGAGTGCAATTGTGTTCCTTCTCGCGTCACAGAGGATCAACTGGACGATTTAGTCCTGATTGGTGCTTTAGGCAGCAAAGATACCATCCATTGGAGGGCTCCTGGCAAAGAATGCCCTCCCACACCTCGAGAAGGAGAGGTTGTTGTTTTCGTAGATCACTTAGCCCGGGGCTTTAAGCCGCCCGGTTCTAAATTTTACTGGGATGTTTTAGCCTATTTCCAACTCCATCCGCAAGACAGTGGCCCAAACTCTGTTACAAATATGTGTCACTTCCAAGTGCTCTATGAGGTGTTCTTTCGAGAGGAGCCCACAGTGGAATTGTTCAGAGACCTTTTCCATCTAAACCGCCGTACTGAGTTTACTGATGGATCTAATACGGAGTTGGGTGGCATGGCGATTCAGAAAAGGAAATAGGTCACATACCCTCACGCCAAGCTGCACAGTCACCCCAAGGAGTGGAATCAGACATGGTTCTACTGCAAAGACACCTCCCCTGCTGGTGAGAATCCCTTGCCTGGCTTTTGTCCGGAGCGGCTCAGCAATACACACCCTTTTCCTCAAAGATTGACTGCCCAGGGGAGAAGCAAATATGCTCCCCAGCTGTCAAAGCTCAGAGCCTTTATGGCCAACGGTTTAACAGGGGTTGATGTCGCTCGCTGTTGGATATCATGGAGCATGCTGCCCCTTAGTCAGCGCTCCGGTTTGATGTGCGAGTATACTGACAGTGTTGATGACCCATTGCGACATTCAAAACTCCAGCTCTCCGATGAAGAAATCACAGAGGCTGTGCATAAGATACTGAATGAACCGGAACACGTCTGCGCTAGAACCGGCCTGCTTCCCTTCTGTGCCACCAACAAACCGCCAGCTGTAAGACTTTGATTTTTCTCTTTGCTGAATCTGTTATTGATATGTCTGGTCATTGTTTTTTAATATCAGTGTCTGCATAATCAGGGTAATGATCCCTTTTGGAGCAAAAAACTGCCACAGGAGAAACCAGAAAAACCAGACAAACCGGAAAGAGCAACCTGGCAAAAGACTAAAGTTGTGAAGAAGACTGCCCACAGGAAAAGAACCACTGCATCTTCTAATCCGGCCGCTGATGATGATGTGGATAATCTGGACTTTGAGGTAGAACTTGACTCACTTGGTTTATTTTTCATGCGTCTTATTGATGATGATATTTGTCAGGATGATGCCGAAGCCAGCCACGCGGATGTTGCAGAGGTAATTATTCTCTCTTCCGATTTTGAAACTTTGCCTTCACAAAAAATCCGCCAGGCAAACTGGAAAGTTAAATTTTCTCATCCTCTTGCTTATTTGGATCCTAAATTTCTTATGAAGACCCAACAACACGAAGCTCATCGCACAACCCGGCACAGCAGCCAGGTAGTTACCTCCGCCGGTTTACCGAATAGTCCGGTTTGGAAACGCCATTCAGAGGTCTCTAATTTCCTTGTCAGTGCTTGTCCTAAAGCGGGCTTCTTTCGTCAACCTCTTAATCAGTCTGACTCCGATTATCAAGTTACTTCCCACTCATCTTCTGGCGAGTCCTCGGCTACTCAGCTCCCACCGCTTAAAACGGTGCTTGGGTAAGCTATACTTATTGTGATGTTTGCAGTACATCTCCTTAGAACATATGTTGTATTTGATTTTATTATTCTTCTCAGGTCCTAACCTAGGCTAAGCAAGAAAGCCCGCCTGGACAAAGCGGCCGAAGAAGATGTCGTTCTTGAAGCAGACAAGACACCCAATGCTGAAGCGGCTATTCCTGAGGATATTCCCAACGATCCACCGCAGCAAGATGATGATCTTATTGCTGAAGAGAGACCTACTGATACCTTAGGTCCTATCCATCAGCCCACAAGTTCCATCCGGATTGAAAGCTCCACCGGTCCAGCAAAACCTACTGACAAGCCAATAGCTCCAGTGCAAACCGGCGGTACCAAGGATGATGATGTTGTCATTACTGGCACTGGCCATACCGAGCCAAGCAATCATGTCGCTTTATCCAAACATTCTGCCAAGGAAGAATTTGCTGCCTTTGGCAAAGGCAAGTGGAACGCTGATCTGACGACTTACGCTGTTCTGAACGCCCAAGATATCCATTCCGGCTATCTGAACCAGCTGTATACCAGTCGTGACTACGAAGCCGGTCTGGTTAATATGATGAAAGATAAATATGAGGTAACTTCCATATGCTCCTTCCTGCTTGTATGCTTCCATTCTTGCTGACTCTCCTAACCCCCAAGGGCCGGTTTGAAATATTCTTTCAAACCGGGACTTAATAATATAAATCTTGATGCTTTGAAATTTGCTGATGTAGCCCCCAAGGGCCGGTTCAACTTAGCGTAGTTAAACCGGTACTTTAAGTAATTGAAACTGCCGCATTAGAATATATATGATCAAATAGCCATTAGCCCCCAAGTGCCAAGTTGAATACTTGTATTGATCTTGGGACTTTGTAAACATTTGAAAGATGAAGATCGAATATGCATTAGCCCCAAGTGCTAAGCGCATACCTTGTTATGTGGTTGGTACTTGAATCCTTCTACCGATTTGTTGAAACATATATCTGTACGCATGCAGGCGGAGCTGAAGACGAAAGAAAACCAAGTCATCGATCTTCAAGAAAACCTGAAAACCCAACAGGCTGAAACCTCCAAAGCAAAAGAGGAATTGGCCAGGAGGATGTTACAATAAACACCGTGTTACTCCATAAGAGGATGTTAACAACAAGGATCAAACCCGAAAAATAGTCTCCGGATTGACGTGAACTGTGTTCCGTCAATTGATTGGTTAAAAAACTTTGTCGGTTTAAAAAACACAATGAAAAGCAAAAAACCCCCTTCAAAGAAAAGTGTGAAGCAAAAGCAACGACAAAACCGTTTGCCAAAAAAGGTTTATTTAAGCTGATCAAATGGCGTTACCATGGCCAAACACGACCAAGCTCCCATTAGGTGTAACTATGGTTCTAGTCAGCCAGGTCCCCAAATGAAACCGTGGCATTTATGCCAACCAAATGGCATGGTCATGGTTCGGGTTCGACCAAGCCCCCAAGTGATTCTGTGGCCTTAGGCCGATCAAGAGGCATGACTGGTTCAAACATGACCAAGTCCCCAAGTGATGTAGTGGCTCTCGCCTATCAAGAGGCATGGTATTGGTTCGGAAACGACCAATCCTCCAAGTGATATAACACGATGCTTTTAGCAAAGCGAACTCAAGGGGTAAACCGGAAGCCACTGTAAAACAACTCCGTGTAACCACACATGATGTAAAAGAACAGATACCCCGCTTTAGCTGAGGTTCCGGTTTATTATAGTTAATATATACATCGCTGTAATATGTACATAAGTAGAACCAATGGCTCAGGTATAATAAGGCCGAAGATGAGCTATGTTCCACGGCCTATTGGTCTCCTCCTCTGATGTACGTGAGTCCTTATGTTCTCGAATATCGATCAGATAGTATGACCCATTGTGCAGATTCTTGCTGACCATGAAAGGCCCCTCCCAAGGTGGGGATAACTTATGCATACCAGTCTGATCTTGGATGAGCCGAAGCACCAAATCTCCCTCCTGAGAGGTTCTAGTTCTGACCCGGCGACTGTGATAACGACGAAGATCCTGCTGGTAAATCGCCGATCGGGCGGCTGCGATGTCACGCTCTTCATCCAACCGGTCCAAAGCATCTTGCCGTGCTGTCTCGTTGTCCGCTTCAATATAAGCCGTTACACGAGGTGAATCATGACTGATCTCACCGGGGAGAACCGCCTCCGCTCCATAAACCATGAAGAACAGTGTATACCCAGTTGATCTATTGGGCGTTGTATTGATGCTCCATAGCACAGATGGTAATTCTTCTACCCAACAACCCGGCGTTCTCTGCAAAGGAACCATGAGCCGGGGCTTGATGCCTCTCAGGATCTCTTGATTAGCTCTTTCTGCTTGACCATTGGACTGTGGATGTGCCACTGATGAAACGTCGAGCCGGATGTGCTCCCGTTCGCAGAACTCCTTCATAGCACCTTTGGACAAATTGGTACCATTATCTGTGATAATACTGTGCAGAAAGCCAAACCGGAAAATCACCTTTTTGATGAACTAAACCGCCGTGGCCGCATCACACTTGCTAACAGGTTCTACCTCCACCCACTTTGTAAACTTGTCTACCGCCACCAGGAGGTGGGTCTTCTTATCTTTGGACCTTTTGAAAGGCCCAACCATATCCAGCCCCCAAGTCGCAAACGGCCAAGTAATTGGAATCATTCTCAATTCTTGAGCCGGTACATGAGCACGCTTTGAAAACCTTTGGCAACCATCACATCGTCTGACGAGATCCTCCGCATCAGCATGAGCAGTTAACCAATAAAAACCATGGCGAAACGCTTTAGCCACCAGAGACTTTGAACCGGCGTGGTGACCACAATCTCCTTCGTGGATCTCACACAAAATTTCACGGCCTTCTTCAGGAGACACGCAGCGTTGAAAAGCTCCTGATATACTGCAATGATGCAACTCACCGTTGATGATAGCCATGGACTTGGATCGCCGGATTATTTGCCGGGCTAGAATCTCATCCTATGGCAACTCACCCTGGTTCTTGTATGCCAGGTAAGGAAGCGTCCAATCTGGAATAACATGAAGAGCCACCACCAATTGAGCCTCCGGATCAGGAATAGCCAAATCCTCTTCACTAGGGATCTTGACCGACGGGTTGTGCAGCACATCCAGAAAAACATTGGGTGGGACCGGTTTGCGCTGAGAGCCCAGCCGGCTTAAAGCGTCTGCCGCTTCATTTTTCCGCCGATCCACATGGTCCACCTGATAGCCTTTGAAATAACCCACGACAGTATCCACCTCACGACGATATGCTGCCATGAGTGGGTCCTTGGAGTCCCAAGTGGCAGACACTTGCTGAGCCACAAGGTCTGAGTCACCGAAGCACTTAACTCGACTTAGATTCATCTCCTTAGCCATCCGGAGACCATGGAGCAAGGCTTCATACTCAGCTGCATTGTTAGTACAAGGGAACATTAAATGGAGAACATAACAAAACTTATCACCTCGTGGGGAAGGTAACACAACTCCAGCCCCCGAGCCTTCCAACTGCCTGGATCCATCAAAATGGATGGTCCAATACGTATGATCTGGCTTTTCTTCAGGTGCTTGGATTTCCGTCCAATCATTAATGAAATCAACAAGTGCTTGAGACTTAACCGCTGTCCGAGGCACATACTTCAAACCGTACGGCCCCAGCTCTATGGCCCACTTTGCAATCTGGCCAGTTGCTTCCCGGTTCTGGATGATATCTCCCAAAGGAGCAGAACTGACCACCGTAATTGAGTGCCCTTGGAAATATTGTTTAAGCTTCCGGCTTGCCATAAAAACTCCATACACCAGCTTCTGCCAATGCGGATACCTTTGCTTGGACTCAATGAGCACCTCGCTGATATAATAGATCGGACGTTGAACTGGATGCTCCTTACCTGCCTCCTTTCGCTCCACCACAATAGCTACGCTGACCGCCCGAACATTAGCAGCAACATATAGCAGTAATGGCTCCTTGTCAATGGGAGCGGCGAGCACAGGCGGATTGGCCAATTGCCGCTTTAAGTCCTCAAATGCTTCATCGGCAGCAGAACTCCAGACAGACTGATCCGTCTTTTTCAACATCTGATACAAAGGGATTGCCTTCTCACCCAGGCGACGGATAAACTGGCTTAGCGCAGCAATCCGGCCTGCCAGGCATTGAACATCGTTGATACACTTCGGTTTAGCTAGGGAGGTGATAGCCGTGATCTTCTCCGGATTAGCCTCAATTCCCCTGTTGGACACTAGAAAACCCAATAGCTTGCCCGCTGGTACACCAAAGACACACTTGTACGGATTAAGCATCATCTTGTATGTTCTTAGGTTATCAAAGGTTTCCTTCAAATCATCAATCAGAGTCTCCTTTTCCCTGGATTTAACCACGATATCATCCACGTAAGCATGTACATTACGGCCAATCTGCTTGTGAAGACAATTTTGTACACATCGTTGGTAAGTTGCCTGGGCACTCTTGAGCCCGAAGGGCATAGACACATAGCAGAAGGCTCCAAAGGGAGTTATAAATGCTGTCTTCTCCTGGTCCTTAACTGCCATTTTGATCTGATGATAGCCACAATACGCATCCAAAAAACTTAAACGCTCACAACCCGCCGTAGCATCAATAATTTTATCAATACGGGGGAGGGCAAAAGGATCTGCTGGACAAGCTTTATTAAGATCTGTGTAATCCACACACATGCGCCAGGTGCCGTTTTTCTTGAGGACCAGCACCAGATTGGCAAGCCACTCAGGGTGAAAAACTTCAACAATAAAGCCAGCTGCTAAGAGCCTGGCTACCTCTTCTCCAATCGCCTTGCGTCTTTCTTCATTAAACCGGCGGAGGAACTGTTTCACCGGTTTATATTTAGGATCCACATTAAGTGTGTGCTCAGCGAGTTGCCTCGGTACACCTGGCATGTCGGAGGGCTTCCATGCAAAAATGTCCCGATTCTCACGGACGAACTCGATGAGCGCGCTTTCCTATTTCGGATCCAAGTTGGCACTAATGCTGAACTGCTTGGACGAATCGCCAGGTACGAAGTCAACAAGCTTAGTTTCTGCTGCCGATTTGAACTTCAGGGCCGGATCATGCTCCATAGTTGGCTTCTTCAACGGAGTCATGTCCGCCGGATCAACATTGTCTTTATAGTACTTCAACTCTTCGGTGGCACAAACCGACTCTGCATAAGCCGCATCTCCTTCCTCGCATTCCAAAGTGATTTTGCGGCTTCCGTGAACCGTTATTGTCCCCTTGTGACCCGGCATGTTGAGCTGCAAATACACATAACAGGGCCGAGCCATAAACTTGGCGTAGGCCGGTCGCCCAAATAGGGCATGATATGGACTTTGGATTTTCACCACTTCAAACGTCAATGTCTCCGACCTGGAATCATGATCATCCCCAAAGGCCACTTCCAGAGCTATCTTACCAACGGGATATGCTAATCTGCCAGGCACTACACCATGGAATACTCTATTAGACGGTTTGAGATTCTTATCTGTTAGTCCCATACGACGGAAGGTCTCATAGTACAGGATGTTAATGTTGCTCCCTACATCCATGAGCACCTTGGTGAACTTATAACCTCCCACCTGAGGCGCCAACACCAGAGCAAACTGACCCGGATTATCGACCTGGGGTGGGTGATCCTCTCTGCTCCATATGATTGGCTGTTCAGACCAACGTAGATAACGGGGTATGGCCGGTTCAATAGAGTTGACTGCCCGCCTCTGAACCTTCCGGTCTCGCTTGTCCAAGCTAGTGGTGAAGACATGGTACTACCCACTACTCAACTGCTTTGGGTTGCTCTGGTAACCTGACTGTTGCTCTGTTGGTTGTAACCACCCTGGTTGTTCTGACTATTTTGACCATTATGTCCGCCCGGATTACAATTAATGTCACACCCTAGCTAGTTATGCATTAGAGTGTTGCATCATGTTTACTCATTCATCAGAAACTTGAAATGGGGATGACAGAACCCCCAGTCCCCTCTGAAACCAACTAGGGTTTACTAAAATAATTTTTCAATGAACCTGAAATGCCCTTCTAAAATGCCCATCATTTTTGCCTTGGTTCAGAACCTCTGCCAAAAGTGGTGCACATTTTCCTAGGCCATCCTAGGGTTTTGAATTAAATCATAACTATTTGAATTTGGGCATTTAAAATTATATAAAATATTTAAATGCTCAAATATCTCCAAACTAAAATGTTTCATGTTGGAAATAATCCAACTATGGACCAGGAGTAGTTTGGTGATTTTTGGAGTTGCCTAGGTATTTTATTTAATTCAACAAAGTTGCAGTTATATGAAATAAAAACAGAAAACAGAAAAGAAAGGGGAAGACTTACCTGTGCGGCCCAGCCAGCTGGCCGGCCCAGCCAGCAACCGACCCAGCCCAGCACTGTAGCTCCCCGTCGTCTTCCTCCCCTCGCCCCGAAGCTGCTGCGTGCTCGCGCGCGCGCGGCCGCGCGGCCACCTCCTGCTTGCCGACGCCCTCCTGGCCGCGTGGACGACGCCCGCAGCCCGTCCCGATCCCCCCTGCTCTCTCTCACTCTCCCCGGCTCTCTCCTTCCTCTCCCTCACTCTCTCTCTCTCACGACCGAAGCTCACCGTCGCCGCCGTTCGCCTTAGCCACCGTCTCCGACCACCCCTCGCTTCCCCGACCAGCTCAGAAGCTCCGCCTCGACTCCTTCCTCCTCCCCACCGCTCCACGGGTCCCCGGAAGCCCTGCATCGCCGCCACGTCGCCGTTCCCCTCTTCGGACTCCGACCACCGTCGCCGTCAAATTCGTCGTCTCCGACGCGTCCCCGAGCCCGCTTCGACGCCCACTGCAACCGCGGTGAGCTACGCCACCGTTTCCCCCTTCTCCCCTGCTCTCTCCCGACCCCTAGGCCCTAGCCCCACCGCGGCCGAAAGCTTCACGACCGCCGGCGATGTCGCCGTCGTGGCCACGATCGCCGTAGCACCCAACCAAGCACGCCATCGTGCTCCACATCTCACTAGGAGCACATAGCACGCTCCAACACCCCCCCTAACACCCTGCAACACCGTTCCCGTGCACGACCGAACCCCGGCCGCCGCAGCCGAGCTCGCCGCCGTCGACTCCGGCCACCCCGACCCCAACGGACTCCGCCAAGAGCCGCGGGTCGTCCTCAGCTTCACTCCGGTGGCCTCCGCGGTTCATTTGGTGGCCGAAACGACCAAAACCACTATCGCCGCCGCACTGATGGTCGCCGCCGGCCAGAACTCCGGCGAGCTGACATGGCCTAGTTAATTAGCCACTAAACCACCACCTACTGACGCTGACAAGTGGGCCCCAGGGCTTAGTCAAAGCTAACCAGCCCGGGTCAACACGGGATTAGCCCCTGTGTCACTGACGTGTGGACCCCACACGTCAGGTTTGACCCGAGCCAGCCCTGTTGACCTGCTGATGTCACTGTGACGTCAGGCTGACGCAGTAAATGATATTTCTGGATTTAAATTAAATCAGGAAATTACAGAATATTAATTAAACTTCAAAAATTCATAACTTTTATTCTGTAACTCCAAATTGGACAAATTATATATGAAAAATGATCAGAAAAATCCAATCTATCCATCTGTACTATTTTCATGCATGATCCAACAAGTTAAATGGATGTTTTAATCAGAACAAGGAAAAGCACTTTAAAAGGCCATATTTGAAATTGAAATTTGAATCTTTGATTCAAATTTGTTCAAACCCTTCTGGCTTTAGTTGCATTAGCCCAACACACTCATATTGCCATGTTTCATGCATGCATCATATTGTTGCACATTGTTTGGTGATGCCTGTGTATCGTTATCCTTTACGACAGGATCTGTCCCGGAGGAGTACCGTGACTACCCTAACGAAGAACCGTATCCGTGCATCGAACCATCAGGCAAGCAACCAACCATTTGATCATATCGATACAATCCCATGTTCTCGCTCCTGCTCTCTTTTACTGCATTAAGACAACGCGATTCAAACTGCTGTGTGCTACGGTAGTTGAACCCATTTCCTCTGCATGACCTGTCATTGCCACAGTAACTAGATGAAACCCACTAGCATGTGTAGGAGTTGATTGAGCCATATGTATGTGTTGTTCCTACCTTGCTATGCCTGCTATGCTTAGAGTCGTGTCAGGTCTGGTTCATCTGGGTGATGGGCCAGAGTGAAATGATTATGTCGGTAATGAGAGTGGTGTGGTGAACACGATTTGGTAAAGGTATCGATGAGAGGCCATGTAGGAGTACATGGTGGGTTGTTTCATTGAAGCCGACCTTAAGCACTGAGATCTGTATGTGTGATTTAAGAATCAGCTACTACCATGCATTGGGCCCGAAACCAATGGACCCTCTCG
>NC_041390.1:378684848-378688712 GCF_002162155.2 Triticum dicoccoides | reverse complement strand
GTTCCACCACTCCGTCGAGCCTCTCGACGCTGATGACTGGCTTCGCAGTATCTCTCACAAGCTGCGTTCCGCGTTGGTAGCGGAGGCTGACAAGGTCACCTTCGCCGCATATCATCTTGAAGGCCCCGCCAGTCTATGGTGGGAGAATTATGGAGCCATGCGCCCAGCGGGCCATGTCACCACTTGGGCTGAGTTCAGTGAGGCTTTCCGTGAACATCACATTCCGGAGGGTCTCATGGACCGTAAACGTGAAGAATTTTGCAGTTTCACCCAAGGCCGACTTTCTGTGGATGCCTATAGCAGAGAGTTTGGTAATCTCGCACGATATGCAACTGAGGAAGTTTCTACTGACGCCAAGAAGCAAGCAAGGTTCCGAAAGGGCCTTAGCCCTGAGCTTCGCCGCGACCTCCGTCTGCATGAGTGCACATCTTTTTCGAAACTTGTCAACAAAGCCATCAGTGCTGAAACCGGTCAGACTGACTATGACGCAACACACAAGCATGGACGTGACACGGGTTCCTCATCCGGTGCTGGTCCTCAGAAGCGCCGCGTGTGGGTACCCAATACCGCCCTGCCACCCAGGTTCACACCGAGGCCATCTTTCCAGGCGCCTCGCCCCGTTCAACAGTCTGCTCCAGCCAAGCCCTATGGGGGTCCAACTAACAATGCTCCTCCACGTACCAGTTCCGTGACTTGTTTCAAGTGTGGGGAATCTGGTCATTATATGCGCGAGTGTCCCCAGACCAACCCCAATCAATCTGCTAAAGCTGTTGGCCGTGGCAAGCCGACAGGGAAGGTGTTCCATGCCAAACCGGTCACCGCTTCACGTGGCCATGTCAACTGTATCTCTGCCGAAGAAGCTCAAGAGGACCCCAACGTCGTTCTCGGTACGCTTCTTGTTAATTGCCACCCGGCATCCGTTCTTTTCGATACAGGAGCCTCTCATTCTTTTATATCTGAAAGTTATGCCCGTTTGCATAACGTTGCATTCTGTGACTTGCCATCCACTATGGAAATCTCTACCCCTGGGTCTAGATGGCAGACCTCTAGGGTAAGTTATGGAAATGAGATCCAAGTCGACAGACTTGTTTTCCTTGCATCCTTGATAGCCCTTAAATCTTCGGATATTAATATCATTTTGGGTATGGACTGGATGTCAGCTCATCAAGCCAAAATTGATTGCTTCTCTAGGACTGTTCAACTCACCCATCCTTCGGGGAAGATAGTCAATGTCTTGACCCGAATAGCCAAGCGACAATTATATTCTCTTAACGCCAGCCCTTTGCGAGACCTTGAGGACGTTCCGGTAGTCCGTGACTTCCCGGATGTCTTTCCAGAGGAATTGCCAGGTGTTCCACCTGACAGGGATGTTGAGTTCGTAATAGATCTCATTCCAGGAACCGTTCCGATTGCTAGAAGACCCTATAAGATGGCACCCTTAGAACTAGCCGAGCTTAAGAAACAACTCGATGAATCCTTGAAAAAGGGTTTCATCCGCCCTAGTTCATCTCCGTGGGCTTGCCCCGTCCTATTCGTTAAGAAAAAGGATGGTACGGACCGGATGGTTGTAGATTACCGACCTGTCAATTTGGTCACAATCAAGAACAAATATCCACTTCCCAGGATCAACGACCTGTATGATCAGCTCGCTGGATCCTCAGTCTTCTCCAAGATGGATTTGAGGTTGGGCTACCATCAAATCAAAATCAGAAACGGGGACATTCCTAAGACGGCCTTTGTTACTCGCTATGGCCAATACGAGTACACCGTTATGTCCTTCGGATTAACCAACGCTCCAGCCACCTTTTCTCGGTTAATGAACTCAATCTTCATGGAGTATTTGGATAAATTCGTCGTGGTTTATCTCGATGATATACTCATCTACTCCAAGAACGAGGAAGAACATGCCGAACATCTAAGGCTAGTGCTGAAGAAACTTCGAGAGCATCGCCTTTATGCCAAATTCTCTAAATGTGAATTCTGGTTGTCAGAAGTGACCTATCTGGGTCATGTAATATCTGGTAAAGGTATTGCTGTTAACCCTGAGCGAGTTCAAGCCGTCCTTGATTGGACTCCGCCCGAATCAGTCAAGCAAGTTCGGAGTTTTCTAGGCTTAGCGAGCTATTGCCGTCGCTTTGTCGAGAACTTCTCCAAGGTTGCTAAACCTCTAACTGAACTCCTCAAGAAAGATAAGAAGTTCGAATGGACTCCACAATGTGAGCACAACTTTCAGGAACTGAAAAGACGCCTGACCTCTGCTCCCGTACTGGTACCGCCAGACTTCTCCAAGGACTTTGTTATCTACTGCGACGCCTCGCGACAAGGACTAGGTTGCATTCTCATGCAAGATCGACACGTAATTGCTTACGCTTCACGGCAATTGCACCCACATGAGGAGAATTATCCCACTCATGACCTAGAACTTGCAGCCGTAGTCTATGCACTTAAGACCTGGCGACATTATCTCCTCGGTAATCGTTGCGAAATATTCACTGATCACCAAAGTCTGAAGTATATTTTCACCCAAGCGGATTTGAATCTCAGGCAGAGACGTTGGGTTGAATTGATCACAGACTTCGACTTAGGGATAACCTATACCCCAGGGAAAGCCAACGTCATGGCTGATGCGCTAAGTCGTAAATCTTATTGTAACAACCTGATGTTACAACAAAGTCAACCGCTTCTCCATGAGGAATTTCGGAAGCTTAACCTTCACATTGTACCTCAAGGTTTTCTCTCCACCTTGGTGGCAAAACCTAACCTTACGGATCAAATTATCAACGCACAGAAGGTAGATCCGGGAATCTCCCGCATCAAGAGAAACATTCAGAAAGAAATTGCGAATTGTTTCTCCGTTAATGATCAAGGAGTCGTATACTTCGGGAATCGACTAGTAGTTCCCAAAGTGCGCAACCTAAGGCGATTAATCCTTAAGGAAGCTCATGAATCTCCTCTCACCATTCACCCCGGTAGCACAAAAATGTATCAGGACCTACGCCAGAGGTTCTGGTGGACTAGGATGAAGAGAGAAATCGCTCAGTATATTGCTAATTGCGACGTCTGTCGTCGTGTAAAAGCAGAGCATCAACGGCCTGCTGGCACCCTTCAACCATTAGCTATTCCTGAATGGAAATGGGATAAAATTGGTATGGATTTCATTACCGGTTTTCCCAGGACCAAAAGAGGGAATAATGCTATTTTCGTTGTGGTCGATCGTCTTTCCAAAGTAGCTCATTTCTTACCTGTTCGTGAGAGTATAACCGCTAGTCAGCTGGCAGACTTATACATCTCCCGAATAGTGTCTCTTCATGGTGTCCCTTTGGAAATCAATTCGGCTCGAGGAAGTCTTTTCACCTCTCGATTTTGGGAAAGTTTCCAAAATGCTATGGGAACCCGTCTCTCCTTTAGCACCGCTTTCCACCCTCAGTCAAGTGGTCAAGTGGAACGCGTCAATCAGATTCTAGAAGACATGCTTCGAGCCTCTGTTATCTCGTTCGGAATGGACTGGGAGAAGTGCCTTCCATTTGCCGAATTTGCTTACAACAACAGCTATCAATCCAGCTTGGGTAAAGCCCCTTTTGAAGTCCTCTATGGACGGCGATGTCGAACACCCCTTAACTGGTCAGAGACCGGGGAAAGACAATTCTTTGGCCCGGATATGATTCAGGAAGCAGAAGAACAAGTTCGTATCGTTCGTGAAAAGTTGAAAACAGCCCAATCTCGTCAAAAGAGTCAATATGACCGAAAACATAAGGCTATGACTTTCGAGGTTGACGAGAAGGCTTATCTTCGGGTCACCCCTCTGAAGGGAACCCATCGTTTCGGTATCAAAGGCAAATTGGCTCCTCGTTACATTGGACCTTT
>NC_041390.1:378682954-378684838 GCF_002162155.2 Triticum dicoccoides | reverse complement strand
GGTTCAATGGTCGCACCATTCTGAGGATGAAGCAACTTGGGAAAGGGAGGATCGTCTTCGACTCGAGTACCCCGCCTTCTTCCCGGAGGAACCCAAATCTCGGGACGAGATTCTTTTGAGTGGGGGTGAGTTGTCACAACCTAGCTAGTCATGCATTAGAGTGTTGCATCATGTTTACTCTTTCATCAGAAACTTGAAATGGGGATGACAGAACCCCCAGTCCCCTCTGAAACCAACTAGGGTTACTAAAATAATTTTTCAATGAACCTGAAATGCCCTTCTAAAATGCCCATCATTTTTGTCTTGGTTCAGAACCTCTGCCAAAAATGGTGCACATTTTCCTAGGCCATCCTAGGGTTTTTGAATTAAATCATAAATATTTGAATTTGGGCATTTAAAATAATATAAAATATTTAAATGCTCAAATATCTCCAAACTAAAATGTATCATGTTGGAAATAATCCAACTATGGGCCAGGAATAGTTTGGTGATTTTTGAACTTGCCTAGGTATTTTATTTAATTCAACAAAGTTGCAGATATATTAAATAAAACAGAAACATAAATAAAAAGGGGGAAAACTTACCTGGGCTCCTCCACTGTGCGGCCCAGCCAGCTGGCCGGCCCAGCCAGCAGCCGGCCCAGCCCACCACTGCAGCTCTCCGTCGTCTTCCTCCCCTCGCCCCGAAGCTGCTGCGTGCTCGCGCGCGCACGACCGCGCGGCCACCTCCTGCTTGCCGACGAGCTCCTGGCCGCGTGGACGACTCCCGCAGGCCGTCCCGATCCCCCCTGCTCTCTCTCACTCTCCCCCGGCTCTCCCCTCCTCTCCCTCGCTCTCTCTCTCACAAGGCCGAACACCACCGTCGCCGCCGTTCGCCATAGCAGCCATCTCCGGCCACCCCTCGCTCCCCCGACTAGCTCAGGAGCTCCGCCTCGACTCCCTCTTCCTCCCCACCGCTCCACAGCTCCCCGGAAGCCCTGCATCGCCGCCACGTCGCTGTTCCCCTCTTCGGGCTCCGATCATCGTCGCCGTCGAATTCGTCGTCTCCAGCGCGTCCCCGAGCCCGCTAACCACCTCTGCAGCCCCGCGGTGAGCCCCCGGATCGTTTCCCCCTTCTCCCCTGGTCTCTTTCGACCTCTAGGTCCTAGCCCCACCTTGGCCGAGAGCTCCACGCCGCCGGTGATGTCGCCGTCGTGGCCACGGTCACCGTAGCACCCAACCGAGCACACCATCGTGCTCCACACCTCACTAGGACCACGTAGCGCGCACTAACGCCTCCCCAAGCCCCCTGCAACGTCGATTCCGACCGCACCCGAACTCCGGCAGCCGTAGCCGAGCTCGCCGCCGTCAACTCCGGCCACCCCGAGCCCAACCACCACCACCAATAGTCGCGGCTCAACCTCAGCAACACGTAGATGCCTTCCGCCATCCATTTGGTTGCCGGAATGGCAAAAAGCACTTTCGCCGCCGTCTCGGGCCTCGCCGGCGTCATGTCGCCGGTGGGGTTTGACCTGTCCGACCTGAGGTTTGACCCCCCAGGGTCACTGACGCGTGGGCCCTGTCGGACAGGTAGTTAGTTAGTACTAATTACCGTTAGTCAACCCCCCCTGACACTGACAGTGGGCCCCAGCGCCACTAATCCCTAATTAGGATTAATTTAAACCTGTTAAACCCCCCCTGTCACTGACGTGTGGCCCCCACACGTCAGGTTTGACTCCAGCCAGCCGCAGTTGACCACTGACGTCATGCTGACGTCATGCTGGCGCAATAATTATAATTTCTGGATTTAATTTAAATCAGGAAATTCCAGAATATTATTTAAACTTCAAAAATTCATAACTTTTATTCTGTAACTCCAAATTGGACAAATTATATATGAAAAATG
>NC_041390.1:378629214-378682944 GCF_002162155.2 Triticum dicoccoides | reverse complement strand
AGCTCAGAAGCTCCGCCTCGACTCCTTCTTCCTCCCCACCGCTCCACGGGTCCCCGGAAGCCCTGCATCGCCGCCACGTCGCCGTTCCCCTCTTCGGACTCCGACCACCGTCGCCGTCAAATTCGTCGTCTCCGACGCGTCCCCGAGCCCGCTTCGACGCCCACTGCAACCGCGGTGAGCTACGCCACCGTTTCCCCCTTCTCCCCTGCTCTCTCCCGACCCCTAGGCCCTAGCCCCACCGCGGCCGAAAGCTTCACGCCGCCGGCGATGTCGCCGTCGTGGCCACGATCGCCGTAGCGCCCAACCGAGCACGCCATCGTGCTCCACATCTCACTAGGAGCACGTAGCACGCTCCAACACCCCCCCTAACACCCTGCAACACCGTTCCTGTGCACGACCGAACCCCGGCCGCCGCAGCCGAGCTCGCCGCCGTCGACTCCGGCCACCCCGACCCCAACGGACTCCGCCAAGAGCCGCGGGTCGTCCTCAGCTTCACTCCGGTGGCCTCCGCGGTTCATTTGGTGGCCGAAAACGACCAAAACCACTATCGCCGCCGCACTGATGGTCGCCGCCGGCCAGAACTCCGGCGAGCTGACATGGCCTAGTTAATTAGCCACTAAACCACCACCTACTGACGCTGACAAGTGGGCCCCAGGGCTTAGTCAAAGCTAACCAGCCCGGGTCAACACGGGATTAGCCCCTGTGTCACTGACGTGTGGACCCCACACGTCAGGTTTGACCCGAGCCAGCCCTGTTGACCTGCTGATGTCACTGTGACGTCAGGCTGACGCAGTAAATGATATTTCTGGATTTAAATTAAATCAGGAAATTCCAGAATATTAATTAAACTTCAAAAATTCATAACTTTTATTCTGTAACTCCAAATTGGACAAATTATATATGAAAAATGATCAGAAAAATCTAATCTATCCATCTATACTATTTTCATGCATGATCCAACAAGTTAAATGGATGTTTTAATCAGAACAAGGAAAAGCACTTTAAAAGGCCATATTTGAAATTGAATTTTGAATCTTTGATTCAAATTTGTTCAAACCCTTCTGGCTTTAGTTGCATTAGCCCAACACACTCATATTGCCATGTTTCATGCATGCATCATATTGTTGCACATTGTTTGGTGATGCCTGTGTATCGTTATCCTTTACGACAGGATCTGTCCCCGAGGAGTACCGTGACTACCCTAACGAAGAACCGTATCCGTGCATCGAACCATCAGGCAAGCAACCAACCATTTGATCATATCGATACAATCCCATGTTCTCGCTCCTGCTCTCTTTTACTGCATTAAGACAACGCGATTCAAACTGCTGTGTGCTACGGTAGTTGAACCCATTTCCTCTGCATGACCTGTCATTGCCACAGTAACTAGATGAAACCCACTAGCATGTGTAGGAGTTGATTGAGCCCTATGTATGTGTTGTTCCTACCTTGCTATGCCTGCTATGCTTAGAGTCGTGTCAGGTCTGGTTCATCTGGGTGATGGACTGGAGTGAAATGTTATGTCGGTAAGGAGAGTGGTGTGGTGAACACGATTTGGTAAAGGTATCGATGAGAGGCCATGTAGGAGTACATGGTGGGTTGTTTCATTGAAGCCGACCTTAAGCACTGAGATCTGTATGTGTGATTTAAGAATCAGCTACTACCATGCATTGGGCCCGAAACCAATGGACCCTCTCGACTTCTTATTCACCCTAGTTCTCCGTCCAGGAGTTGCAAGTAGTTTCTGGTGTTTGTAGCCTACTGGAGGCCGTGGACAGCGCTGACCGTAGGGGTGGGCTGTGATGCGGTAGGTACGTGGCCGGGTGTACCGAATACCCGTTAGGTATCTCGGGAACCCTGTTCACATCGTTCGGGGCCGTATGGGAAACCTCGGCCGGACTCCCTGCGGATGGAACCTGAATAGGCGATAAACCTGGACTGGAGGCTTAGGTGATTAGGTAGGCCATGGCCGACACCCACGTTGGGCTTCCGCTTGAAGGTTGCCGAGTACATGTCGTGTAAACGACGGTAAGTGGTGAGAGCGTGTATGAAGAAGTACCCCCTGCAGGGTTAACATGATCTATTCGAATAGCCGCGTCCGCGGTAAAGGACTACTTGGTTGCCTATACAGTTCATAGACCAGTAAATGGAAACTGTTAAAAGCCTCAAGATAAGTGTGAGTGCCGAGGATGGCTCTTCCATAGGAAGACGGAGGCGGATCCTCGGTAGTGTATTGAATTGGTGAGTAGTGGACTCGTGTGCGCAAAACCGTTTCAAGTTGAAGTATCGTAGGATAGCCTAGCCAAGAGTCAAAGCTGGCTTGCTGCAATAACTCCACCAACCCTTCTTGATACTATGCATGTATGTAGGATCTGATGTAAGTCTTGCTGAGTACCTTTGTACTCATGTTGCTATAATCTACATTTTTACAGAAGACCCTGCAACCCCTTCTGATGGGTTCTATGTAGACGTTGACATCAACGAGTAGGCTAAAGACCCAGGTGGTGACCCTGAGCTTGTGAAGGACCACATAGTATAGCCAGAGGCTTTCCAAGCCTCTTTTATTTTACTAGTTGTCTGTACTCAGACAAGTTACTTCCGCTGCTGGCTTGTATGATTGTATGACTTGTATGTTGGGTCGTGAGACCCGTACCTTTGTGTGTATGTTATGTATGGCTCACTGAGCCTTAAATAAAGTACTTGTGTCATAGAGTCATGTTGTGATGCTTCGTTGTATTTGCACATATCGAGCATATTGTGTGTATGATTGAAATGCTTGGTATGTGTGGGATCTGACTATCTAGTTGTTTATCTTTAGTAGCCTCTCTTACCGGGAAATGTCTCCTAGTGTTACCACTGAGCCATGGTAGCTTGCTACTGCTCTGGAACACTTAGGCTGGCCGGCATGTGTCCTTCTTCGTTCCGGTGTCTGTCCCTTCGGGGAAATGTCACGCTTTGAGTACCGGAGTCCTGTTAGCCCGCTACAGCCCGGTTTACCGGAGTCCTGCTAGCCCAGTGCTACAGCCCGGACCCACTTGCTGATGACCGACACGTTCGAAGCTGGGTCATGGATGCCTGTCCCTGTAAGTCTGTGCCACTTTGGGTTTACGACTAGTCATGTCAGCCCGGGCTCCTTATCATATGGATGCTAGCGACACTATCATATACGTGAGCCAAAAGGCGCAAACGGTCCCGGGCAAAGGTAAGGCGACACCCGTGGGGATACCGTGCGTGAGGCCGCAAAGTGATATGAGGTGTTACCGGCTAGATCGATGTGACATCGAGTCGGGGTCCTGACAGTGTTGGTATAGAGGCCATGTAGGAGTACATGGTGGGTTGTCTCATTGAAGCCGTCCTCAGGAACTGAGTTCTGTGTTTGTGATCCATGATTCAGCTACTACCATACATTGGGCCCTGAAATATGACCCCGCTCGACTTCTTATTCACCCTAGTCCTCTGTCCAGGAGTTGCAAGTAGTTTCTGGTGTTTGTAGCTTACTGGAGGCCGTGGACAGCGCTGACCGTAGGGGTGGGCTGTGATGCGGTAGGTACGTGGCACGGTGTACCGGATGCCCGTTTGGTATCTCGGGAACCCTGTTCACATCGTTTGGGGCTGTGAGCGAAACTCCGGCCGGATCTCCTCATGGATGGAACCCGAATAGGCGATAAACCTGGACTAGAGACTTGAGTGTTTAGGTAGGTCGTGGTCTACACCCACGTCGGCTTTCGCTTGAAGTCTGCCGAGCACATGTCGTGTGCAGACGCTAAGTGGTGGAAACATGTATGAAGAAGTACACCCCTGCAGGGTTAACATCATCTATTCGAATAGCCGTGTCCGCGGTAAAGGACTTCTGGGTTGCTTATATCAGTTCATGGACAAGTGAAAGTGGATACTCTAAAATACGCAAGATAAGCGTGAGTGCTATGGATGGCGTTCTCGTAGGGAGACGGGAGCGGATCCATAGTGGTGTATTGATATGGTGAATATGTGGACTCGTGTGCGCCACCTCAAAAGATTCACTTGCAGTCGTAGTTAGGATAGCCACCGAGTCAAAGCTGGCTTGCTGCAGTTAAACCCCACCACCCCTTTGTTGATAATGATGCATATGTAGATAGTTCTGATGTAAGTCTTGCTGGGTACATTTGTACTCACGTTTGCCTATTTTATGTTTTTGCAGAGAGACTTCAGTCTCACTAGTAGTTCCGCTTGGACTTCGACGTTTAGCTTGATACCTCAGCTACGATCTTGTGCCCTCGGCAGGATCTGGTAGATAGTCAGGCTTCTCAGCCTTTTTCATTTATAGATGTCTGTACTCAGACATGATAGCTTCCGCTTGTGCCTTGACTTGTATGCTCTGATTGTTGGGTCATGAGACCCATGTTTGTAATGTCTCGCTCCTCGGAGCCTATTGAATAAACTACTTGAGTCGTAGAGTCATTTTGTGATGCCATGTTGTATTGCACATATCGAGCATATTGTGTGTATATTATTGAAATGCTTGGTATGTGTGGGATCTGACTATCTAGTTGTTTATCTTTAGTAGCCTCTCTTACCGGGAAATGTCTCCTAGTGTTACCGCTGAGCCATGGTAGCTTGCTACTGCTCTGGAACACTTAGGCTGGCCGGCATGTGTCCTTCTTCGTTCCTGTGTCTGTCCCTTCGGGGAAATGTCACGCTTTGAGTACCGGAGTCCTGTTAGCCCGCTACAGCCCGGTTTACCGGAGTCCTGCTAGCCCAGTGCTACAACCCGGACCCACTTGCTGATGACCGACACGTTCGAAGCTGGGTCATGGATGCCTGTCCCTGTAAGTCTGTGCCACTTTGGGTTTACGACTAGTCATGTCAGCCCGGGCTCTTTATCATATGGATGCTAGCGACACTTTCATATACGCGAGCCAAAAGGCGCAAACGGTCCCGGGAAAAGGTAAGACGACACCCGTGGGGATACCGTGCGTGAGGCCGCAAAGTGATATGAGGTGTTACCAGCTAGATCGATGTGACATCGAGTCGGGGTCCTGACAATTAAATCCTGAATCGCAAACTTCCGCCACCGTAACCCGGCCCGGATCCTGAGCCACCGCCAGATTCGTGATCATACCGGAAATTATTAGAATTCTTGAACTCCTGCATAATAAAGAAATCCTTCCAAAGGTGGTTTGCTGGCACCTCCTTCGTCCCATGTCTTGGACAGGGCTGGCTTAGCAGATAGTTTAGGCCGTTTGGGTTAGGGTTGGATGCTCCATTACAATTTTTCGGCCTACCCTTGCATCGCTGGCCATTGTACTGTGCGTTGGTATTAGCCACAAAGTCCATGTTACCATATGCTTTACACATGCCTCCTCCGCCATTGCCTACCCAGTGATGCTGCTGAACTTTGGAGCTGCTGTTCTTCTTCCCTTTCCCTGTCTTGTCATCATCAGATTCGGGATCCTTGGTACTATCAGAATCAGCATATTTCACCAAAGCGGCCATGAGGGTCCCCATGTCGGTGCAATGACGTTTCATCCGTCCCAATTTCAACTTCAGGGGCCCAAACCGGCAGTTGCCTTCTAGGGTTAATACTGTGGTGTCAGCGTTGATGCGGTCTGAGGAGTGCAACACTTGTGAAACCCGGCGCACCCAATGAGTCGTTGATTCTCCTTCCTCCTGGACGCATGAAGCTAAGTCCACTATCGACATAGGCTGTTTACAGGTATCCTTGAAATTGCTGATAAGCCGGGCTCATAATTGGGCCCATGAACTGATAGAATTAGCTGGCAAGCTTTTTAACCAAGTACGGGCCGTTCCTTCAGGCATCATGGTGAAGTATTTCACACACGCCATGTCATCCACATCAAGCATCTCCATGGCCATCTCATAGCTCTCCACCCATGTCTCTGGAGGTTGATCCGCCGTGTAATTTGGTACCTTGCGCGGGCCTTTGAAATCCTTGGGCAGGCGCATGTTGCGTAAAGCGGGGATAAGGCAAGGCACCCCCACAGAACTAGAAGTAACACCAGGTTCGATCGAGATGGTTGGACGAACCGGCGTGAGCTGCCGAGCCTGATGCTGTACGGCTAACTCGGCCTCCCTGCGTGCTCGGGCCCAGTTAACCACTTCCTGAGCGTTGTCAGCACCACCCGTCGGGTTGTTGCCATGGGGTGCTCCATGTTGGTCATTACTCGACATTGCTGGTTCATCCATATGTCTGCTATAGCTCCGGCTTGGACGGGGGGTCGAGTGGATGCGGTCGTGCCTGTACGAGTACGCTTCCTGTTGGGCCAAAGCTGTCCTCAGAAGTTCCTTGACCCGTCACGTCTCTACTGCCTGCGGCGAGTCACCTTCAATTGGAATGGCCTCCAGCCGTGCAGCAGAGGCAACAAGATTGTCCATTGGGTTGGAGTAGTGACCCGGAGGTGTTAAAGCATCCTGAGGTATAACGGTGTTTTGACGAGGCGGGTCCATCTGACGAGGCTGAACCGGTGCACCGGTCCCAGGGGCTTCTGCCCGGTTCCCCTCCAGCGGATTGCCGGCTCTTGGTCCTGGAGTGTTGAAAAGGTCTCTGGCCTCGAAAACTGGAGGTAAGCGGGATCGGTGCTTCCTCCTCATGACTTCATGCGACGCGCTCTGGTCCAACATAAGCCTGTAGGCCTGTGCGTCTAAAGCGGCCCGCTCTGCGGCCATCCTGGTGTCCTCAGCCGCCAGATCCGCCTTGGCCTGGGTGATTTGTTCCTTTACCTTTGCAATCTCCGTGTTGTGAACGTCCTGATCTGGCGGATTAACTTCCGCCATAAGCACAGCCAACGCATCAAATAGTTCTGATAGAACTTGAGCCAGCGGGCGCACAGGGCCTCCTGCCCCAGCAGCCGTCGCCGCTGCTGAACCGGAGATCGTTGCCGCAGCTGTCGAAGAATGAAGCGCCGCTTGTGTTCCAGCCATGAATATTCCAACCCGGTTGGGCAGATCAGAGGGGTCCGGAATACTATCGCCATCGGAACAGCTCCCAATCCGGCCATCTTGTAGCTGATAAAGAGATTCGGTTTCTCCGGTCGAAGATTCGTCACCGGAACAAATGACACTCGCCCCGCGAAATTCCGATCCGTCCTCATAACTTCCTCCATGGATGACTCCCACGAAGGCACGCTTCATGCCGGTTTAACCCGGGTGGATTGCCCACGCTGAGCCGTCTCGACAAAGTCGGTGCAGATGTCCGGCTCAGGACCTGTATCACTGATCTTTCCAATGAAAACGTGAATGCTACCAAAGGGGACCCAGCACCCGTACTCAATTGAGCCGGACTCGGGGCCCCAGCCTGTGTCATCGATGTAGAGCTTGCCGCGACGACTCTTAGTCATCCGGCCTACAGCGTAGCCCTCGAGTCCTTCAAAGTGGCCCTCCAAGAACCGGAAACCATCGTGCGATAGCCCCACGGTGGGCGCCAACTATCGTGGTTTTGTCACGGCAGATGTCCTAGAGAAAGGACTTAGTCGTGAAGCCATCGCGATGGGTTAGCTTGAAGGGGTTAAAGCGGACACAAGGACGCAAGAGAGTTTATACTAGTTCGGCCCCTTCGATGAAGGTAAAAGCCTACGTCTAGTTGTGATGGAATTGATGGGGTTTCGATGACTAGGGAGCAAACAAGCTTTGCCTATGTCTCGAGTTGTTGTCTGTTGTCCTTGAACCGCCGCCGGGTCGTCCCCTTATATACACGGGTGACTCTCGTCGGCTTACGGAGTCCCAATACCGGCTCATAGATGTGTCCGGTTTGGTCTCTTCTTATTCCTAACGTACAATACAGGTTAACTACTAACGCCGGTTTACGGCTGCAGGCCTTGAGCCGACCATGGGCCTTGAGTCCTCCTCTGTCTTCTTGGGCTTTAACTTACTTAACTACTGACGAAGTTAACCCGGCCGAGATAGGCCGGTTTACGCCCAGTAGTAATATCCCCAACACCATTCAAAATATGTAATGCCTATGATTGTGGAACAGGCAGGGTTTGTCATTATTTTGTCATCTGATAGTCCAGTGGCTCAAGGTGAAAACAAATGATTAGAGAACCATTCGATGTATTGTGCATGATGAAGTATTATGGAGGACACGAACCATCTGAACATTTTGTGTAGTTCCACTAAAATCAAGCCGAGCATCCCATTGGATTTCGTATTTATATGCTGCAAGAAAAGAAAGACACATCAGCACACACACGAATATTGGCCCTAGTGTCAACCCACCAATCGGTGCACTAACAAACTGAAAGTACGGTAAACAGATTACCATACCCAGATGCCCCATCATTGTTGCTTAGAATGACATTGACAGACTTGGAGTCCTGTCCTGGCTTCTTGTAATTGTTTGGGCACTTTTTGCCCAGTGCACTCCACGTGTTGTAGATTTGCCTATGCTCTCTGTAGACTAGTCAAGTCACCAGCGTCTAATAACACTCTATAAAGCTTCTCGATCATTCCTTTTGTAATGTAGCGCAAACAGTGACTGCTTATTACTGCAGAGTGGTAAGACCAACTGGACCCACTAATGCAGTAGTTTGCCTTAGACACATGGCTCCTTTGTGCAGTTCAACTAAAATAAAAGTCGGAATAAAACCGAGCTTCAGTTTTGATATCCTTGTAAGCAACAATAGGTATAAGGGAAACAGTTACTGAGAAATAACGGTTGATGACTTGTACTCCTGGAAGAAAAACATCCACCGATCTACCTTATCTTAATAGGAAACAAAGCGGGACAGTAGAAATTCTCAATCAGTGTGATTCATTCATATTAACTGAGACATTATCTTAAAAATGCCTTGTTTCAACATGTATAAAGAATGACGAAGAAGAAAAGTACCATTCCTAAAACAATGTGTCATGGAATTGTCACGGCAGATGTCCTAGCAGAAGGACTTAGTCGTGGAGCCATCGCAACTAGGTTAGCTTGAAGGGGTTAAACGAGACAATGGACACGCGAGTTTATACCGGTTCGGCCCCTTACTATGAAGGTGAAAGCCTACTGTAGTTGAGGTGGTATTGCTTGGGTTTCGATTACAAGGGAGCGAATACGCTTAACCTAGCTTTTGACCTGTCTTGTTTCTTGTCCCTAAACCGCCGTCAGGTCATCCCTTTATATACACAGGTTGATGCCCAACAGCTCATGGAGTCCCGGCCGGCTTATACAACGTATTCAGCTCGGTGACCAACTATTCATGCCTTACAATACAAGTCACATATATGGTGGTTCATATCCATGGGCCTTAAGTCACCGTTGGGCTTTGGGCCCTTAGAAAATCTACTTCATGAACCGCCATCTTCAACATCTTCACGGGCTTTGTCTTGATGAACCGTCGTTGGTATAACCCGGCCCCTCTTGGGCGGGTCATACCCAATAGTTATATCCCCAACATTAGGCCCCAGATTGATTTGAACTTGTTCATGTCAATCTTGAACACTTAGAAAAATCCTTCTTCATTTATTCTTGTGAGATCATGTAACCCGATGTGATGTCATCTTCTAAGATCGTGGTAACCCGCCGTGATGTCACCTGTCATTAATATTACATGATCAAATCTTAATATATCCTCTCTTTTAATGAACCTCCGAAAATCAAGGCGTCCGCGCCGTCACATATCCATTTTTTAACCTCCTCGATTCCCGAGCACGTCACTTATCCTTTCGTCTTATAAATAGGGCCAGGGGTCCCTTTCACTTTCCCCCTTGCCTCTTCATCTGTCTTCCACCTTGCGTTGTCACAGCACCCGAGCTCCGCTGCCGCCATCGACCTTCACCTCTGCCTCAACCACAGCCGCTGCATCGACCTGATCTGACCAGAATTCGTCCGCGCGCCTCCTTTGTTCAACAACTCCGGTGAGTCCTCCTTCTTTCCTTTCCCATAGATCCCATTAGGGTTTCCATTAGTTCATTGAAGTTCATCTTTGTTCTTCACTATAGCACTTATTTTTTATTTGAACTTGGTACCTCTCCTGTGCGGTGGTAGCTGTAATGCTTATTTTCACTATTAGTTCATCTCCTTTTGCATAAAAAATCCGATCTGGACATATGAACTGCTTTGATACTACAACTTCGGTCTAGATTTATTTTCCATTATCTTATGCGCCGTAGATCCAAAATTATGATATCAATCTATGAAACCTATTTTTCCAACTTTAGTAATTTTCCCTTTCTTAGATATGTAAATCAACAATTGTGAGGGCGGCTGAACACAGAAATAGTAACCCGCCAGGTACCATTAGGCCCCTCTTAAGTCGCCTATAGCTCCTCTTTAAATGTCAATCTCCGGATTAGTACCTATGCCCCGTGACGTAAGCCATGACAACCAAGGCCTGGCGGCCACCAGGCGGGCACCAATGCGTGCGGTGCCCTTGTTTCCTCTTTGGTGCTAAAGAGGCAACCTCGGGCGTGGAGTCCCGAGGCATCAAGCAAAGGTTTCCATATCAGTGCAACAAGACCAAGACCAGCAGGACGGCAGGACGGAGGTCGCCGTGGAGCCCAACACGGCGTCACCACCAGAGCCTTTGGCAGGCGAAGACTACTTTTGTGAGGATAACTTGTACTAGCTGTGCCCCTTCAAACTTGGCCGTTGTGGGATCCCTTCCCGCTCAATATTTGGGAAGAGGACCAGGGCCTCTATAAATAGGACTAGCCACCACCTTAGCAAAGGGTGAGGATCATTCAGACCACCATACAACACACAAGTTCGCCAAGCACAAGAACACCTCTCCTTTGGAGGCCGTTCTTCCCCTTGTAACCGTTCATCTCCAGCCCATGAGGCAATCCACCACACCACACTAGAGTAGGGTATTATACCGTAACGGTGGCCCGAACCAGTATAAATCTTGTGTCCCTTTGTTCTGTGAGTTCGACGCGCTAAAACTTGAGATTTTGATGAGGCCAAGAGCTAGAGGGGGAGAGATCATCATGCGCAACCCAGTGTTCAAACCTCAAGTGTTTGCCGGAACCCGAAATCCGACTACAAGGGCACCATTACAGTGCATGGGAGTCGCAAAATAGCCTTTGAGTGTGAAGAGGGCGATGTTGCTTATGCTGAGTCTGTCTGCACCATAGAGGTGCTGAAATTTTATAAAGATAATGTTGACCCAGTAGATATGACGTCCTTAAAGAAAGCAACCAAAGAACATGGCCCTTTGTTAAAGTTTTAGTCAGTAGATGACACTAAGCTAGTTGACTTTGTTCCTAGCAACTCATCCAAGCAGTTCAGCATCAGTGCTAATCTGGATCCAAAATAGGAAAGCGCGCTCATCGAGTTCATTCGTGAGAACCGATACATCTTTGCATGGAAGCCTTTAGATATGCCAGGTGTCCCGAGGGAACTCACTGAGCACACTCTCAACATCGATCCGAAGATTAAACCGGTCAAGCAATTCCTTCGCCATTTCAATGAACAGTGGCGTAAGGCTATTGGTGAGGAGGTAGCCCGGCTCTTGGTGGCTGGGTTCATTGTCAAAGACTTTCATCTTGTGTGGTTGGCTAACCCGGTGCTGGTGCTTAAGAAAAACGGCACCTGGCGCATGTGTGTGGATTATACGGACTTAAACAAGGCTTGTCCGGCTGATCCCTTTGATCTCCCCCCATATTGATCAGATTATTGGTGCTACGGCGGGTTGTGAGCCTTTGAGTTTTTTGGATGCTTATTCTAGTTATCGTCAGATCAAGATGGCAGTTAAGGACCACGAGAAGACAGCCTTTATTACTCCCTTTGGAGCCTTCTGTTACGTATCGATGCCTTTTGGGCTCAAGAGTGCCCAAGAGACTTCCCAGAAGTGTGTTCAAAATTGCCTCCATGATCAAATTGGGCGCAATGTTCATGCTTGTGTGGATGATATTGTGGTGAAGTCCAGGAAGAAAGTGACCCTGATAGATGATTTAAAAGAGACCTTTGACAATCTCCAGGTCTATAAGATGATGCTTAACCCGACCAAGTGTGTCGTTGGTGTGCCAGTGGGCAAGCTTTTTTGGTTTTCTGGTTTCAGAGAGGGTTATTGAAGCTAACCCAGAGAAGATCAAGTCTATCACCTCCCTAGCTAAGCCGGCATATATCAATGATGTTCAGCGTTTGGCGGGTCGTATTGCAGCTTTCAGCTGGTTAGGTGAGAAGGCCATCCCTCTTTATCAGATGATGAAGAAGACAAATCATTTTGTTTGGACTAATGCTGTTGATCAGGCGTTTGAGGCCTTGAAGAAACAGTTGGCTGAGCCGCCGGTTCTTGCTGCTCCCATTGATAAGGAGCCTTTATTGTTATATGTGGCTGCCAATAGCCGAGCTGTCAGTATAGACATTGTGGTGGAAAGTAAAGAGTCAGGTAAGGAGCATCCGGTTCAGCAGACGGTTTACTAGATCAGTGAGGTGCTTATTGAGTCCAAGAAGAGGTATCCACATTGGCAGAATATTGTATATGGGGTGTTCATGGCTAGCCGGAAGCTCAAGCAGTATTTTCTGGGTCATCCCATCACTGTGGTTAGTTCTGCTCCACTAGGGGATATTATTCAAAACCAAGAAGCCACAGGTCGAGTAGCCAAGTGGGCCATTGAGCTTGGACCCCATGGTTTGAAGTATATGCCTCGCACAACCACCAAGTCTCAAGCACTTGTAGATTTTATCAATGATTGGACAGAGTTGCAGATGCCTGAGGAGAAGCCGGATAGCACATATTGGAATATTCAGATTGATGGATCTAGCTAGTTGGAAGGCTCGGGAGCTGGTGTTTTCTTGACTTCCCCATGAGGTGACAAATTTTTTTATGGCGGCTTATTCTCCGGTTGATGTTCCCTTGTACTAACAATGCAGCTGAGTATGAGGCCTTGCTCCATGGTCTTCGAATGGCTAAGGAGATGAACTTAAGCCGGGTGAGGTGTTTTGCTGAGTCAGACCTGGTGGCCCAATAAGTTTCTGGTACATGCGATTCCAAGGATCCACTCATGGCGGCTTATCACCGAGAGGTTGATGCTATCACTGGCCATTTCAAAGGTTATCAAGTGGAACATGTTGATCACAAAAAAAGAGGTGGCTGATGCTTTGAGCCAGTTAAGGTCCCAGCGTAAGCCGGTGCCCCCAAACATTTTCCTGGATATTCTGCATAACCCTTCAGTCAAATTACCTACAGAGGAGGATTTAGCTATTCCTGACCCGGAAGCACAACTGGTGGCGGCTCTTCATGTTATTCCTGATTGATAGTTCCATACTTGGCTTATATGACCCGGGGCGAGTTACCTGAGGATGAAACTTTGGCCAGGCAGATAACTCGGCGGTCTATGTCAATGACTATTGTCAATGGAGAATTGCATCCTCGCAGTGTCACAGGGGCATTTCAACGTTGTGTTTCTCCTGAAGAAGGTTGTGAGATTCTGCAACAGATTCATGAAGGAGATTGTGGTCATCATATCGGTTCTAAGTATCTCGTGGCCAAGGCTTTCCATCATGGGTTTTATTGGCTGACGTCTCATGCTGATGCTAAGGATTTAGTCAGTAAATGTGATGGTTTTCAGAAATTTGCACGACGAGCTCATGTGTCGGCTCAAGAATTGAGGATGATTCTAATTGCTTGGTCGTTCGTAGTCTGGGGGCTTGATATGGTTGGGCCTTTCAAAAGGTCCAAGGACAAAAAACCACCTCCTGGTGGCGGTTGACAAATTTACAAAGTGGGTTGAAGTAGAGCCGGTTAGCAAGTGTGATCCAGCGGCGGCGACTCAATTCATCAAAAAGGTGATCTTTCGGTTTGGTTTTCCCCATTGCATCATAACTGTTAATGGCACTAATCTGTCCAAGGGTGATATGAAAGAGTTTTGTCAATGAGAACATATTCGAATTGACGTATCATCAGTCGCTCACCCCTAGTCCAATGTTCAAGCTGAAAGAGCCACTCAAGAGATTCTGCGAGGAATCAAGCCCCGGCTGATGGTCCCTCTGAAAGGACGCCGAGTTGTTGGGTGGAGGAGTTACCCTCAGTGTTATGGAGTATCAATACTACCCCCAACAGATCTATGGGTTACACACCTTTCTTCATGGTTTACGGAGCAGAGGCGGTTCTCCCTAGTGACATCCTTCACGATTCTCCCCGTGTGGTGGCTTATGTGGAAGCTGATAATGAAAAAGCACGTCAGGACGCACTTGACCCGTTGGATGAGGAGCGTGACCTTGCGGCGGCTCGTCGGCGATTTACTAGCAAGATATGCGTCGTTATCACAACCGCCGATTTAAAACCAGAACCTTTCAAGAAGGAGACTTGGTGCTCTGGCTTATCTAGGATCATACGGATATGCATAAACTATCCCCACCTTGGGAAGGGCCCTTTGTAGTCAGCAAGAATCTGAACAATGGGTCATACTATGTTTTTGATGTTCGAGACCACAAGGACTCACGCACATTGGAGGAGGAGACCCGTTGGCCGTGGAATATCGCTCATCTTTGGCCTTACTATACTTGAGCCACTGTATCTTGTGATGTACATATTTTGATGATGTATATATTATAATGAGAATTATAAAGCCAATAGTGTACGAGGTTATCTTTAACTTTTAGTCGGATTTGGTCGTGTAGTTTTCTTGGTTGTCTGAGTCTTGCAGCAACTCTGCAGGCTGTATACTATCTGAGGTGATGATGACTCCAAAAGAGGAGTTGACCATTTCGACGATACACACAACTTCCGTGTAGAACACTTTTCCATCCGAGGTAATCTGAATAAACTTTCAAACCCATCTTCAACTTCTGGTCGGATTGACTCTCACAATCTCCACCCCGGCAAGCTTTCCACACCAGCAAGGTTTCTACCCGGCAAGCTTTACACCGGCAGGGTTTCACCCCGGCAAGGTTTCTATCCCGGTAAGCTCACACCGGTAAGCTTCCACGCCGGCAAGGTTTCTATCCCTGCAAGCTCACACCGGCAAGCTTTATTCAGTCGGCGACTTATTAGACACCACCTAGATGGGTGTCTGGTCCCTCGCGTCACTTTTTCACTCAGGACCGGTCCGCGAAGTGTTGCCTCTAACTTCTGCATACGTACTCGGATCGAGACAATTTTTATATCAAAATCGATCATTTCAACATGACGAAGACGTATCGTGTAGATCATTTTTCCATATGAGGACGTCTCGGGGGCGGAATCAGCCGAGTAGTGCTCTGACTATGAAAACACGGTACTTTGAACACAACTTCAGCCTTAGAGATGAGATCGGATGGCTGTGGCCCAAATATTAAACTTTCTCCTTTTGAAGATACATAACTCTCTCACTTTGAGAACCTTTTCATTTGAGGCCATCTTAATTGTGTTCTTGACCATGCCAAAATCTGGTGTCAACACATGCCCCCCTGTTTTTCGACAAAGCTTGTGTGCCGAAAATAACTTGTACCTTGTTTGTTCTAAGGATGATGTCAACACTCCATCGGCCATTTATTTTTCTCAGGGTGATAATTATGTATCAGCCATGTTTGTGATAAGGGTGATAATCATATATCGGCTATTGCCTACTTAGGCTTCTTTCCACACACTTTGTGGTATTTCTTCAAGTATTTTCCATTGAGAGCTCGAGGTAACAATGCCCCTTGTATGGATTTCACCAAATATGAATTTTCGGGAACTACTCTTGCGATCCTAAAAGGACCTTCCCAACATGGAGACCACTTCCCGAATTTTCTATCTTTTGAACCAGTCGGTAGAATCACTTTCCAGACGAGATCGCTAACTTGAAAATTCTTTAACTTGACTTTCTTATTGTAATCTCTTGCCACCCTCAACTTGTCTCTCTCTATAGCTTCCAAAGCAGCCAAACGTTTATCGGCAACCTCATCAATATTGTCCATCATCAAGTTATAAAAAGTCTATTGCCGATAAATCATTTTGTTTGGCTATTCTCAAGGCATTTAAATTTACTTCCATTGGTAAAACAGCTTCTTGACCATATACTAGCTCATATGGAGTCACCTTCGTAGCACCATGCCTTGAGATTCTATGAGCCCACAAAGCTTCAGACAACAACTCATGCCATCTCCTTGGATTATCATCAATCTTCTTCCTGATGAGCTTGATTAAAATTTTATTGCTAGACTCAGCTTGTCCATTAGCTTGGGCATAATATGGAGAGGAATTGAGCAACTTTACGTTATAAATTCGGCAAACTCTCTGACTTGGTGTGACATGAAAGATGAACCTTGATCTGTAGTTAACGTTTGAGGAATACCGAACCTATGAATAATGTGCTCCATTATGAATTGAATTACCTCTGTATGTGCCATGTTCTTCAGAGGTACTGCTTCAGACCATTTAGTGAAATAATCGGTTGCAACCAATACGAACCGATGCCCCTTCAAGGAAGAAGGATGAATTTGCCCAATAAAGTCTAAACCCCATCCTCTGAAAGGCCATGGCTTGATAATAGGATCTAACATGGCAGTAGGAGACAACTAAATATCACCAAAATTTTTACAAGCTTCACACCCTTTATAATATCTGAAGCCATCATTAATCATAATCAGCCAATAAAACCCAGCACGTCGTAGTAACCATTTCATCTTGGGAGCCTACTGGTGAGTACCACAAATACCTTCATGGACCTCTCCCATAGCAATTCTTGCTTGGTCCTCATCCAAGCACTTTAAAAGAACATCATCAACAGTTCGGCGATAGAGACCATCATCTCTCATTATGTATTTGAAAGCCATACGCCGAACAGCCCCGTCCACCCTTCTACTAGGATCACACAAATAATCAATTATGGGTTTCCTCCAGTCTTGATTTTCTCCTACATCGAATATTTCATTCGTGGCCAAAATGGTGGGCTTCGATTCGGCCTCCCCTATGTTGGCAAGACTAGACATCAGCTTTTCAGAAATATGAAACAAGCCATGATAAACATGATAGCCGGATGCTTGTTGTGCCAACTCATTTTCTTTCCAATTGTCATGTCTAGATATATGAGCAATGCTCAAATAATCCAAAGTAGAAATTATATCTAGACATTTATCAAGTTAAACATTAAGTGATTCGTCAAGACATTGAAAGACTTTAGATACTTGTCGTACTACTAATAACGAATCACCAAAAGCCTCAATATGTGTAGCACCTATGGCAAGCAACATCTCTAAACCGAATAACAATGCTTCATATTCGTCTTGATTATTTGTGCAAAAATATTCTAAGCGGCATGAGGCTTCAAAAAGAGCACCACGAGGAGATATATAAACAATACCAACACCTTGGCCATTGCTACAAACTGAACCATCAATATATAATCTCCAAGGTATTAATGAAACAAGGTTTATATCAGCATCATGCTTTTTATTAATCCGATGCTCAACAATAAAATTAACAAAGATTTGGCCTTTCATGGATTTTAGAGATTCATAAGCCAAATCATATTCAATTAAAGCATAAGCCCACTTGCCAATTCTACCACTAAGAATTGGCCTATGTAACATGTATTTAATGACATCGGCTTTACAAGCTACTATGCATTCACTTGGCACTAAATAATGTCTCAATTTTGTGCAAGCATAATATAAGCATAGGCATAGTTTCTCAATAAATGTATACCTTGTCTTGACGTCAAATAAACGCCTGCTCAAATATGTAATAGCATGCTCTTTTCCTTCGGTTTCTTAAGTCAAAATAGCACCAATAACACCTTCTTCTGCTGCAATGTAAAGCTTCAAGGGTTCCCTATGCTTGGGCGCTTTCATCACCGGAGGAGTGCACAAATAGTTCTTGATCATATCAAACGCCTCTTGTTGTTTTGCCCCCAAGTGAAATCAACATCATTCTTTAAATGAATGATACTACTAAATGCATCAACTTTCCCTAACATATTAGCTATGAACCTTCTCAAATAATTGACCTTGCCAAGGAACTTTTGCATATCTCTCTTGCATGTTGGAGCCTCCATTTTCTGTATGGCCTCTATCTTTTTGGAATCAATTTCTATGCCATCTTCATTAATAATGAAGCCCAAAAACCTACCAGCTGATATGCCGAATGCACACTTCAAAGGATTCATCTTCAGTCCATACTTTTTCATTCTTTCAAAAGCTAAACGGAAATCAGCTAGATGAGATTCGAAAGCATCCGATTTGACAACAATATCGTCAATATAAACCTCAAGTATAACACCAAGTAAATCATGAAAAATCAAATTCATAGCCCTTGGATATGTGGCACCGGAAATTTTTAATCCAAAGGTCATCACTATCCACTCAAATAAACCAAGGAAACCGGGACATCGAAAAGCCGTTTTGGACAGGTCCTCTTCGGCCATAAAAATCTGGTTATACCCTGCGTTACCATCAAGAAAACTAATGATCTTATGTCTAGAAGCATCATTAATAAGCATATCGGCTATTGGCATGTGATACTCATCTTTAGGTGTAGCTCTATTCAAATCTCTGAAATCAATGCACACCCTCAACTTGTCGGGCGGCCTTTCTTCTCTACCGGTACAATGTTAGAAATCCGCTCGGCATACATGCAAGGTCTAATAAAATTAGCTCTAAGCAAACGACTGATCTCTTCCTTGATCCGTTCATATGTTTTTGCATTAAATTTTCTGGCTGATTACTTGAACGGTCTAAAACCTGCCTTTTTAGGTAAATGATGCTCCAATAACTCTCGGCTTAAACCTGGCATCTCATGATATTCCAATGCAAAGCAACAAACGTATTCTTTCAATAGCTCGATCAACTTAGCTTTATGATTGGCTCTTAAATTTTCGTTTACAAATGTCGGCCTAGGAATTGAACCATCTCCTATATCTATTTGTTCTAATGGATCGACCGATGTAAAACCTTGTCCTAATTTATCCATATCATCTAAATCTTCTATGGACTCATACATATCGTTCCCATTGGACCGATATTCTACAAGACGCTTTTGTAACCACCCTCAGTTAGGATCCATTTAAATACATCATACCTTGGAGCCGATTATCGCCAACCAGCTTTATAGAAACGAGCACGAAACCACTTCTTGTGGCGCTAAGAAAATCAAACTCTGATAAGTCGCGCCCCGTCAAGCAAGTAGCATTGGGATGTTGCCAATCCACCGACGCATTAGCCAAAGCAACGCAGGCCGAGTTATCCGCATGAATGACTTCCACTTCATCATGAACCCACTGGATCAAAAACTGGTGCATGGTGGATGGCACGCACTGGTTTGCATGAACCCAATCACAGCCTAGTATGACATTGTACTTACCTTGTACCTCAGCGACAAAGAATGAAGTAGCCAAAGTTTTGCTTCAGACTGTAAGCTCCACATACATCACACCTTTGGCTTAAGTTTTCTCTTTGCCTTCAAATCCATTGAGCACCATATTCATCTTTATCAACTCTTCATTGGGAAACCCAATTTCTTGAAGACCGAATAAGGCATAAGATTTACTACAGCACCACCATCAACAAGCATCCAAGTGGCGGTGATCCATTGATATGACCTCTGAGATACAACTGTTTCAAATGCGTTACTGGGCCTTTTGGCTTCTCCAATATTGCATTTTAGGGCCAAAATCCAGCTGAGCCACTTCCCCTCCCTCATCTCCAGCGCGAAACTCAGCAGGAAAGTAATATACCATATTGATATTCGCACCTTCATGAACCGGCATAGATTCATAGTCCAACATATCATCCTCTTCTTCAAGTGCATCCACCAATTCTAAAATTGTCTAAGTGAAGGAGAAGTAAGAAGTGTTGCAGATTATGTAATAGATGTCGCATCGTCCTCCTTTGGTGGTGCAGGTGTTGTTGTGATAGGTGTAGAAGCCACTGCATCTTGTATTTGTTTATGCCTCCACACTTGTTTTCTAGGTACCATGGGCCCAGTCTCATAGAACAACTTATCCCCTTGCTTCTCAGCCTCTTTTTCTGTCATCTCTTGACTCCTTAACCTCGATAATTTCCTCTTTTGTGTCTTTATTAGCCCTAGAGGACACCACTTTGGCTGAGTGTACTTAGGATCGCTCGTCTTTACTTGCTTGGTGCTTGCTTCATGGTCATTATCCGAGTGCTTTGGTGCGATAGCAAGTATCGGCTCAATCGGATTGCTATGCACAATCGGCTGCTATATGGCGAATGTTTTCATGCCCAAGATAAGTGAGTCGACATTGATTTTTTCCTTGCCTTTGCTTGACTCGACCGTTGCAGAACTTGGCGACTTAACACGCCATTCTTGCTTGCCGACCCTTTTTTGATTATCTTGCATTGGCCGATTGATACTATTGTTCAAATGGCCTCGTGTGGAATAAGAAAGTCTCTCATGAACTTATAAGGGGCCAAAGGGGGCTGCCCCCATCCTCCATTGAAGCCTCCCATGTAGTATGGCGCATGGGGGTGAAGGAAATATGCCCTAAAGGAAATAATAAAGTTGTTATTTATATTTCCTTATATCATGATAAATGTTTATTATTCATGCTAGAATTGTATTAACCGGAAACTTAGTACATGTGTGAATACATAGACAAACAAAGAGTCACTAGTATGCCTCTACTTAACTAGCTCATTGAATAAAAGATGGTTAAGTTTCCTAGACATAGACATGAGTTGGCATTTGATTAACGGGATCACATCATTAGAGAATGATATGATTGACTTGACCCATCCATTAGCTTAGCACGATGATCGTTTAGTTTGTTGCTATTGCTTTCTTCATGACTTATACATGTTCCTATGACTATGAGATTATGCAAATCCTGAGTACCGGAGGAACACTTTGTGTGCTACCAAACGTCACAACGTAACTGGGTGATTATAAAGGTGCTCTACAGGTGTCTCCGATGGTACTTGTTGAGTTGGCATAGATCGAGATTAGCATTTGTCACTCCGATTGTCGAATAGGTATCTCTGGGCCCTCTCGGTAATGCACATCACTATAAGCCTTGCAAGAAAATGTGACTAATGAGTTAGTGGCGGGATGATGCATTATGGAACGAGTAAAGAGACTTGCCGGTAATGAGATTGAACTAGGTATTGAGATATCGACGATCGAATCTCGGGCAAGTAACATACCGATGACAAAGGGAACAACGTATGTTGTTATGTGGTTTGACTGATAAATATCTTCGTAGAATATGTAGGAACAAATATGAGCATCCAAGTTCCGCTATTGGTTATTGACCGGAGATGAGTCTCGATCATGTCTACATAGTTCTCGAACCGTAGGATCCGCACGCTTAACGTTTGGTGACAATCGGTATTATGAGTTTATGTGATTTGATGTACCGAAGGTAGTTCGGAGAACCGGATGAGATCGGGGACATGCCGAGGAGTCTTGAAATGGTCGAGACGTAAAGATCGATATATTGGACGAATATATTCGGACCTAGGAAAGGTTCCGAGTGATTTGGGTATTTTTCTGAGTCCGGGGAGTTACGGGAATATGGGGAAGAAGTATTTGGCCTCATGGGCCAAGTGGTGGAAGAGAGGAGGCAGGGCGCGCGGCCCCCCTAGCCCAAACCGAATTGGACTAGGGGGGCGGCCCCCTGTCCTCCTTTTCCTCCCTCTCCTTCCTTCTCCCTCTCCTCCTTCCTTCCCTCCTCCTAGTCGGAGTAGGTAAGGGGAATCCTACTCCTACTAGGAGGAGGACTCCACCTCCTGGCGCATCCTACATGGGCCGGCCGGCCTTCCCCTTGCTCCTTTATATATAGGGACAGGGGGCACCCTATGACACACAAGTTAATGTTTCCAAGCCGTGTGCGGTGCCCCCCTCCACCATAATCCACCCCGATCATATCGTAGCGGTGCTTAGGCGAAGCCCTGCGTCGGTAGCAACATCATCAACGTCATCACCCATGAAGCTCTGCTGGATCGGAGTTCGTGGGACGTCATCAAGCTGAATGTGTGCTGAACTCGAAGGTGTCGTGCGTTCGGTACTTGGATTGGACAGATCGTGAAGACGTACGACTCCATCAACCACATTCTCATAACGCATCCGCTTAGGGTCTATGAGGGTACGTAGACGATACTATCCCCTATCGTTGTTATGCATTACCATGATCTTGCGTGTGCGTAGGAAATTTTTGAAATTACTACGTTCCCCAACAGTGGTATCAGAGCCAGGTTTATGCGTAGATGTTATATGCACGAGTAGGACACAAAGGAGTTGTGGGCGTGGGTATATACATATTGCTTGCCGTCACTAATTTATTCTTGATCCAGCGGCATCGTTGGATGATGCGGCTCAAACCGACATTACACGTAGGCTTACGCGAGACTGGTTCTACCGACGTGCTTCGCACACAGGTGGCTAGTGGGTGTCTGTTTCTCCAACTTTAGTTGAATCGGATTCAATGAACATGGTTCTTTCCGAAGATCAAAAAGCAATCACGATACTACATTGTGGTTTTTGACGCGTAGGTAAGAACGCTTCTTGCTTAGCCCATAGAGGCCACGCAAAACTTGCAACAACATAGTAGAGGACGTCTAACTTGTTTTTGCAGGGCATGTTGTGATGTGATATGGTCAAGACGATATAAGATATAAATTCTTTTGTTAAAGTTATCAGCAACTGGCTGAAGCCTTAAGGTTGTCTCTTTATTGCATAAGATGCAAGCGTCATACAATTGCTTTAGTTTATCGCTATGCGATAGCAATAGTTGCAAAAGAAAAAGTTGGCGAGACGACCATATGATGACACGTTGATAGAGATCAAGATGATGGAGATCATGGTGTCATGTCGGTGACGATAGAAATCATGACGGTACTTTGGAGATGGAGATCAAAGGCACAAGATGATCATGGCCATATCACGTCACATATTTGGATTGCATGTGATGCTTATCTTTTATACATCTTATTTTTGCTTAGTTCGGCGGTAGCATTATAAGATGATCTCTCACTAAAAATTTCATGGTGCAAGTGTTCTCCCTGAGTATGCACCGTTGCAAAAGTTCATTGTGCCGAGACACCACGTGATGATCGGGTGCGATAAGCTCAACGTTCTTATACAACGGGTGCAAGACAGTTTTGCACACGCAGAAATACTCGGGTTAAACTTGACGAGTCTAGCATATGCATATATGGCCTCGCAACACTGAGACGAAAGGTCGAGCATGAATCATATAGTAGATATGATCAACATAGTGATGTTCACCATTGAAAACTACTCCATCTCACGTGATGATCAGACATGGTTTAGTTGATATGGATCATGTGATCACTTAGATGATTAGAGGGATGTCTATCTAAGTGGGAGTTCTTAAGTAATTTGATTAATTGAACTTTAATTTATCTTGAACTTAGTCCTTATAGTATTTTCTTATCTATGTTGTAGATCAATAGCTCGCGATATAGCTCCCCGTTTATTTTTGATATGTTCCTAGAGAAAAACTATGTTGAAAGATGATAGTAGCAATGATGCGGACTAGGTCCGTGATCTGAGGATTATCCTCATTGCTGCACAGAAGAATTAAGTCCTTGATACATGTAGCGACCAGACCTCAAACAGTCTGATCTCTGTGCTCCGGTGTCATCCCTGGATCAGTAATGCTGACACCACACAGTACTCGGAGGATTTATAGCAGAGTGGCAATCACACACTTATTACATCGAGTGTCTCAAAAGAGAACTTATTACAATAAATATGGCTTAAGGCCATCTAATAACGATAACAGCGGAAGGCATGGAAGATAAGTCAGTCCATCAACTCCAACGGCATCACTGAGTATAGAACCACGAACTAAAAACTCCTTAATCATCATCTGAAAAGTCTGCAACATTAACGTTGCAGCCCGAAACGGGTCAGCACATGGAATATGCTGGCAAGGTAACACATAGAGAGTAATGGAATGAAACAGCTATACTATATGCATATTTGGCTGTTGGAAAGCTCTATAGTTACAGTTTTGCGTAAAGCCAATTTTTCCCTACTTCAAAGGAATAAAATTTATTTAACTATCATGGTAGTTGTTAAACATTGAGAATGGTTGACAGCATTCTCAATCCCAATTAAACATAACCCAACAAAATTAATTTAGAGTAACATGTTGAGATTCACATGATAATCCAGGTACTAGATACTCAAGATGTCCATAACCAGGGACACGGCTAATCATGATTAGTTTATTACACTCTGCAGAGGTTTGCGCACTTTTCCCCACAAGACTCGATCGCCTCCATTTGGTTTCTCGCACTACAAGGTGTTTGAGAAGACGGATGACCGAGACATAGTCTTTCAGAAGCGCTAGCACCTTATGATCGGGTAGACCGTACCACCTACATCCCCTACATCTGCTAGTCCACCACTGTAAGAGTTCGTACGACTTAGTCGACTATGCTAGAGCCCATAATAGCTTGTGGCTGCACACGGAAGTTTCGAGTATGAATAGTCTCATGATCCCTTTGAGCCTGGGTGGCGGTCCAAAAGAAAACAGGCAAGTCCTGGAATACCCAGGTGCCTCAATCCACCCAGATGTGTGTTTAAGTTGCCACCTTAGATAAACCATTAATTAACAAACTCACATCTATCATGGATATCACTCACCCAATCCACGTCTACTAGCATAGCATGGCATAATAAGCAAACGTAGAAGTAACTCCCAAAGGTTTGATAATAAACAGGTAATAGGTACTACCTCAACTACTTCACATCCCACAATTTAATTAGATCCTAATCATGCAATGTGTGAGGATTGATCTAATGTAATAAAACTAGGTAGTAGGAAAAATATGATCAAAGTGTTACTTGCCTTGCTGATGATCCAGGAAACCTAGAGATTCGAAGTAACAGGCGACGCACTCCGAGTATTCTATCGCAGACAAACAAACAAGCATACAATAAGTACTCATCTAATGCACGAGTAAAACTCAAATAAGAGATCTAACCAGAAGGTTCAACTTAAGAACTCCGGTTGGCAAAAAGAATCAAATCGAACGAAGCAACGAAAGTCAAACGGCGAAAGAAAACAACTTCATTCTACTAATCTGGATCTAGGGCAAATTTTACAGTAGCAAAATCTGGTTTAAGTTGGTTAAACGGATAGAGGGTTTCAAGACGAAACTCCAGGCGCTTGAATCGCCTGATTCTGATAAACGAGCGAAAAGTTGTACTAAAACGAAAATCGGATCAGGAATCGCGATCAGAAAAATCACGGATTTAATCCGAGAAAAAGAAAAATGACGAACGTTCGCTAGAACGAACGAAGGGACGAACGCTCACTATTTAAATAATCCAGAAAATCCGATCTATTTAAAAAAACTGAATCTAAAAAAATAAAAAAACCGACGAAAACCGACGGTTTTTAAAAAAAACGGTGGCACGGAAATCGAGGCAGCGGCGAACCTCGGGCGGCGTGCGGCGGCACGGCGGCGGCGGGCGGCGGCGGCGGCGGGTGGCAGCATGGCACGGGGCTCGAGGTAGGGCTGGCGGCGAGGGTTTGCCCCGGGTGGGCTGCCCCGGCTTATAAAGCCCTGGCGGGTCGGAGTCCTAGTCGGACACGGACCGTAGGTCGGTTCGTTTTTTTTACGCGCAGAAGAAAAATAAAAAGAAATACTAAACAGACTCCAAAAATTCCGAAATAAATTTTCGCGGGCTTCTAAAATCATGCCGCACAAGGTGAACATTTATTGGGGACTTAAATGCAATTTTGAAAAACACACATTTTTCCTAAATTCAAATAAAACACCGAAAAACTCTAAAATAAAATCTTATTTTATTTTATTATTTGATCCTCAATATTTCTTTATTTTGGGAAAGTCATGTTATTCCCTCTCTCATGTTTTTGTAATAGAAATAATTGATGATAAAATAAATAAAATCAAATGATCCTATTCTCAAAATTTGAGAAAACTCAAATATGAAAATAACGAAATCCCCAACTCTCTCCGTGGGTCCTTGAGTTGCTTAGGATTTCTAGGATCAACCAAATGCAGAATAAAAAATGATATGCAATGATGATCTAATGTATAACATTCCAAATTGAAAGTTTGGGATGTTACAAACCTACCCCCCATTAAGATGAATCTCGCCCTCGAGATTTGGGTTGGCTAGAAAATAGGTGAGGGTGGTCCTTGAGCAAATCTTCCTCTCGTTCCCAGGTGGCTTCATCCTCCGTGTGGTGGCTCCACTGAACTATGCAAAACTTGATAACCTTGTTGCAGGTAACTCGGCTAGCAAACTCGAGGATCTTAATTGGTTTCTCCTCATAGGTAAAATCGTTATCCAACTGAATAGTTTCCAAAGTCACTGTGTCTCTCAATGGTATGTCAGCCATCCCCGCATGACACTTCTTTAACTGAGAAACGTGGAACACATCATGAACTCCTGACAATCCTTCAGGCAATTACAACTTGTAGGCCACTTCTCCCATACGCTCCAAAACTCGATATGGTCCTACCAATCTTGGCGCTAACTTCCCTTTAACTCCAAAACACTTTGTTCCTCGAAGTGGAGATACTCGAAGATAAGCTCTATCTCCGACTTCGTAAACTGTCTCCTTGCGTTTAGAATCTGCATAACTTTTCTGCCTGGACTGGGCTATCTTGAGCCTATCGCGAATCAATTTCACCTTCTGTTCAGACTCCTTAATCAAGTCAGGTCCAAACAACTGGCGGTCTCCAACCTTGTCGCACGACAACGGTGTCCTGCACCTTCTTCCGTACAAAGCTTCGAAAGGGGCCATCTTCAAACTGGCTTGGTAACTATTGTTGTAAGAGAACTCTGCATATGGCAAATTATCGTCCCAACTAGATCCATTATCTAGCGCACAAGCTCTCAGCATATCCTCCAAAATCTGATTAACTCTCTCGGTCTGTCCATCTGTCTGTGGATGAAAAGTTGTACTGAATTCTAGCCTGGTACCCAAAGTTTCGTGCAACTGCTTGTAGAACTTTGAGGTAAACTGGGTTCCTCTATCTGATACGATACTCCTCGTAAATCCATGCAAACATACGATCCTGGTCATGTATATCTTTGTCAACTTAGCACTGGCGTAAGTGGTCTTTATCGGGATGAAATGAGCTACTTTCGTCAATCGATCAACTACAACCCAAATTGAGTCATAGCCTGAATGTGTCCTGCGTAATCCTGTGATAAAATCCATGCCTAGCTTATCCCACTTCCATTCGGGTATCGGCAATGGTTGCAACAATCCTGCTGGCTTCTGATGCTCTGCCTTTACTCTTTGACATACATCACTAATTGCTACATACTCCGCAATATCCTTCTTCATTCCGGTCCACCAGAAAATATCTTTCAAATCCAAATACATTTTGGTATTTCTTGGGTGAATTGAATATGGTGAATCGTGTGCCTCTTGCAAAATCAACTTCCTGATCTCCGGGTCATTGGGCACGTAAACGCAGTCTTCAAACCATAAGGTATCGTGCTCATCCTCACGAAATCCCTTAGCTTTTCCTTTGCTAAGTTTCTTCTTTATAGCGGCAATCTCTTTGTCAGTCCTTTGAGCTTCTCTGATTCTATCCATCAAAGTTGACTGAATCTCCAATGCTGCTACATAGCCTCTCGGAACTATTTCCAAACATAGTTCACGAAGATTTACTGCTAACTCACTTGGTATTTCTCCTGTCATTAATGTATTGACATGGCTCTTACGGCTTAATGCGTCAGCTACTACATTAGCTTTTCCGGGGTGCTAATGCAATCTCATATCATAATCCTTGATGAGCTCCAACCATCTCCTTTGTCTGAGATTCAACTCCTTCTGTGTGAAAATGTACTTCAAACTCTTATGATCCGTGTACACCTCACAATGATTTCCAATGAGGAAATGCCTCCATGTTTTCAAAGCATGCACTACGACTGCTAACTCCAAATCATGCGTGGCATAATTCAACTCATGAGGTTTCAGTTGTCTTGAGGCATATGAAACAACTCTCCCTTCCTACATAAGGACTGCTCCAAGTCCTCGACGTGAAGCGTCGCAATACACCTCATAATCTTTGGTCTGGTATGGCAAAATTAACACTGGTGAGGTAACCAAACGTTTCTTCAACTCCTGGAAACTAGCCTCACATTCCTTCGTCCATATGAACTTGGTATCTTTCTTCAACAACTCAATCATAGGCTTCGCAATCTTTGAGAAATTCTCAATAAATCTCCAGTAGTATCCTGCGAGTCCAAGAAAACTCCGGATCCCTCCAACTGTTGTTGGGGCTTCCCACTTGGTCACGGTATCAACTTTAGTGGGATCAACTGCTATACCTTCTCCAGATATAACGTGTCCGAGGAATCCTACTTCCTTCAATCAAAACTCACATTTGCTGAACTTGGCATATAATTGATGTTCTCTGAGCTTTCCAAGTACCAAACGCAAATGCTCCTTATGCTCCTCTTCATTCTTTGAATAAACAAGGATATCATCAATGAACACTACGACGAACTTATCCAAAAATTCCATAAATACTTTGTTCATCATGTTCATAAAATATGCGGGTGCGTTAGTCAGACCAAATGACATAACGGTATACTCATACAGCCCGTACCTGGTGGTAAAAGCTGTCTTAGGTATATCCTGTTCTTGAATCTTCAACTGGTGGTATCCTGATCGCAGATCGATCTTGGAAAATACCTTAGCTCCTTGCAATCGATCAAACAGATCATTAATCATTGGTAGTGGGTACTTGTTCTTGATTGTTACTTCATTCAATCCTCGATAATCAACAACCATCCTTAACGATCCATCCTTCTTCTCCACTAGAAGTACTGGCGATCCCCAAGGTGAAGAACTTGGGCGAATATATCCCTTATCCAGTAACTCCTTAATTTGCTTCTTAATTTCCACCAAATCCTTTGCTGGCATCCTATACGGTCCCTTTGATATTGGCCCTGTGCCTGGCAATAGCTCAATCAAAAACTCAATATCTCTATCCGGTGGCATGCCTGGCAACTCCTCTGGAAATACTTCAGGGAAATCCCTTACCACTGGTACTTCCTCCTGCACAACTCCTATTAGGCAATTTACTTGAGTCCTCTTTGCAAATGCCGGGATACATACTTGATCCTTCTCCCTTCTGGGGTGGTATGAAAAATTGTCTTACTAGCACATTCAATATTCCCTTCATACTTTGATAACCAATCCATGCCTAATATCACATCCAATCCTTGGGATTACAATACTATTAGGTCTGAGGGAAAAACATAGTTACCAATCCTTAATGGTAACCGATCACACCATAGACTAGCCACATACTCTGCTCCAGGCGAGGTTACTAACATGGGTGACCTAAGGGCTTGGGTTGATAGGTTATACTTATCCACAAATCCCCTTGAGATGTATGAATGTGATGCACCAGTATCAAAAAGAACGAGTGCAGTAAATGACTTAACCAAAAACTTACCTATTACTGCATCAGGCTGAGCTTCAACCTCCTCCACGCTAACGTGGTTCACCTGTCCCCTGTTGAAAGGGTTTGGCTTCTTCCCAGAACTTCCATTACCATTTTGGCCTTCAGGACATTCATTGGCATAATGTCCGGTCTTCTGACACTTAAAGCAAGTGACTTGGCTCAGGTCCTTCTTGGCTGGGGTTGATGGGTTGGTGCGATTCTGGCCATTGCTTCCTCCATTGCCATTACCATTCTTGGTGCCATTGTGATTGTGCGAGCTACCTCCTCCAAGGGTATGCTGAAAATGTCCTCCCGGTCTAGGGGTAAAACATGGCTTCTGCTGAGCTCCTGAATTGTACTTCCCTTGTCCATACTTCCTCTTGCGATTCTCAATTTGCTGCTGCTTCCCTTCAATCATAAGAGCACGATCTACCAACTCCTGGTAGTTGTTGAAGGTTGCTACCATCAACTGCATGCTCAACTCATCATTCAGTCCTTCCAGAAACTTCTCCTGCTTAGCTGCATCCGTAGCAACGTCATTTGGTGCATAACGTGCTAACTTACTAAAATCCTCCACATACTGACCAACTGTCCGTCCTCCTTGGCGCAAGTTGCGAAACTCACGGTTCTTCATGGCCATAGCTCCTGCTGAAACATGGGCAGTACGAAAAGCCTGCTAAAACTGGTCCCATGTGACAGTGTCGGCTGGGAAAGTGGCTGTGAAATTCTCCCACCATGATGCTGCGGGTCCTTCTAGCTGATGTGCGGCAAACTTCACCTTCTCCGCATCTATGCATCCTGTTGTGGTTAACTCCCTAGCTGTCTTGCGGAGCCAATCATCTGCTACTATCGGCTCGGTGCTACTGGAAAACACCGGCGGGTTCAGCCTAAGAAAACGGGCTAAGAGGTCAACAGGTGGTGGTGGTGGTGGTGGGTGGTGGTTGTTGTTCCCCAGATTCTAATTCTGGACTAGCAACTGCATCAATGTGTTCTGCTGGTGGATCAACTGGGTGAGCTCCGGTGGAAAGGCAAATCCGGGGTCACGTCTCGGAGGCATCTGAGGGTTTAGAAAAGATGAGATGTAAGGATAGAGGGGGTCTAAAGAGAAAACTCTACCCATATGCACATGAGGCAAAAACAAACAATTCACTTCATTCAATCAAACAAGGGAATACAATCGATCTAACTATCGCAAAAGTGCTCGGCCTACTATATTTACATGGTGGACTACTACTACTGTTGGGGTGGTCTACTAGAAATATTCTTCGGTTGCAGACTCCATGATATCTGCTCCCGCTTCATCAACATAGTCATCATCTCTACTATCTGGATCCGAGTCAGTGTCGTCGATGATGATGTAGTCTTCCGGGCTAATCTCCTTGGGTTCTTCGTCTTCATCCACTGGTGTAGGGCCTCCCATAAATATTCCAATCTTCTTGATCAGGTCATCATTCTTCTCCACCAATACTTCAATTTCCTCTTCATAATCTTCACGTGTAGCCTTGAGTTCTTCCTCCAGTTCCTTGATTCTCGTCTTAGCCTTCTTCAGATCTATCATGTCGGCGCACATCTGGTTCTCCTGTCGTCGAATGTGCTGGTTTAACTCCTAGATAAAAGCTGCGATTGATCTATCCTTCCTGGTGCTGATCATCTCCCAGTGTTCATCTCGGCACCCACAAATCTGGTAGATAGTATCCTTGAGATCTTGAGGTAGACTTCTCCAATGCGTCCCATGGTGATGTGAGCTGCCATGCTCTTTCCTAGACTCGAAGTTGGTGCATCAAAAGAAAACTCTATGGGCTCAGTGACTGGCATGAACGTCCTTCCTGGAACTTGAACTTGAATCATCCAGCGCTCTTCTTTAGGTAAAGTGGCGTTGTAGGTTCCGGTGAAGCTTGGTACTCCTATATTCAGGTATCTAGTGACTTCCTTCAAGCGAGGTCCAAAGGGTGTATCTTCATCCGGTTGCGCTAACTTGTTACTTGCATCCGCCATCCTAAAGAGTAGAAAAGATGAGAAGTCAGAAGAGAAGAGAGTGAAAAGTGATCTAGGTCTTTTAGCTTAGTGGTCGTGTCCTACAGTCAGCGTGTGCTTTGATACCATCTCTGTAGCGACCAGACCTCAAACAATCTGATCTCTGTGCTCCAGTGTCATCCCTGGATCAGTAATGCTGACACCACACAGTACTTGGGGGATTTATAGCAGAGTAGCAATCACACACTTATTACATCAAGTGTCTCAAAAGAGAACTTATTACAATAAATATGGCTTAAGGCCATCTAATAACGATAATAGCGGAAGGCTTGGAAGATAAGTGAGTCCATCAACTCCAACGGCATCACTGAGTATAGAACCACGACCTAAAAACTCCTTAATCATCGTCTGAAAAATCTCCAACATTGACGTTGCAGCCCAAAACGGGTCAGCACATGGAATATGCTGGCAAGGTAACACATAGAGAGTAATGGAATAAAACAGCTATACTATATGCATATTTGGCTGGTGGAAAGCTCTATGGTTACAGTTTTGCGTAAAGCCAATTTTTCCCTACTTCAAAGGAATAAAATTTATTTAACTATCATGGTAGTTGTTAAACATTGAGAATGGTTGACAGCATTCTCAATCCCAATTAAACATCATCATTAAACATAACCCAAAAAAATTAATTTAGAGTAACATGTTGAGATTCACATGATAATCCAGGTACTAGATACTCAAGATGTCCATAACCGGGGACACGGCTAATCATGATTAGTTTATTACACTCTGCAGAGGTTTGCGCACTTTTCCCCACAAGACTCGATCGCCTCCGTTTGGTTTCTCGCACTACAAGGTGTTTGAGAAGACGGATGACCGAGACATAGTCTTTCAGAAGCGCTAGCACCTTACGATCGGGTAGAACGTACCACCTACATCCCTTACATCTGCTAGTCTACTACTGTAAGAGTTCGCACGACTTAGTCGACTATGCTAGAGCCCATAATAGCTTGTGGCTGCACACGGAAGTTTCTAGTATGAATAGTCTCAGGATCCCTTTGAGCCTGGGTGGCGGTCCAAAAGAAAATAGGCAAGTCCTGGAATACCCAGGTGCCTCAATCCACCCAGATGTGTGTTTAAGTTGCCACCTTAGATAAACCATTAATTAACAAACTCACATCTATCATGGATATCACTCACCCAATCCACGTCTACTAGCATAGCATGGCATAATAAGCAAACGTAGAAGTAACTCCCAAAGGTTTGATAATAAACAGGTAATAGGTACTACCTCAACTACTTCCCATCCCACAATTTAATTAGATCCTAATCATGCAATGTGTGAGGATTGATCTAATGTAATAAAACTGGGTAGTAGGAAAAATATGATCAAAGTGTTACTTGCCTTGCTGATGATCCGGGGAACCTAGAGATTCAAAGTAACAGGCGGCGCACTCCGATTATTCTATCTCAGACAAACAAACAAGCATACAATAAGTACTCATCTAATGCACGGGTAAAACTCAAATAAGAGATCTAACCACTAGGTTCAACTTAATAACTCCGGTTGGCAAAAAGAATCAAATCGAACGAAGCAACGAAAGTCAAACGGCGAAATAAAAAAACTTCGTTCTACTAATCTGGATCTAGGGCAAATTTTATAGTAGCAATATCCGGTTTAAGTTGGTTAAACGGATAGAAGGTTTCGAGACGAAACTCCAAGCGCTTGAATCGCCTGATTTCGATAAACGAGCGAAAAGTTATACTAAAACGAAAATCGGATCAGGAATCGCGATCAGAAAAATCGCGGACTTAATCCGAGAAAAAGAAAAATGATGAACGTTCGCTACAACGAACGAAGGCTCACAATTTAAATAAACCGGAAAAACCGATCTATTAAAAAACCGAATCTAAAAAAACCGACGAAAAACTGATGGTTTTTAAAAAAAACGGCAGCACGGAAATCGAGGCGGCGGCGAACCTCGGGCGGCGTGCGGCGGCGGCGGCGGGCGGCGAGGCGGCGCGGTGGCGGCGGCAGATGGCGGCGCGGCACGGGGCTCGAGGAGGGGCTGGCGGCTAGGGTTTGCCCTGGGTGGGCTGCCTCGCCTTATAAAGCCCTGGCGGGCCGGAGTCCTAGTCGGACACGGCCCGTAGGTCGGTTCGTTTTTTTACGTGCAGAAGAAAAATAAAAAGAAATACTAAACGGACTCCAAAAATTCTGAAATAAATTTTCACGGGCTTCTAAAATCAAGACGCACAAGGTGAACATTTATTTGGGACCTAAATGCAATTTTGAAAAACGCACATTTTTCCTAAATTCAATAAAACACCGAAAAACTCCGAAATAAAATCTTATTTGATTTTATTATTTGATCCTCAATATTTCTTTATTTCGGGAAAGTCATTTTATTCCCTCTCTCATATTTTTGTAATAGAAATAATTGATGATAAAATAAATAAAATCAAATGATCCTATTCTCAAAATTTGAGAAATCTCAAATATGAAAATAAAGAAACCCCCAACTCTCTCCGTGGGTCCTTGAGTTGCTTAGGATTTCTAGGATCAACCAAATGTAGAATAAAATATGATATGCAATGATGATCTAATGTATAACATTCCAAATTGAAAATTTGGGATGTTACAATACATCGTTAGGTGACAGACCTATTGCAAGAGAAGATGCAGACGTTATGAACGTTTGACAAGCTCGGTATGATGACTACTTGATATTTTAGTGCACCATGCTTTACGGCTTAGAACCGGGACTTCAAAAATGTTTTGAACGGCACGGAGCATATAAGATGTTCCAAGAGCTGAAATTGGTATTTCAGACTCATGCCCGAGTCCAGAGGTATGAGACCTCTGACAAGTACTTTGCCTACAAGGTGGAGGAGAATAGCTCAGCTAGTGAGCATGTGCTTAGAATGTCTGAGTATTACAATCACTTGAACCAAGTGGGAGTAAATCTTTCAGATAAGATAGTGATTCATAGAGTTCTCTAGTCACTATCACCAAGTTACTAGAACCTCGTGATGAACTATAATATGCAAGGGATAACGGAAACGATTCCCAAGATCTTCGTGACGCTTAAATCGATGAAGGTAAAAATCAAGAAAAGCATCAAGTGTTGATGGTTGGCAAGACCACTAGTTTCAATAAAAACGGCAAAGGGAAGAAGGGGAACTTCAAGAAGAATGGCAAGCAAGTTGTTGCTCAAGTGAAGAAGCCCAAGTCTAGACCTAAGCCTGAGACTAAGTGCTTCTACTGCAAAGGGACTGGTCACTGGAAGCAGAACTGCCCCAAGTATTTGGCGGATAAGAAGGATGGGAAAGTGAACAAAGGTATATTTGATATACATGTTATTGATTTGTACTTTACTAGTGTTTATAGAAACCCCTCAGTATTTGATACTAGTTTAGTTGCTGAGATTAGTAACTCGAAATGGGCGTTGCAGAATGAACAGAGACTAGTTGAGCATGAAGTAACGATGTGTGTTGGAAGTGGTTCCAAGATTGATATGATCATCATCGCACACTCCCTATACTTCCGGGATTAGTGTTGAACCTAAATAAATGTTATTTGGTGTTTGCGTTAAGCATGAATATGATTTGATCATGTTTATTTTAATACAATTATTCATTTAAGTTAGAGAATAATTGTTGTTCTGTTTACATGAATAAAACCTTCTATGGTTATACACCAAGTGAAAATGGTTTGTTGGATCTCGATCATAGTAATACACATATTCATAATATTGAAGCCAAAAGATGCAAAGTTAATAATGATAGTGCAACTTATTTGTGGCACTGCCATTTAGGTCATATTGGTGTAAAGCGCATGAAGAAACTCCATGTTGATGGGTTTTTTGGAATCACTTGATGCTTGCGAACCATGCCTCATGGGCAAGATGACTAAGACTCCGTTCTCCAAAACAATGGAGGGAGCAACTGACTTATTGGAAATAATACATACTGATGTATGCGGTCCGATGAGTGTTGAGGCTCGTGGCGGGTATCATTATTTTCTGACCTTCACAGATGTTTTGAGCAGATATGGGTATATCTACTTGATGAAACATAAGTCTGAAACATTTGAAAAGTTCAAAGGATTTCAGAGTGAAGTGGAAAATCATCATGACAAGAAAATAAAGTTTCTACGATCTGATCGCAAAGACGAATATGTAGTTATGAGTTTGGTCTTCAAATAAAACAATGTGGAATAGTTTCACAAATTCGTGCCACCTGGAACACCACAGCATAATGGTGTGTCCGAACGTCATAACCGTACTTTATTGGATATAGTGCAATCTATGATGTCTTTTACAGATTTACCACTATCGTTTTTGGGGTTCATTAGAGACAACTACATTCACGTTAAAAAGGGCACCATCTAAATCCGTTGAGACGACACCGTATGAACTGTGGTTTGGCAAGAAACCTAAGGTGTCATTTCTTAAAGTTTGGGGTTGGGATGCTTATGTGAAAAAGTTTCAGCCTGATAATCACAAACCTAAATCGAAAAAGTGCATCTTCATAGGATACCCAAAGGAAATTGTTGGGTACACCTTCTATCATAGATCTGAAAGGCAATATCTTTGTTGCTAAAGAGCGGATCCTTTCTAGAGAAGAAGTATCTCTCGAAAGAAGTGACTGGGAGGAATGTAGAACTTGATGAGGTAATTGTACCTTTTCCCGAATTGGAAAGTAGTTCATCACAGAAATCAGTTCTAGTAATCTCTACACCAATTAGTGAGGAAGCTAATGATGATGATCATGAAACTTCAAATCATGTTACTACCGAACCTCGTAGGACAACCAGAGTATGGTCCACACCAGAGTGGTACGGTAATCCTTTCTGGAAGTCATGTTACTAGACCATGACGAACCTATGAACTATGACGAAGCGGTGATGAGCCCAGATTCCGCGAAATGGCTTGAGGGCATGAAATATGAGATGGGATCCATGTATGATAACAATGTATGGACTTTGATTGACTTGCCCGATGATCGGTGAGTCATTGAGAATAAATGGTTTTCATGAGGAAGACGGACACTGATAGTGGTGTTACTATCTACAAAGCTCGAATTGTCGCAAAAATGTTTTCGACAAGTTCAAGGTGTTGACTACGATGAGATTTTCTCACCCGTATCGATGCTTAAAAGTATGTCTGAATCATGTTAGCAATTGCCACATTTTATGAAAACTGGCAAATGGATGTGAAAACTGCATTCCTTAATGGATTTCTTAAAGAAGAGTTTTATATGATGCAACAAGAAGGTTTTGTCAATCCTAAAGGTGCTAACAAAGTGTGCAAGCTCCAGCGATCCATCTATGGACAGGTGCAAGCATCTCGGAGTTGGAATATATACTTTGATAAAGTGATCAAATCATATGTTTTTATACAGACTTGCAGTGAAGCCTGTATTTACAAGAAAGTGAGTGGGAGCACTACAACATTTCTAATAAGTATATGTGAATGACATATTATTGATTGGAAATAATGTAGAATTTGCTGGAAAGCATAAAGGAGTGTTTGAAAAGTGTTTTTCAAAGAAATACCTCGATGAAGCTACTTACATATTGAGCATCAAGATCTATATATATATAGATCAAGACGTTTGATATATTTTCAATGAGTACATACCTTGACAAGATTTTGAAGTAGTTCAAAATGGAAATGTCAAAGAAGGAGTTCTTGCCTATGTTGCAAGGTATGAAGTTGAGCAAAGACTAAAAACCTGACCACGACAGAAAATAGAAAGAGAATGAAAAGTCATTCCCTATGCCTTAGTCATTGGTTCTATAAAGTATGTATGCTGTGTACCAGACCTATTGTATACCTTAGCATGATTTTGGCAAGGGAGTACAATAGTTATCTAGTAGTAGATCAGTGGACATCGGTCAAAATTATTCTTAGAGGACTAAAAAAATATTTCTCGGTTATGGAGGTGATAAAAGAGTTCGTCGTAAGGAGTTACGTCGATGCAAGCTTTGACACCGATCTGGATAACTCTAAGTCTCGATCTAGATCCATATTGAAAGTGGGAGAAATTAGGTAGAGTAGCTCCGTGCAAAGCATTGTAGACATAGAAAATTTGCAAAATACATACGGCTCTAAATGTGGCAGACCCGTTGACTAAAGTTCTCTCACAAGCAAAACATGATGACTCTTTGGGTGTTAATCACATAGCGATGTGAACTAGATTATTGACTCTAGTAAACCCTTTGGGTGTTAGTCACATGGAGATGTGAACTAATCACATAAAGATGTGAACTATTGGTGTTCAATCACAAGACGATGTGAACTAGATTATTGACTCTAGTGCAAGTGGGAGACTGAAGGAAATATGCCCTAGAGGCAATAATAAAGTTGTTATTTATATTTCCTTATATCATGATAAATGTTTATTATTCATGTTAGAGTTGTATTAACCGGAAACTTAGTACATGTGTGAATACATAGATTAACAAAGTTTCAGTAGTATGCCTGTACTTAACTAGCTCGTTGAATCAAAGATGGTTAAGTTTCCCAGCCATAGACATGAGTTGTCATTTGATTAACGGGATCACATCACTATAGAATGATGTGATTGACTTGACCCATCCGTTAGCTTAGCACGATGATCATTTAGTTTGTTGCTATTGCTTTCTTCATGACTTATACATGTTACTATGACTATGAGATTATGCAACTCCCGAGTACCGGAGGAACACATTGTGTGCTACCAAATGTCACAACATAACTGGGTGATTGTAAAGGTGCTCTACAGGTGTCTCCGATGGTACTTGTAGAGTTGGCATAGATCGAGATTAGGATTTGTCACTCCGATTGTCGGAGAGGTATCTCTGGGCCCTCTCGGTAATGCACATTACTATAAGCCTTGCAAGAAAATGTGACTAATGAGTTAGTTGAGGGATGATGCATTACGAAACAACTAAAGAGACTTGCCGGTAACAATATTGAACTAGTTATTGAGATACCGACGATCGAATCTCGGGCAAGTAACATACAGATGACAAAGGGAACAACGTATGTTGTTATGCGGTTTGACCGATAAAGATCTTCGTAGAATATGTAGGAACCAATATGAGCATCCACGTTCCGCTATTGTTTATTGACCGGAGATGAGTCTCGGTCATGTCTACATGGTTCTCGAACCCGTAGGGTCCGCACGCTTAACGTTCGGTGATGATCGGTATTATGAGTTTATGTGATTTGATCTACCGAAGATAGTTTGGAGTCCCGGATGAGATCAAGAACATGAAGAGGAATCTCGAAATGGTCGAGACGTAAATATCGATATATTGGACGACTATATTCCGACATCGGAAAGGTTCCGAGTGATTCAGATATTTTTCGGAGTACTTGGGAGTTACGGGAATACAGGGAAGAAGTATTGGGCCTCATGGGCCAAGTGGTGGAAGAGAGGAGGTGGGGCACGCGGCCCCCCTAGCCCAAACCGAATTGGACTAGGGGCCGGCCCCCCTTTCCTCCTTTTCCTCCCTATCCTTCCTTCTCCCTCTCATCCATCCTTTCCTCCTCCTAGTAGGAGTTGGAAAGGGGAGTCCTACTCCTACTAGGAGGCAAACTCCTCCTCCTTGCACGTCCTGCAAGGGCCGGCCGGCCTCCCCCTTGCTCCTTTATATATGGGGTGTCAGTGGGAACGACACCTATGGGATGACAAGAATCCCTGCTACGGTTGCGGGGCGCGGGGTCGTGAGAAGAGCGGATCAAACAGATAGCACACGGTTCGTTTATCCAGGTTCGGGCCGCGAGGATGCGTAAAACCCTACTCCTACTATGGTGGAAAGGGTACAGTGCTGTGAGGTTATCCCTCGCATTACATTACAAGGTCTACTTAAGGCATCCTGCCCACGTGTCCTTGCTTTATCGAGGACGGGGGAGAGCCATGTCTCGTCCGTCATCGCTCCCTCTCGTGTCGACACGCTCCCTGGCCAGCGACACCTGCGGTGCCACGTGGGCAGGCAGGCAGCTGAGGTGGCTCATTGGTGGGTCTCCACGAAGATCCGCATGCCGCCACGCAGGTGCCTGCCCAGCTGGTTGGGTCGGCAGCTGCATGCGCATGGCGGTGGAGGTTTGACTGGCGTGGGTCTGATGGTGGCCCTACGGGTGTTCTTGGCAAGGGCCTTGCCGGGGCCCCTGCAAGGGTCTTGCCGTGGCGCCTGCTGTCATCCCCGGCAAGGCTCTTGCCGGGGGCATTGTGGTCCTCCTTGGCTGGGATCCCGCCAAGGCTCATCATTTTATAAAGGGTGTATCTGATCTTGAATGTCTTCACAAAGATCCGCATGCCACCACAGGGATGTCTCCCGAATCCTTGCCCCATGGGGGTAGTGGACACAAGGGTGACTCACTCCATAGGTGTGGGGCGAGCTGTCACGGCAAGGGTCTTGCCGGGTTTTCTAAAACCGCCTCCCGGCAAGGATCTTGCCGGGGGGGTCCGCTTCGTCCCCTTTTCTCTTTGTGGTCTTAGTCTTGGTGTCGTTCTGCTTCTCCTGAGCTTCGACCTTACCTTGGCTCACCTCCCTTGCCTTGCTCAGTGTGGTGGTTCCCGTGGCTTAGACTGTCCGTGCACAGTTTATATGGATACAAAAAGTGTACCCCTCTTTTTGTACACCGACAGGAGCCCCCGGGCCTAGGCCACATGTAAGCGCAATCGCATCATTGGGCTAGGCCCAAACATGGTGCGTGGGCAGGCGGGGAAGTTTTTACCGCGGTAAGTCTCTTCGCGCGCTGCGCTTCCCATGCTTCCCGCGCGTGGCACGGTGTGGGGAGGCGTGTGTGACGTGGGCGGCATGCGTGGGGCTGAGATTTGCATGCATGCGTCACGTCGTAGTAAAGGGGGCGGTTCGCGCCTTCCCCATAAATGGAGGGAGGCGTGGAGGCGTGACCCATTTACTGAACAGGGCCGAGGCGTGGTCTTCAAGGCGTCCACCCCCCACGATCACGGGGTGGGGAGAGGTCGCCTCACCCGTCGCCTCGGTCCTGGGCGCCTGCCACGTGGCTCTCATGCGCTTGGGGTGGCGAACGGTGGAGGCGGGAAACCGGCCCGCCGCGGGCTGGGGCGGCGGGTCGGTCCCAGTTCCCTGCGCCTTCTGCGTCTTGATTGGCTGAGCGGGGCGGCCGAGCCCCCACCCCGTTACTTTATAAAGATCAGGAGGGGGGATGGCGTCCCGCATTCTTTTCATCTCCTCCTTCCTTCAGCTTCTGATCCCCCTTCCATCCGCCATGGAGAGAGGGAATCCTGGTCCATCAACGGTGGTGGCGAGGGTCGCCGCTCGACAACGCATCCCTCCTTCTCCTATACCCGCGGTGGCAGAGCCTGCCGCGAGGGGAAGGGGGCGAGGCCGAGGCGCTCGGGGAAGAGCAGGACGGGGCGGCGCGCCGGTGTCGCCTTCGCTAGAAGTTCCTTCCCCCATGGAGGGCCACGTTGGGGATGACCCTTGCGAGTTCTTCGTCAGGCTGTGCCGGCCGCCTCGCCGTCGCCTTCGTCCCCCGACTCCATTCGCGTGGGAGATGGAGCTAGATCCGCCGGAGTCACTGCAGCTGCACATGAGGGGCTGTGGGATCAGCGGTACGCGGGTCCGCGTTGACTTCCCCGCCCCTCATGTGGTGTATCTTTGTCGGGGATGGAAGACATTTGCTCATATCCACCGCTTGATGGAGGGGCTCACTCTTCATTTTAAGCTGATGGAGGGTGGCCTTCTCTCCGTCAAGGTCTTCGCGTGTTTTGGGACCTGTGCAAGGTGCTGCGTGGAGAGCTCTTCTGATAGTGAAGACTCCTCCTCGGTTGGGAGTGACGGGGAGGACAGTGGCAGCGACGATGAGGGTAGTAGCCGGCAGGATGACGGGTCCAATTAGGTGTAGGGCGCCGCTCCGTGCGGCACCGGCGACCCCATCATCCGTGTCGCCGGCTCCCTGAACTTCTCGGGGTCATCTCCTTGGGCGGCTGCCATTGGGAGGCTGCGGAAGAGGAAGAGGGCGAGCGGCAAGGCCGTCAAATCGGAGTACGCGGGCACCGATGCCTTCGACGCGTGCTGACGTCCTGCCGCCTCATCTTCGAGCTCTGCTTCCGGCGCTGCCATCACCATCCAGCCTTCGGACGGCCACCGAGATGTTCTCTTGGTTTCTTCTGCCACCCGTAGCTCGCCTAGGCACCCCTTTTGCCCTTTTCGCCTCCTTGACCTGCCTCTGGAGGAGAGGGGCAAGAAAGGGATTACGAGCACCTTATCTCTTTTTAGTTTGTAAGCCTTCGGGCCTTAGCTGAATTTAAAACTTGTAATCCCATCATTCAGGTTTTTCATTCCCTATGGACTGTACCTGAGTGTAATGTTTTTAGTGAAAAAGGGATGCTTGCCGGGTCATTTGTTTGTGGGTAGAACCCACGACAAGGAGTAAATCCTTGATATCTTTAAGATAAACATTTCCTTGCCCGGCAACAGGCCTTGGCGTCTCCCCACTTCGCTCGACCTTTCTCACACCTTTGGCGGAGGCAGGGATGAGGTGGGTTCAGGCTCCTTGTTTAATCCTCTCGCTGCCGTGACTACGACCAAACCTGGCCCCAGGAACGAGCCCTAGGGCCTAGAGTTAGGGGAGCACGGTAGCTTTAGGAAAAAACGAGGTTTCACATACCTCAGTCCATAAGGGAATGCATGATAAGGGATGAAGAACTTATCTGAAGTTGTAGCCCCCACAACTCTGGTTTGCCGTGGGTGAATCTTTGCTCTTGCAGCCCCTGGCAATACTAGCTTGCCGGGGTCTAAATGCTGGTCTGTCCCTCTTCTCTTTTTCGTCCTCAAGTGATTCGGCAAGGATATCTGTGAGTCCAGCGAACCAAAGAAGACGAAAGAACAACAAAGAGACGCGCACTCGACCTCTAAGCTAGGGGTTAGTCGCCGCTAAGCACTATCAACCCTAACCAAGGACGAGACTCGACCTAGCATGCATGCTATAACTTAGGGCGCCAGCACTTCATTTATTTATGCTCAGGGTCTGCGCCTGGCTTTGTACAAAGGGTTACATGCATCATCGGCAATGCTTGTACAAAAGGTGGCTTGCCGGGGGCCCGGCAAGCCGCGCCTCATGGGTAAAACTTGCGAACATGCTCAATGTTCCAGGAGTTACTCACCGGAACGGCATCTTCGGTCTCCAGGCGGACTGCGCCGGGCCTGGTGACTCGTATTACCCGATAAGGGCCTTCCCACTTTGGCGTTAACTTGTTGGAATTCTTGGCCGATTGAACGCGCCGAAGGACAAGGTCGCCTTCCTCAAGGCTTCGGGCATGAACCTTGCGGCTATGGTAGCGGCGCAAGGCTTGATGGTAGCGTGCTGCTCTCACAGCCGCCCGAAGACGATCTTCCTCAAGGAGCATTGCGTCATCTTGCCGCAGTTGCTCTTGCTCAAGCTCATCATAAGCGAGCACTCGAGGTGACCAGTATATGAGTTCAGTGGGGAGAACTGCTTCTGCCCCGTATACTAGGGAAAAGGGTGTCTGGCCGGTGGCTCGATTTGGCATCGTCTTGATCGACCAAAGAACCGTCGGAAACTCATCAATCCAGTGCCTTCCACTCTTGTGCACCCTATCAAAGGTCTTGGTCCTTAAGCCTCGCAGTACTTCAGCGTTTACCCTCTCAGCTTGACCATTGCTTCGTGGGTGAGCAACGGAAGCGAAACAGACTTTGCTGCCGAGGTCTCGGATATATTGCATGAAGGTGCGGCTTGAGAACTGTGTGCCGTTGTCGGTGATGACTCTGTTGGGTACACCAAAACGTCACACTAGTCCCTTGAAGAACTTGACGGCTGACTGAGCTGTGACCTTCCTCACTGCCTCCACCTCTGGCCACTTTGTGAACTTGTCGATTGCAACGTACAAGTACTCAAAGCCCCCGACAGCGTGGGGGAAAGGGCCCAGTATGTCGAGCCCCCAAACCGAGAAGGGCCAGGAGAGAGGAATGGTTTGAAGGGCTTGAGCTAGCTGATGAAGCTTGTTTGAATGGAACTAACACGCTTCACACCTGGTGACTAGTGTCGTCGCATCCTGGAGGGCGGTGGGCCAGAAGAAGCCTTCCCGAAATGCCTTGCCGGCAAGGGCCCTTGACCCGATGTGGGATCCACATATGCCTCTGTGTATCTCCGCCAACAGCTCCAGTCCTTCCTCCCGAGGGATACACTTCAATTTCACACCGTTCGGCCTCTTTCTGTACAGGACGTCATCGACGAACTTCTACATGGTAGAGCGCCGGGCTACTTTTTCCGCTTCTTCCTGCTCTTCAAGAAGTTCCCCTGTTTGGAGGAATCGAACGGTATGTTGTGCCCACGCTGGAGCCTGGGGCTCGACGGTGAGGACTAAAGGCATTTCCTCCGATATAGGAGCGGCTGTCTCGACGGCAAGAGCTTGACGCTCCGCCGGAGCTAGCCGTCCTGTGGCGGGCTCAGTGTCCCCGGCAACATCCTTGCTGGCGGCTCCGGGGAGCTCGGCGGGAAAGTACTTGCCGGGTCCTGATTTCCTCCTCTTGTTCTGCTCTGTTGATGGATCAACAAATGGCAGAGTTAGCTGGAGCACAAAGGTACCTGGTTCCACAGGTAGCTTGAGGGCAGCGCGTTTTTGACAGGTAATCGGCGATATCATTCTCCGCTCGGGGAACGTATTCAGCCTGTATACCGTCGAAACGCTCTTCCAGCGTTCTCACTTCATCAACGTAGGCCTTCATCAATGGGCTCTGGTAGTCCTTGTTGACTTTCTTGACGACGAGCTGCGAGTCGCCCCTGACGACGAACTTCTTGATTCCGAGGTCCGCCGCGATCCTAAGACCGGCAAGCAGCCCTTTGTACTCGGCTGTATTGTTTGTTGACACCTCCCTGGGCAAGCGCATCAGGATCACGTACTTGAGGTGCTATCCGGTGGGCGCGACAAGTAGTACGCCAGCCCCGGCGCCGTGTAAGGAGAAAGCTCCATCAAAGTACATGATCCAACTGCAACTTGACTCCTTGCCGGGGAGAGCAGTCTCTTGGGCTTCTTCGTCAGGCGTTGCGGTCCATTCTGCAATGAACTCCGCCAGGACTCGGCTCTGAATCGTCGAAGTACTTTCAAACTTGAGGCCAAAGCTGGACAGCTCCAGTGCCCATTCCACAATTCTTCCCGTTGCATCTGGATTGTGTAATATCCGTTGTAGAGGGAGGCGAGTGACGACAGTGATCTCATGTGCCTGGAAGTAGTGACGCAGCTTCCTCGAGGCCATAAGAAGGCCGAAGAGCAGTTTCTGCACGCCAGAGTACCTTGATCTAGCTCCCTGCATGTCGGTGGGAACGACACCTATGGGATCACAAGAATCCCTACTACGGTTGTGGGGCGCGGGGTCGTGTGAAGAGCGGATGAAACAGATAGCACACAGTTCATTTATCCAGGTTTGGGTCACGAGGATGCGTAAAACCCTACTCTGCTTTGGTGGATTGTATATCTGTGTTCTTGAGCTAGCTATGGGGCGTGAGGAGCTCCAAAAAGCTGAATCCTCCTCCTGGTCGCCTTGGGCCTCCTTTTATAGTAAAGGGGTTGCCACAGTGGCACACATGAGGTGGAAAGGGTACAGTGATGTGAAGTTATCCCTCGCATTACATGACAAGGCGCATTTAATGCGTCTTGCCCAGGTGTCCTTGCTTTATCGGGGACGGGGGAGAGCCCTGTCTCATCCGTCGCTGCTCCCTCTCGTGTCAACACGCGTCCTAGCCAGCGGCACCCGCGGTGCCATGTAGGCAGGCAGGCAGCTGAGGTGACGCAGTGGTGGGTCTCCACGAAGTTCCGCATGCCGCCACACAGGTGCCTGCCCAGCTGGTTGGGTCGGCAGCTGCATGCGAATGGCGGTGGAGGTTTGACTGGCGTGGGCTTGATGGTGGCCCTACGGGTGTTCTTGGCAAGGGCCTTGCGGGGGCCCCGGGAAGGGCCTTGCCAGGGCCCCGACAAGGGTCATGCCGTGGCGCTTGTTGTCATCCCTGGCAAGGCTCTTGCCGGGGGCCTTGTGGTCCTCCTTGGCTGGGATCCCGCCAAGGATCATCATCTTCTAAAGGGTGTATCTGATCTTGAATGACTTCACAAAGATCTGCATGCCACCACGGGGATGTCTCCCGAATCCTTGCCCCATGGGGGTAGTGCACTCAAGGGTGACTCACTCCGTAGGTGTGGGGTGAGCTGGCACGGCAAGGGTCTTGCCGGGTTTGCTAAAACCGCCTCCCGGCAAGGATCTTGCCTGGGGGTCCGCTTCGTCCCCTTTGCTCTTTGTGGTCTTGGTCTTGGCGTTGTTCTACTTCTCCTGAGCTTCGGCCTTACCTTGGCTTACCTCCCTTGCCTTGCTCAGTGTGGTGGTGCCCGTGGCTCAGACTGCCCGTGCACAGTTATTTGGGTAAAAAAAGTGTACCCCTCTTTTTGTACACCGACAGGAGCCCCCGGGCCTGGGCCACACATAAGCACAGTCGCGTCGTTGGACTAGGCCCAAAAATGGTGCACGGGCAGGCGGGGCGGTTTTTACCGTGGTAAGTCTTTTCGCGCGCTGCGCTTCCCATGCTTCCCGCACATGGCGCGGCGTGGGGAGGCGTGTGTGACGTGGACGGCATGCGTGGGGCTGAGCTCTACATGCATGCGTCACGTCGTAGTAAAGGGGGCGGTTCGCACCTTCCCCATAAACGGAGGGAGGCGTGGATGCGCGGCCTATTTACTGAACGGGGCCAAGGCGTGGTCTTCAAGGCGTCCACTCCCCACGATCATGAGGTGGGGAGAGGTCGCCTCACCCGTCCCCTCGGTCCTGCACGCCTGCCATGTGGCTCTCATGTGCTTGGGGTGGCGAACGGTGGAGGCGGGAAACCGGGCCGCCGCGGGCTGGGGCGGCGGGTCGGTCCCAGTTCCCTGCGCCTTCCGCGTCTTGATTGGCTGAGCGGGGCGGCCGAGCCCCCACCTCGTTCCTTTATAAAGAGCGGGAGGGGGGATGGCGCCCCGCATTCTTTTCATCTCCTCCTTCCTTCAGCTTCTGCTCCCCCCTTCCATCCGCCATGGGGAGACGGAATCCTGGTCCTTCAACGGTGGCGGCGAGGGTCGCCGCTCGACAACGCGTCCCTCCTTCTCCTGCACCCGTGGTGGCAGAGCTAGCCGCGAGGGGAAGGGGGAGGGGAAGAGGCCGTGGGTGAGGCCGAGGCGCTCGGGGAAGAGGAGGACGGGGCGGCGCGCCGGCCTCGCCTCCGCGAGCAGTTCCTCCCCCCATGGAGGGCCACGTTGGGGATGACCCTTGTGAGTTCTTCGTTAGGCTGCGCCGGCCGCCTCCCCGTCGCCTTCGTCTCCCGACACCATTCGTGCGGGAGATGGAGCTCGATCCGCCGGAGTCGCTACAGCTGCACATGAGGGGCTGTGGGATCAGCGGCACGTGGTTCCGCGTCGACTTCCCGCCCCTCACGTGATGTATCTTTGTCGGGGATGGAAGATGGTTGCTCATATCCACCGCTTGACAGAGGAGCTCACTCTCCATTTTAAGCTGATGGAGGGTGGCCTTCTTTCTGTCAAGGTCTTCGGGTGTTTTGGGACCCGTGCAAGGTGCTGTGTGGAGAGCTCTTCTGATAGTGAAGACTCCTCCTCGGGTGGGTGTGACGAGGAGGACAGAGGCAGCAACGACAAGGATAGTAGGCAGCAGGATGACGGGTCCGGTTAGGTGTCGGGCGCCGCTCCGTGCGGCACCGGCGACCCCATCATCCATGTCGCCGGCTCCCTAAACTTCTCGGGGTCGTCTCCTTGGGTGGCTGGCGTTGGGAGGCTGCGAAAGAGGAAGAGGGCGGGCGGCAAGGCCGTCAAATCGGAGTACGCAGGCACCGACGCCTTCGACGCGTGCTGACGTCCTGCCGCCTCGTCTTCGAGCTTTGCTTCCGGCGCTGCCATCACCATCCAGCCTTCGGACGGCCACTGAGATGTTCTCTTGGTGTCTTCTGCCACCCGTAGCTCGCCTAGGCGCCTCTTTTGCCCTTTTCGCCTCCTTGACCTGCCTCCTGGGGAGAGGGACAAGAAAGGGATTACGGGCACCTTATCTCTTTTTAGTTTGTAAGCCTTCGGGCCTTAGCTGAATTTAAAACTTGTAATCCCATCATTCATGTTTTTCATTCCCTATGGACTGTACCTGAGTGGAATGTTTTTAATGAAAAACGGATGCTTGCCGGGTCATTTGTTTGTGGGTAGAACCCACGACAAGGAGTAAATCATTGATATCTTTAAGATAAACCTTTCCTTGCCCGGCAACAGGCCTTGCCGTCTCCCCACTTCGCTCGACCTTTATCACACCTTTGGCGGAGGCAGGGATGAGGTGGGTTCAGGCTCCTTGTTTCATCCTCTCGCTGCCGCGACTACGACCAAACCTGGCCCCAGGAACGAGCCCTAGGGCGTAGAGTTAGGGGAGCACGGTAGCTTTAGGAAAAAACGAGGTTTCACATACCTCAGTCCATAAGGGAATGCATGATAAGGGATGAAGAACTTATCTGAAGCTGTAGCCCCCGGCAACCTTGGTTTGCCGTGGGTGAATCTTTGCTCTTGCAGCCCCCGGCAATACTAGCTTGACGGGGTCTAAATGCTGGTCTGTCCCTCTTCTCTTTTTCGTCCTCAAGTGATCCAGCAAGGATATCTGTGAGTCCTGCGAGCCAAAGAAGACGAAAGAACGGCAAAGAGATGCACAATTGTTCTCTAAGCTAGGGGTTAGTTGCCGCTAAGCACTATCAACCCTAACCAAGGACGAGACTTGACCTAGCATGCAAGCTATAACTTAGGGCGCCAGCGCTTCATTTACTTGTGCTCAGGGTCTGCGCCTGGCTTTGTACAAAGGGTTACATGCATCATCGGCAATGCTTGTACAAAAGGTGGCTTGCTGGGGGGCCCGGCAAGCCGCGCCTCACGGGTAAAACTTGCAAAGATGCTGAATGTTCCAGGAGTTACTCACCGGAACAGCATCTTCGGTCTCCAGGCGGACTGCGCCGGGCCTGGTGACTCGTATTACCCGATAAGGGCCTTCCCACTTTGGCGTCAACTTGTTGGAATTCTTGGCCGATTGAACGCGTCGAAGGACAAGGTCGCCTTCCTCAAGGCTTAGGGCATGAACCTTGCGGCTATGGTAGCGGCGCAAGGCTTGCTGGTAGCGTGCTGCTCTCACAGCCGCCCGCAGACGATCTTCCTCAAGGAGCATTGCATCATCTTGCCGCAGTTGCTCTTGCTCAAGCTCATCATAAGCGAGCACTCGAGGTGACCCGTATATACTAGGGCAAAGGGTGTCTGGCCGGTGGCTCGATTTGGCGTCGTCCTGGTCAACCAAAGAACCGTCGGCAACTCATCAATCCAGTGCCTTCCACTCTTGTGCATCCTTTCAAAGGTCTTGGTTCTTAAGCCTCACAGTACTTCAGCGTTTGCCCTCTTAGCTTGACCATTGCCTCGTGGGTGAGCAACGGAAGCGAAACAGACTTTGCTGCCGAGGTTTTGGTTATATTGCATGAAGGTGCGGCTTGTGAACTGTGTGCCGTTGTCGGTGATGACCCTGTTGGGTACACCAAAACGGCACACTAGTCCCTTGAAGAACTTGACGGCTGACTGAGCTGTGACCTTCCTCACAGTCTCCACCTCCGGCCACTTTGTGAACTTGTCGATTGCAACGTACAAGTACTCAAAGCCCCCGACAACACGGGGGAAAGGGCCCAGTATGTCGAGCCCCCAGACCGAGAAGGGCCAGGAGAGAGGAATGATTTGAAGGGCTTGAGCTGGCTAATGAAGCTTCTTTGAATGGAACTGACACGCTTCACACCTGGTGACTAGTTTCGTCGCATCCTGGAGGGCGGTGGGCCAGAAGAAGCCTTGCCGAAATGCCTTGCCAGCAAGGGCCCTTGACCCGATGTGGGATCCACATATGCCTCTGTGTATCTCTGCCAACAGCTCCAGTCCTTCCTCCCGAGGGATACACTTCAATTTCACACCATTCTGCCACTTTCTGTACAGGACGTCATCGACGAACTGGTACATGGTAGAGCGATGGGCTACTTTTTCTGCTTCTTCCTGCTCTTCAGGAAGTTCCCCTGTTTGGAGGAATCAGACGGCATGCTGTGCCCACGGTGGAGCCTGGGGCTCGACGACGAGGACTAAAGGCATTTCCTCCGCTATAGGAGCGGCTGTCTTGACGGCAAGAGCTTGACGCTCCGCTGGAGCTAGCCGTCCCGTGCCAGGCTCAGTGTCCCCGGCAACATCCTTCCCGGTGGCTCCGGGGAGCTCGGCGGGAAAGTACATGTCGGGTCCTGATTTCCTCCTCTTGTACTGCTCTGTTGATGGATCAACGGATGGCTGAGTTAGCTGGAGCAAAAAGGTACTTGGTTCCATAGGTACCTTGAGGGCAGCGCGTTTTGACAGGTAATCGGCGATATCGTTCTCCGCCCGGGGAACGTATTCAGCCTGTATACCGTCGAAACACTCTTCCAGCTTTCTCACTTCATCGACGTAGGCCTTCATCAACGGGCTCTAGTAGTCCTTGTTGACTTTCTTGACGACGAGCTGCGAGTCGCCCCTGACGATGAGCTTCTTGATTCGGAGGTCCGCCGCGATCCTAAGACCGGCAAGCAGCCCTTCGTACTCTGCCGTATTGTTTGTTGACACCTCCCTGGGGAAGTGCATCTAGATCACGTACTTAAGGTGCTCTCCGGTGGGCGCGACAAGCAGTACGCCAGCCCCGGCGCTGTGTAAGGAGAAAGCTCCATCAAAGTACATGATCCAACTGCAACTTGCCTCCTTGCCGGGGAGAGCAGTCTCTTGGGCTTCTTCGTCAGGCGTTGCGGTCCATTGTGCAATGAACTCCGCCAGGAGTCGGCTCTGAATCGTCCAAGTACTTTCAAACTTGAGGCCAAAGCTAGACAGCTCTAGTGCCCATTCCACAATTCTTCCCGTTGCATCTGGATTGTGCAATATCCGTTGTAGAGGGAGGCGAGTGATGACAGTGATCTCGTGTGCCTGGAAGTAGTGACGCAGCTTCCTTGAGCCCATAAGAAGGCCGAAGAGCAGTTTCTGCACGCCGGAGTACCTTGATCTAGCTCCCTGCAGGAGGGAACTAACAAAGTAGACCGGGTGCTGCATCATTTTCTTCTTCGGCGGCAGTTCAACTTGCTGTGTCATCTCTGCATTGGTGGTGTCGGGCTTTGTCGCTGTCATTACCTCGTCGTCAACTTCTCTCTGCGCCACTAGTGCTGCGCTGACCACCTGGTTCGTTGCCGCCAGGTATAGCAGCAATGGCTCCTGTGTCCTAGGCGCAACTAGTATTGGCGCGGAGGAGAGGTACTTCTTGAAATCTTGCAATGCTGCTTCGGCTTCTGGCATCCACTCCATCGGGCCCGCCTTTTTCAGGATCTTGAAAAAGGGAAGGGCGCGCTCGGCAGACTTGGAAATGAATCTGCCCATGGCGGCAACGCAACCAGCAAGCCGACGCACATCCTTGATTCGCTTGGGTGCTTCAATCTGCTCTATAGCATTGATCTTGTCCGGATTGGCCTCTATCCCACGCTGTGACACAAAGAACCCGAGAAGCTTGCCGGACGGGACGCCAAAGACGCACTTCTCAGGGTTCAGCTTGAGATTGATCTTGCACAGGTTTACAAATGTTTCTTGCAAATCCGGTATGAGGGTTGCCCTGTCCTTGGTTTTGACCACTATGTCATTCATATAAGCTTCCATATTTCTATGGAGATTGGGTTCAAAACCAATCTGGACCACCCTTGTAAACGTCGAACCAGCACTCTTTAGCCCGAAAGGAATACGCATGAAACAATACGTACCACATGGGGTGATGAATGCTGTTTTATCTTCGTCTTCTCTTGTCATGAAGATCTGGTGGTAGCCGGAGTAGGCATCGAGGAATGACAACAGATCACACCCAGCTGTGGAGTCAACAATCTGGTTGATGCGCGGCAACGGGAAGGGGTCCTTAGGACAAGCCTTATTGATATTTGTGTAATCAATACACAGCCTGCACTTCCCATTAGCCTTGCGCACTACGACCGGATTGGCCAACCACGTTGGATGGAGCACTCCTCTTACGAAACCCGCTGCTTCCAGTTTCCGGATCTCCTCTGTGATGAACTCTTGTCATTCCAAAGCTTGCTTTCTGACCTTCTGCTTGACGGGCCGCGCATGAGGACAGACATCAAGGTGGTGCTTAATCACCTCCTTGGGAACGCCGGGGATGTCGGAAGCTTGCCATGCAAACACACCGACATTCGCCCGCAGGAAGGTGATGAGCGTGTCTTCCTATTTGTCATCAAGGGTGGAGCTTATGGTGGAAGCCCCTCCCGTGCCGTCCTCATTGACAGGAACCTTCTTGGTTCCCGGCGGTATGGCCCTGTGCTTCTTGTTTCCGCCGGTGGAGCTCTCTGGCACGTCCTCGACGGGAGCGCTACACTCCGGAGAGGTGCGCTTGCCGGAGTGAGTGTCCGAGGTCTCACCGGTCTTCTTCTTCTTCTTCCCTCCCGGGGTCCCAGCGGCAGGAGCAAGTGCCCTAGTGGCGGCAGCTGCTGCAACTGCTTGCCGATATAGTTGGTTAGCTCAAATCAGCGCATCTTTCTTATCGAGGGGATGGTGATGATCGTCATAGGTCCTGGCATCTTCAGGGTGTTGTAGGCGTAGTGTGACACCGCCATGAACTTGGCCAGCGCTGGGCGGCCAAGGATCCCATTGTAGGGCAAGCGGATGTTGGCAACATCAAACACGATCCTCTCCGTCCTGTAGTTCAGATCGCTTCCAAAAGTCACGGGCAGCGTGACCTTTCCCTTATGTTGGCTTCTTCCCGGGTTGACCCCCTGAAACATTCCCGTCTTTTCGAGGTCTCCATCCGGAATCTGCAGTTTCTCGACCACGGCAGGCGAGATCAAGTTCAGACCGGCCCCGCCATCGACTAGCATCTTTGTCACCTTGAGGTTGCGTATTGCTGGTGAAACCAACAATGGCAAGCACCCGACTGCAGTAGTGCGATCAGGGTGATCCTCAGTGTAAAAAGTGATAGGTGTGCTAGACCACTTCAGCGGCCTTTGGACATCAAACGACGGCTCTGCCGCTGTAATCTCTCGCGCCCACTGTTTAAGCTGGCGGTGAGAAGTATTCAGCGAGGCGCCGCCGTCGATGCACATGGCCTCTGTAGCTTTCTAAAACTCTTGGTCACCGGATTCGTCGTCCTTTTCGTGATCATCGTCTTCTGGCTTTTTGTCACGGCCCCGGGCGGGACTCTCCTGTTGTTTATCCTTGCCGCGACGGCCCGCCTGGCCGTCACGCTTCTTGCCGGACCCCTTAGCACCGTCTTGGCCCTTCTCCTTGTCCCGCCTCTCATATTCAGTCCTCTGCTTCTCAGCGAGGAGCTCAACCTGTCGGCAGTCTTGGAGAGCATGGCCTTTTGTGCGATGGATCTTGCAGTATCGCTTGTCGGAGTTTCCTGGCTTCTCGGCAACCACCAAGGCCCAGCAGACGACACATCCGGCAATTTCCTTGCCGGGGTTATCTGCCTTGGTTTTCTTGGTGGAGCCGGTGTCATCAGATCCCTCGACGGCAAGCACGGCTTTACCTTTGCGCTTCCTTTTGCGGCGCAGGCCCTTCTTCGCTGGGGCGGCAGTATCTTCATTTGAGGAGTTAGTTTCCACGCCGGCGTCTTCGCCAGGGTACTTCCTTCCCTCTTCAGCCCGGGCACATCTATCAGCAAGAACATAGAGTTCTGCTACATCTTTCACCTTGTTCATTGCCAGCTCTTCGCGCATCTTGCGATTATGCACGTTCTGATGGAACGCACTGATGATGGCGGCAGGGTGAACATCAGGGATATTGTATTGTATTTGGCTGAACCTCTGTATATACTTGCGGAGACTCTCGCCTCCCTTCTGGGGAATGACGTGCAGGTCGCTCGCTTGGCCATGGGCTTGGTGGCCTCCAGTAAAGGCGCCCACAAACTCATGGCACAAATCCGACCAGGAGGAAATAGTGTCTACCGGCAAGTGCATCAACCATGACATGGCGTTGGGTTTAAGAGCCAATGGAAAGTAATTCGCAAGCACCTTATCATCGCGGGCTCCGGCAGCTTGCATCGCAATGGTGTAGATGCTGAGGAACTTGGACGGGTGGGTCTTGCTGTTGTACTTTTCGCCCACGTCAGGTTTGAAGGTGCGGTGAGTGGGCCACTGGAACTGCCGCAGCTCACGAGTAAAAGCCGGGCAACCTACCTCGTAAGGTAGGCCTCCAGGGCTCTCCGGTGCCGGGTGGTTCATAGCAGGCCCTGCTCGCCTGTCTGACTGGTGGCGCGCTCCGTGCTGGCGCTCGATAGTGGTTCGAGCGTCTTCATGTTCTTGTTCCCGAAGGACTTGGCGCTAGTCATAGTGGGTCCACATGTCGGACGACGCTATGGAGATTTCGTCGCCCGTAACATCGCGATGGGCTGGCGCCCGCGGTAC
>NC_041390.1:378607532-378628936 GCF_002162155.2 Triticum dicoccoides | reverse complement strand
GGTCGCAGCGCCGCCGGCTTTCCTGCCACTAGTGCGTGGGACTCCGTCGGGGCATCGACCCGGGGGCTCCACCGGACTCGGTTCGTCTTTGTTGGCCACTGCAACAAGGCTTCGCATAGTGGCTCTCCATTCGTTGAGTTTCCCCGTAGTGGGAGGAAAATCGAGGAGCAACTGCGTGCGCACCAGGGCTTCTGCTGGCGTCGGTGGCAGCGAAACCTGCACGGATCGCGACGCGCTTCTACTTCTGACCATGTCAGAAGGAGCTCTGTCACGACCCCGCGGTCGCATGCCATCTTCACCAGTGCCTCGGCGAGCGGGCAGGTCTTCTACCTCCCGAGAGTGGCGCTCGGGGCTCTTCCCACGGTGACGCCTGGGGTCTTCGGCGTGATTACGCCGTTCGTCGTCTGCTGCTTGAGAGGAACGCGCCGTCGGCGCCGGCGTGGGAGTCTTGGAGGCCCTCGCATCGGCTTTGGGCGGGGTGGCATCGATCTTGGAAGGCCCCGCGCCACCCGCGGAGGGCCTGGCTCCGTCTTTGGATTTGGCAGCGTGCAACCCATTACCAGGCGCATGAACATCGCCGCCTCCTGAACCCCGGCTACTGGGACGGTGTTGGTGTTCGCGAATAGCGCCCCGGGTCCTTTCTGCAACCGGTCCGCTGCTCGCCCGCGTCGGGACTGGATGTTCGGCCTCCGACGGGCCAACCGCCACCGTCGTCTTCTTCTTGGGCACCATGACGATGAAGAAGCGTCGAACTAACTGCTAAAGCCGATTCTCACAACTGCGCCCCCTACCTGGCGCGCAAAAGATGTCGGTGGGAACGACACCTATGGGATCACAAGAATCCCTACTACGGTTGTGGGGCGCGGGGTCGTGAGAAGAGCGGATCAAACAGATAGCACACGGTTCGTTTATCCAGGTTCGGGCCGTGAGGATGCGTAAAACCCTACTCCTGCTTTGGTGGATTGTATATATGTGTTCTTGAGCTAGCTATGGGGCGTGAGGAGCTCCAAAAAGCCGAATCCTCGTCCTGGTCGCCTCGGGCCTCCTTTTATAGGAAAGGGGTTGCCACAGTGGCACACAGGAGGTGGAAAGGGTACAATGATGTGAGGTTATCCCTCGCATTACATGACAAGGCGCATTTAATGCGTCTTGCCCAGGTGTCCTTGCTTTATCGGGGACGGGGGAGAGCCCTGTCTCGTCCGTCGCCGCTCCCTCTCGTGTCGACACGCGCCCTGGCCAGCGGCGCCCGCGGTGCCATGTGGGCAGGCAGGCAGCTGAGGTGGCGTAGTGGTGGGTCTCCACGAAGATCCGCATGCCGCCACGCAGGTGCCTGCCTAGCTGGTTGGGTCGGCAGCTGCATGCGAACGGCGATGGAGGTTTGACTGGCGTGGGCCTGATGGTGGCCCTACGGGTGTTCTTGGCAAGGGCCTTGCTGGGGCCCCGGCAAGGGTCTTGCCGTGGCGCCTGTTGTCATCCCCGGCAAGGCTCTTGCTGGGGGCCTTGTGGTCCTCCTTGGCTGGGATCCCGCCAAGGATCATCATTTTCTAAAGGGTGTATCTGATCTTGAATGTCTTCACAAAGATCCGCATGCCACCTAAGGGATGTCTCCCGAATCCTCGCCCCATGGGAGCAGTGGACTCAAGGGTGACTCACTCCGTAGGTGTGGGGCGAGCTGCCACGGCAAGGGTCTTGCCGGGTTTTCTAAAACCGCCTCCCGGCAAGGATCTTGCCGGGGGGGTCTGCTTCGTCCCCTTTTCTCTTTGTGGTCTTGGTCTTGGTGTTGTTCTGCTTCTCCTAAGCTTCGACCTTACCTTGGCTCACCTCCCTTGCCTTGCTCAGTGTGGTGGTTCCCGTGGCTTAGACTATCCGTGCACAGTTTATAGGGGTACAAAAAGTGTAGCCCTCTTTTTGTACACCGACGTGGGGGCATGGGGGCACCCTATGACACACAAGTTGATTGTTCCAAGCCCTGTGCAGTGCCCCCTCCACCATAATCCACCTCGATCATATCATAGCGGTACTTAGGCAAAGCCCTGCGTCGATAGCAACATCATTAGCGTCATCACGCCGTCGTGCTGACGGAACTCTCCCATGAAGCTCTGCTGGATCGGAGTTCATGGGACGTCATCGAGCTGAACGTGTGCTGAACTCGAAGGTGCCGTGCGTTCGGTACTTGGATCAGTCGGATCGTGAAGACGTACGACTACATCAACCGCGTTCTCATAACGCTGCCGCTTACTGTCTACGAGGGTACATAGATGATACTCTCCCCTCTCGTTGCTGTGCATCACCATGATCTTGCGTGTGTGTAGGAAATTTTTGAAATTACTACATTCCCCAACAGGGGGTGGCGCCATCCATGGTCCCGGTGTCCATAACCCGTATGGCCTTACATGATGTTGAAATTCTTCTCGAGGAGGTGACCTTGAGCGCTTCAAATTTGACGACCGGTTAGAGCTAGAACATGCCGTTTGATTGGCATACTTGGACAACAACATATCAAAAGTTGGCTTGATTTTCTTGGCGCTGCACTTTAGCTTCATTCCTCTTCCATTTTCCAACTTCTGGACTCTTGGGTTGGACAAATTTAACAGGAGTATTTTCCTGCACTTGCGGTTGCCCCCCGAGTGCAGGATTCTTGATGGTAATTTTTATCACTTCCTTGCCATCGGGCTGCTTATCAAGCACAACTTGTCTCTCCAAGACCTTGTCTCCCTCCTTGTCTTTCCTGGGCTCACCAACAATGACATTAGCTTTATTAGCGGATTCGGCTACCTTCGACCGAATGAGTAGTTTCTTGCCCTCCAACTCCATTGTATTCATTGGAAAGGGATGTTTATCAACTTGCATCTCAGAAAAGTTCAATCGTCCGTCATTAATGGCCGATTGTATCTGTCATTGAAAAACATTGCAACTGTTAGTAGCATGACAAAAAGAATTATGATATTTGCAATAAGCGCGTCGTTTCATCTCTTCCAACGGTGGCAAAGTATGAGATATTATAATAATCTTAGTATGCGGCAAAGCATCAAATATTTTATCACACTTAGCAATGTTAAAAGTAAACTTCATCTCTTCATCACGATTCTTATGAATCAGTTTCAGATCGTTGCAAGTAAAGGGTTTGGCCTTAGATGGCCAAACAAATTATGTAGCCTAAATATGACCCTCATCGTCCGAGTGATCACTATCATATTCAACCATATTCATCTTTGAACGACCGACTTTGTATCTATGCACTTCTTTGAGATCTTTGCTTCGGTTTTCCTAAGCCAAAGCACTTTGTAAGACTTGGTTGATATTTAAGAACTCATAGCCTTCTAGCTTTTCTCTAATGGGAGTTCTCAAACCACTCAGCACTAGGTCTTCCAAGTGTCTCTCGGTTATCACCAAACTATAACAGCGGTTTTTTGTTTCTCTAAATATCTTAACATAATCGGAGACCAATTCATCATGCTTCTATTTGACCGATGTTAGATGGGACAACTTGAGTTCATTGTCGCCGCTATAAAAGTGATCATGAAATTTCTACTCTAGCTACGACCAAACCCGAATAGAACCATGTGGTAAAGAAGAAAACCATGAAAATGATGTAACGGTTAATGATAAAGGAAACAAACGCACTCAATTCATTTAGCGAGCCTACCTCACCTAATTGCGACAAATATTTACTAACATGCTCCCATGTGGTTTTTGGTCCTTCTCCATTAAACTTAAGAAAATCTGGAATCTTATATCCCGGAGGGCACTGGATGGCATCAAAGTACTCGGGGTATGGCTTTTGGTAAACCTGATTCCGATGTAACTCAACTCCGAAATCCTCCTGAAGCATCTTAGCCATCTCCTCCCTAAGATTAGCTAGGGCATCATCTGTAGTAGATGATGAAGCTTGTTGTTGTAGCATAGGAGGAGCAGGATTACTAGCTATAGGTAGGAACTGTGGCATGTATGTCGAACCATAGTTCGGTATTGGCCGAGTGGTTGTAGCTATAGGTAGGGTTTGGTCCGGCGTTGCTACCGAACCTGGCATGCTCATAATAGGATTAATGGGTGCAGTCACAATCTGATTTGTTTGAGTAGGATAATAAGTCATCAGCATGGGAGGCGCCTATGAGATATGTAAAGCCAGATTAGGGTTTTGCACACTAGTAGCTACACCTTCATTATCACTAGCTGATTGAGATATATTCTTATAGGAATTAGTATTTTCTATGAAAGTTTGATAGACCAGATCGTTACCATCAGCGATACGGCTCTCAATCTCAGCCCACTGCTCAGGATAAAATGTAGTACTCACAGGGGGTTTAACCTGATCGGCTTGAAGAGGAGGGAACTTCATTTCTTCAATCCGAGTGATGTTTCCTTGGCAACCCTCCTTGAATTTTGCAAGGAACTCGTGCAGGTCCTTCTCCTCGCGCGCCTTCTTATACTCCTCATAGATTTGGCAGTGATCGGCCAATATGTCATCAAGAGTGGGCTTAATGATGTTATCAGCGTCTACCTCAGATGGCTTGGGAAGATCGGACATGGTGGATGATGTTGATTGATCTTTAGTCCCTAGCGGAGTCGCCAAAAAGTATGTTGACACATGAACACGTCACATGTACCCTCGATGCCGGGGGTGATGCACCGTAGGTCACGTCGAAGGAGACCCGACCAACAACGCGATACACAGGACTGTCGGCGGGTGCTTTTTAGTATATGGGCTGCCGGGAGGTACCCCATCAGGGAGTGTCGCGGCAATGGGCTGCCGTAGGCTGATTCGCTCGCCCCTAGAGCTTTGGGATTCGCAGCTCTCAAACTCGAGGAACAGCGAAAAACGAGAGAGAAAAGCGATGGAGAGATAAAACGTAGATGAAAAAAATAGTATATTGATTTGTTCGACTGTGTGTTGTTCCAATCGGCTGACACCTCTAACATATATAAGAGGCGGCTGGACTTCCCGTACAAGTAAAGGATTCATCTAGGCTTTCCTTACAAGAAAATTACATCAATTCACGTCCTACAGCTTTAGTTCCAGTCCAACTTGGATTCAGCCCGAATTTGGCCCAAACTTCTATCTTGTTCCTTGTACAGGCTGTGGAATTTGCATATAACCTCCAATCGAAAAGATCAAAATATAAAATTTGTGTGTATCGATGATACGAACAACTCTCCTATTGATCATTTTTCCAAATAAGGTCATCTTCAATACTTTATGAGGTTATCTTTAACTTTTAGTCAGATTTGGTCGTGCAGTTTTCTTGGCTGTCCGAGTCTTGCAGCAACTCTGCAGGCTGTATACTCACTCAAGTGATGATGACTTAAAAAGCAAAGTTGACCATTTCAACGATACACACAACTTCCTTGTAGAACACTTTTCCAATTGAAGTCATCTAAATAACCTTTTAAACCCATCTTCAACTTCTTGTAGGATTGACTCTAATAGCCTCGACCCCAGCAAGCTTTCCACACCGGCAAGGTTTCTACCCGGCAAGCTTTACACCGGCAGGGTTTCTATCCCGGCAAGGTTTCTATCCCGGCAAGCTCACATTGGCAAGCTTCCACGCCGGCAAGGTTTCTATCCCTGCAAGCTCACACCGGCAAGCTTTATTCAGCCGGCAAAGGCCGAATAACTCACGCGACTTATCAGACACCACCTAGATGGGTGTCTGGTCCCTCGCGTCACTTTTTCACACAGGACCTGTCCGTGAATTGTTGCCTCTAACTTTTGCATATGAACTCGGATCGAGACAATATTTATATCAATACTGATCATTTCGATGAGACGAAGACGAATGGTGTAGATCATTTTTCCATATGAGGCGGTCTCGGGGGTGTAATCAGCCGAATAGTGCTCTGAATATGAAAACTCAGTACTTTGAACACAACTTCGGCCTTAGAGATGAGATCGGATGGTTGTGGCCCAAATATCAAATTTTCTCCCTTTGAAGATACAAAACTCTCTCACTTTGAACGCCTTTTCATTTGAGTCCATCTTAATTGTGTTCTTGGCCATGCCAAAATCTGGTGTCAACAGAACTATGGAAGATGCACATGCATGATTTTCTAGATGCAGCGACGTGGGAAGACAGGCAGTGGAGAAAGGCCGGAGGGGATACCTGGGGGTCGTCGGGATGTAAATAGGTGAGCGGCGGCGGATGGGATCTACCCATACTGTGGCAGCGAGTAGGTGGCGTAGGCCTACAACGTCGGAGCTTGGTTAAAGAGAACGACGGGTACCGCAGATCGGGACGTGTTGCCTTGGAGCCGTCGAATGGAGAAATGATGCACATCCTCCCTTTCCGCCGGCAGACGGGATGCGGCCGGATGAGTGACCAACAGTGAGAGAGAGAGGCCACCGCCGCCTTGCGTGAGATACTCTGAAGAGAGACAAACCCAGGCAGGCGGGCTCCAATGTATATACTGGAGCGGACTACCTTTTTCTCCATAAAAAGCATTTTATATTCTGTGTACGTGCCATTGATTGATATAACTTTATTTAAAAATAACACGCCAACACATCAAGTCAAACTTTGTTTCGTGCATGCATCGTACACGACCTTCGTAGGTAAACAGCCGCTACACGCGTTCAAATTAGCATGTGGGCTGCCATTTTCGTACAGAAATGAGCTCCACCGTGTACCCACGCTGGTGTGGCTGGGCACGAAGCGTGAGTGCGTGCACCTATTCTCTTTGTTTACATACACCACCTATGTGGGGTTGTGCGAGAGAGATACAAACATACAAAGATATATTGTGTGTTTTTTTGGGGGGGAGTAGTTGAGAAATAGACAAGCAATATATGTGGATGATATTTCAATCGAAAAATGTAACATATGCAATATGTGTGAAATAGAGTCTTGGATATATCACATACATAGAGGGGGCGATCCACAAGAAGAGAGTGGAGGTAACATCGGCTTGAGGTATCCATAGAATCGAAGAGAGGGATGATGATGTGTGTGTGTGTGTGCACGCCCGATCGATAAAGAGTGCCATCGAATTTGTCTGTGCCGACGTCAAAGATATAGGGTGGTTGGCCTACTGGAGGGTGAGAGGGGACATGTGCAGTTTGTCTCTGTGGCATGGATGCCTACTTACAGCTCTCGACTATCGGTGTGTGGTGGGGTGGGGGAGACCAAATTAACTATAGAGGTACAATGCATGGTATATGTGTGGAGAAGGAGAGAGTCCTACCTTATGTATTGAGGGAGATCAATCGGCATCCATCCATATGTGTGGGAGAGGAATAAGGTTGGGAGCGAGACAGAGCTAGAGTGTTGGAGGGAGTGGTGGTGGTGGTGGAGTTGCTTCTAACAAATGGTGGGAGATGCTTGCTAGAAAAACGGAGGGCGCGCCTGCAATATCAATAAGAGAGGGGATGGCTGCCCGTCTGTGCACATGCATGTGAGAGACGGGTCAGGAGACATGCACGAATGATGAGGGGGGATGATATGGATGTGGTAAGCGGACGTAACTACATAGGAAGATCAATCGTCCTTTGTCAAAGAAAGAAGAGACATAACTTGTGAGGTATGTTGATTGATGGGTGGGGGGGGGAATAGTTAAACTCGACCTAGGTATATGTAGGGAGATCGATCGGTATACATGCATGTATATGTTAGAAGAAAATAAGGCCTGGGGAGAAGGATAGAGAGAGAGGGATGCATCTAGGAGGTGGTGCGAGAGGCATACTATATCGACGGGATGGAGTGTGCGAGTACGAGATCAATGAAAAGAGGGGTGGGAATGAGGCATGGACAGTGAGAGGAGAAGAGGGAAAGCTTGTGTTTGTGGTAGGCACACCTAGCTAGAGAGGCATATCGATCGATATGTGCCGTAAAGGAGCTAAGGGGCCTACACACAGTGTGAGTGAACGACCTAAAGTGAAAAGATGAATTTGTGTGATGGAGCTAGAGAATGCTGAGGGAGGATGAGAGGGATGCCGGCGTGTGCATGCACGAGAGAAAGTTAGTGCTGACTACAAAGAAAAGAGGATTGTGTGGGTGTAAAAGACGAATAGAGATCATAATTCATTATAAAAAATGAATTCGGAAATTTGAAGAATTTATCATAGTGTTTTAAACCGACGCATGCATGAATATATATAACGGTGATACCCATGTTATGAACATGTTATACTACATATAATATATTTTATCTCTACTCTTATAAAAAATAGAGTTGTTGATGATGGTGTGCCTGCCATCCTGCAATATAGCTCGTCTGATTTATATCTGATGGATAGGAAGGAAACTATGGCAATTTTGAAAAAAGATACCCACACCCCTCTCCATATTTGCAAATGAGTCCTCCCTCGATCATCTTGATGTTCTGTGGAACACATGGGCATCTTGCTAGTACTACATATAATATATAGAACATTGATTATAATTTGGGCTAATGTGTGGCTTTTGCAGCTTAGGGCTAAATACTTGTCGTAATTGTCAGATTACGGGTTCCGGCAAACCCTTGAGAGGTTCGAACTCTGGGGTGCGCACGAAGACCACTCTCTCCCTAGCTCGCTCGCTCAATGATTCCACGGCCTAGCTCGACAAACCCAAAGAACAAGAGACACATGTGTTTACACTGGTTCGGGCCACCTCATGTTGTAATACCCTGCTCCAGTGTGTGGTGGATTGCCTCGGGGGCCTGCAGATGAACTAATATAGTGGATGAACCGCCTCAGGATGTGAGGTGTTCTTGATCTTGATGAGCTGGTGACTGCGAGGGTGATCTCAATGATCTGTACCCCCCTATGGTGGTGGCTAGGTCCTATTTATAGTGGCCTCGGTCCTCTTCCCAAATGTTTCGGCGGGGAGGGATCCCACAACGGCAAAGTTTGAATGGGGACATCTAGTACAAGCTATCCTGACAAAAGTAGTCTTCGCCTGCCAAAGGCTCTGGTGGTGATGCTGTCGTGGGCTCCGCGATGAGCTCCATCCTGCCATCCTGCTGGTCTTGGTCTTCTTGCACCGATATGGAAACCTTTGCCTGATGCCTCAGGACACCTCGCATGTGCTTGCCTCCTTAGAACCAAAGAGGAAACTGGTATATTGCGCCCGCTGGAGCCCGCCTGGCCTTGGTCGTGAACCTCGCGAGGTGCCCCTTGCATAGATATCTCCACTCCTCGAGAGCCAGCCTAGTGAGGCTGCCCCCAGGGAGGTCTTGGTGTCGTCTGCCTCACAAGGCTTGGCCCCTCGCGAGGGTCTTGAGTTGTTGCTGCTGAAGCTGGGCCATACCGAGTCGTTGACGGAGCCATGCTCGCGGGCCGCGGGCAGGCAGGTCTGGGCACCCTTGTTCCCAGGACGCCGACAGTAGCCCTCGGGCCCAAGGTGCACTCGAGCTTGGCTTCGAGTCGAAGCCAAAGGGTAAGTGCGGAGAGCCGCGGGCCCCAACCGCCTGTGGCCTCGGTCGATGCCTGGCAATTGATGGTACGTGGGTGCCTCCACTCCCCCACTCAGCCTTGATATCCACTAGGCTAGGCGGCCACCATTATGAACACAGATCCACCTCCATTGATGGTAGGGCGCTTCCACAACTCCTTGTCTTCCAGAAAATAGTGGTTTCCTCCCCTGGACTGACCCGGCACCAATCCTCTCCGTCGTCATGTCATCAAGCCAAAAGAAGACCCATGCCTTATCCCAGGCGCCGCCGGTCTTTGAACCCGCCATCGAGCGGTCGGTGGTGGTCAACCAAGAAGGGATGGACAAGGTTCGCCCCGCGCTCGCTGCTGATTCCAATGAATGGACGGTGATGGTGGCTTGGCCCGCTTCCCGCGCCGTAATCGATAGGACGGCCACCTGGATCCCCGTCCATCTTCACGCCCTCTAGGCTGGCCTAATTCACCCCTTCTCCAATTTCTTCAACGCCGTGCTCTCGCACTACCAAATCAATGCACTGTACCTGGATCCCTAGTCCATCATCCTCCTCGCCGTTTCGCCTTTGTCTGCGAGGCCATGGTGGGCATTGCCCCTTCCGTGGCTTTGCTTCGCCATGTCATCTCGCTGCACCTGACTGACGCCCACCAGCATTCGGGGTGCGTGACCTTCCAAGCTGTTGCGGCAACGACCGGCTCGGGGATTGACTTCGAGCTCTCACTAGTTGTGGGTGGGTTTTGGAAGCGGTGGGTATTCATGGATGCTGGCGTGCTCAGCCCTCTGCTCCTGCTCCCACGGGCGCCGGTCGTCCCGAGCTCCGGCTCAGGGCACGCGAAGCTCGTTGACCGGCGGCTCGCCCACGTCTGGTGTCGGCTAGCTGGGTTGAAGGACCTTGGGATGGCGGCGCCTATGGTGGTGAAGGAGTTCATCTGATGTCGCATTGCTCCGCTCAAACGTCACTCTCGATCGATGTGGAACTTCTCCGGCAGCAGGGACCCCATAAGGCTTCATGTGTCCGCGCTCCCTACCGAGGTGCTGCGGACGGTGCTTGTGCTCTTGACGGGTGACCTGGCGCAAGCCGACCTATTAGAGGAGGGTTTCCTCTTGTACTGTTGCTCGAACAAGGTGGAGTTCGTGAGGCAGATGCGCCTTTCGATGAATGGGGACTTCGCCCAGTCGGCCTTGAAGGGCCCTGCGAGAGCCGTGTTTTCGTGGTTCCTTTGCCTGCTGTCGCTTCGGTGCTCACCCCAGAAGTAAGTGCGGGCGGGCGAGCACCGTCGAATGCCAGTGAAGTGGCCGCGGAGGAAGTGACATCGGTCATGGCCCCCGAGGTGGCAGCTCCTGGGGCTCGGGCGAGCTATCCCGAGGCGGCGACCGTGGGGCTGGCATGGTCCGAGGCTCCTGGGGTGGAAGCCCCCAAGGCTCGGGCGCACTATCCTAAGCCGGAGGCTGAGGGGCCAACGTAGCCTGACGCTCCCAAGGTCGCCCTCTCAGGAGCCTCGCCAACTGGCCAAGGCGGCGGCGATCGCCCCTAGGGCTTCAGCAAGCATCACCTGAATTTCGGGGCACTCCGCAAGAGGAAGGTGCCTCCAAGCTGCAATGGTGGTGCCTGCCGGCCATTGAAACAGAGGAAATACCTTGCCAAATACAAGTAAGTACTTCATATGCGTGATTTCCTAAGTGCTGCATCCCCTCCTGACCACAACTCTTCAGGATCCCTTCGGTTGGAGTGGCGAGATCTCCTGAAGAGCGGTCCCCGCCTGTCATTGGCTCGCCACTGACCCTGAGCTCCCCTTGCTAGGCTGCTATGCGCGGCCCGAGGACCATCCCTGAGGAGGGTGTGCCGACTGGGGGTCTTGATCTTGCGTTCTTGTCGTCCCTCCTTCACGGTCCTATCTAGGGTGTTGAAGGTGTCCAAGGGCTCCTCCATTGGTCATCACTCACAGCTGGGTGGCCTCAGCCCTGGCTTCTTCTTCAAGCCATGAGGCCTCACGCTGCAGCGCCTCCACCGAGGCCCTAAAGGTGGCGGGGAAGGTGCCACCCTCCAGCCTCTGCTAGAAGAAGGCCAACCACCTCAAGCCTCCCCGACAATTCCCGACGTGGAGGACGGACCCCGATGCGCGTTTGAACTTACGCGCGGGCGCGACGCTGTCCACTACGAGCTCTTCCGGGAGGCGATGGGTGCGCTGAGCTGGCACGGGGAAGAGCTTGTCGATGTTGACGTTCGCCTTGAGATAGAGGGCCTTCGGCTGGCGGATGAGCGGCATCTGTTGAAGGTGGCCATCAACCTCGGGCATCTTTAGCACGAGCAAGCCCGTGCGAAGGCTGATGTGTCCCTTGTGATCTCATGCGAGGATAGTACCCGGGCCTTGGAGGAGGCTAGAGAGGCCGATCACTGCCGCGAGGCCGCCAAGAAGCGCGAACAGGAGCTCCTGGCCTTGAATGCTACCCTTGAGCAGCAGGTCGAGGCGTGCAGGGCCGTCTTAGCGTCAATGAGGGGGGCGCCTTCCGAAGAGAAGAAGATCTAGAAGCATGCCGAGGCACTGATGTTGGAGGCCTCGGAGCGCAGCATCGAGCTTGAGTGGCTGGAGACGAGGGAGCGCCATGTGGCCATGTACGAAGATGTCATCGCCGCACGCGAAGCCAAGATCCAGGAGGAGGTTAACCGGAGGGTAGCGCAAGCTCGTGTAGATCTTGTCAATGAGTATGACCTAAAGTTTAAGTTCTTGGAGGCCGAAGCTGAGGGCAGGACCACCGCCCTCAGGTCAAGGCTGGACAAGGTAGAGCAGCACGAGAGGACCGCTACGGCGGCCCAGACCTCTGCCCAGGCCGACCTGGCCGAAGCTCATGCTGATCTACTCTCGCTCCAGCAGTAGATTGATGACGTCGCGTACCTCGCGTAGTAGAACAGGGAGGAGGCGTGTCGTCGACAGATGTTGCAGCGCGAGCACGCCCCCATGCTCCAGGGCCTCAGAGTGAGGGCCAACCGAGCATTGGGCATCATCTGTGAGGAGAGCGTCCCTCATCCCCGCGTGGAAGACTACGCCAGCCTCCTCCGCTTCTTCACCGAAATCGTGACGCGTCTGGAGGACCGAGCTGCAAGGGCTCGCGAGCTTGTTGAGGAGAGGAGCCGGGGCCTCCTTGGGCACGCGTTCTCATGCATCTTCAGCCATCTCTAGAACCTTGACCCCCACTTTGACTTTGATACCGCCATTGCCCTAGTGCCCAGGGCTATCCGGGACAACCTGTCACACTGGGTGGACAATCACGTGGATGCCCTGGTCAAGGTGTTCGCTACCGAGGATAACGCGGTGGTGGTCGTGGTAGATGAAGACGGCGCAGCCGGCGACGGCGAAGACAACACTAGCGACAGTGCCAGCAGCACGTATGAGAGCGACCAGGACGATGCTGCGGGCGGCATGTCCAATTAAGCATGTATTCCTTAGCTTGAACCTGCATGCAGAGACTTGGACATGGCCCCGCAGGGCGTGAGAGCATTCTGGAGGAGGGAGAGCTCCTCGTGTATGTAAATTGATGTTCTATCTTTTAGGACGAACTTGAGATGCGCTTTTGCGAGCTTGTGAGCCCCTCGGCAGGGTTGTTGCTGTGACTTACCTTGATCCCAGCAGGCCTTGAGCACGCTTTGAGGTTGCTGATGTGCCCTTCTCCTGAGGGGAGCCCTTTAGGGGCTCACAAAGATTTTAGATCTCCTGAGGATCCTGATGATCCGCCCGAGAGAGCCTCACAAGGAGCAAATGCTAGATTGTGGCAGGGTGTGCGCGCGGTGGTCCTGCGGCGATTGTACTCTTGATCCTGGGGGGTTTGTCACCACCTGGACCTGCTCAAGCGTGGTTGACGTACGCGTACCATGCCCAGCCCCCACTTGCCAGGCGCTCGCAAGGGGAGGGGTAGCATGCGCGAGCCTCGAAATAAAGCATGCAACCAAAATGCAAGAAATCGACACGAACAAGAGAAGACTCCCCCCTACACTTGACAAGCAAAAAAGACTTCAAGTTCAATCCAAAAGGGCGGCGAATCGAGTTACAGAAAAGGGGATGAAAGCAAATGTCCGCATCCAGCACCTAGCTAATCTTCTTGTCTTCCCACCAGCGCGGAGCTAAGTGCTTTCACTGGCTCTGACCATAGTCATTGGGGGACAGTGTCGACGGCCAGTGCGGAGCATGGTGCTTCCATTGCGACGTGGGCAGGAGCCCCCGAGGCCCGAGGGCGGCGCTCCGGATACTCCGAGGTGTGTACAGCCCCACTCATTATTACAGGAGAGTGTCACGAGCGGAGACCTTCATAGGCGTGAGCCTTGCTACATATCGCCAGTCGAGGGCCCCGCCCTGCGCCACTCCCGACCACTGTTGTGGCGTCTAGAAACCAGGACGAGGCCAAGGGGTAAAGGGGATGCTGGCGGCACCCTCGGTGACCACGGGCCCTTTGCCAGGGGAAGGGCACGCCGACGGCTCCCCCGATAGAGGACCTACCTCCGTGCAGCGCATTGCTCCGTGCAGCGCGGGGGAGGCCTTGGCTCCAGGCCCCTCCCGCGTAGCTCCTAGTGCACTACTCCCGCCGAGGGCGGAGCCACGTCCCTGGGGTTTCCGACTGCTGCTGTGGTCTGGTTCACTTGCAGCCCATGGTTAGCGTAAACTTGCTCCCGAGATGTTGGCAGTACCCCATCGTCATCGTCGCTGAAGGGGTCGGTGAAGGCTCCGAGCGACTCATGGAAGGCCCCCGCTTCGGGAATTCCTCCCTCCCATCCTGGCTCAGGGAACGGGTTGGGGCCTTCCCCCAGCATGAACTCCAGGTTCAACATACATGGCACGTAGGCGTCCTCGGTCGCCCCGCCAGAGCCGTCACCTTAGTTCCCAAAGCCTTGAGCCACCAGCTGTGGCGCCTGGCCCTGGTGGCCACTGTGTGGCGCTCCAGCGGGCCCTCGCAGCGGACCGCCAGCACCTGTTCCCCCTTGCGCTGGCGCCATCGCGGCATCATTGGGTCCCCCTAGCGCTCTAGGGCGCGCGCGAGCTCGCCGGGGCCTCGCGCGTGCTTTTGCCACAACCTGCAGCGTGGGCAAGGAACAGAAAGGCGACATACCTCTGGAGGTAGCGTCTAGTAGCTCAGCAACGCGCTCCAGCAGCACATCGCGACCGCTCTTCGCCAACCTGTATCGCAGCAGCTCCTGCGCGACGATGAGCACGGCTCGCATGTTCGCCTGCTCCCGTCGGGTGTGCGGTGCCACTGCCGAAGCATAGCCTGAAGATCGCATGGTGGTGCGCGTGCGCCATGGTGCGAGGGTGGAGGGCGCCGGTCCGCGCCCCCCGCGCCTGGCGGTGTTCGCCGGTGTGCGGGCTACCTGGAGTGCGGAGTTGAGATCTTCTTGAGTGGAAGGCGCTGCCCGGCTGGGCCAAGTAGCCCAATGGTCTGGGTGAGTCCTTGGATCGTCAGACATCGGAACCATGGGGTGTCAACGGGTCGATTGATGGAAGAGGGGCTTCGGTGCACCCCTACCTGGCACGCCAAATGTCAGACTACGGGTTCCGGCAAACCCTTGAGAGGTTTGAACTTTGGGGTGCGCACGAAGAACACTCTCTCCCTAGCTCGCTCGCTCAACGATTCCACGGCCTAGCTCGATGAACCCAAAGAACAAGAGACACGGTGGTTTATACTGGTTCGGGCCACCTCGCGGTGTAATACCCTACTCAAGTGTGTGGTGGATTGCCTTGGGGGGCTGAGGATGAACTAATACAGTGGACGAACAGTCTCAGGAGGTGAGGTGTTCTTTAGCTCGATGAGCTGGTGAGTGTTAGGGTGATCTCAATGATCCGTACCCCCTACGGTGGTGGTTAGGTCCTATTTATAGTGGCCTTGGTGCTCTTCCCAAATGTTTAGGCAGGAAGGGATCCCACAATGGCCATGTTTGAAGGGGGCATCTAGTACAAGCTATCCTGACAAAAGTAGTCTTTGCCTCCCAAAGGCTCTGGTGGTGACGCTGTTGTGGGCTCCGTGATGACCTCCGTCCTGCCTTGCTGCTGGTCTTGGTCTTGTTGCACCGAGATGGAAACCTTTGCCTGATGCCTCGGGACTCCTCGCCTACGCTTTCCTCCTTAGCACCAAAGAGGAAACTGGTACACTGCACCCGCTGGCGCCCGCTGGTGCCCGCCTGGCCTTGGTCGGCATGGCTCACGTCACGTGAATCTCACAAGGTGCCCCTTGCATAGATATCTCTGCTCCTCAGGAGCCAGCCTAGTGTGGCTGCCCCCAGGGAGGTCTTGGTGTCGTCCGCCTCGCAAGGCTTGGCCCCTCGCAAGGGTCTTGAGTTGGGCCGTACTGGGCCATTGATGAAGCCACGCTAGCGGGCCGCATGCAGGCAAGTCTGGGCACCCGTGTTCCCAGGACGCCGAGAATAATGTAGGGGCGGGGCACTATACTTTGTGTGATAAACACGGTGTACATATGGAACATGGTATAGATTATGAATATATAGTTAGTACATCAAATGTACTATTACTTGGAATCAACATCAAGTGTATACAAAAAATTGAATTCGAGTTCATATAGTACACATAGTTCATATCTATCTCTATAGTAATCATGTGGTGTGTTGTTAAGGTAATACACGAATGATGGTTGAAGTTGGCAACAATCATGATTGTAGATTCTTATTGAAATAGAGAAACAACTTCAAATTTATTTCGAATTACAGCGGTAGTATATACATTTGCAATGCATTAAAATGTTGGTATGAGTAGGTTACATGCATTATATAGCCAGTGAAAAAAATTAATTGGACATAACATGGATTCATACTCTCTTTTGAATAGCATTTGTATAGTAAAACGGGACAAGACTCTCTCTTTGTTTGGTGTGAATAGTTTTTTTTTGTTTTTTCATTGAGGGAAGTGCGAATTCATTTGGTACATACAAGTACAATATTACACGTTAGGCTTGTCCCTAAAATTTAACCTGCGCATTGTTATATACCGAAAATTTAGATATCGTGCTCCAAAAACTGGCGCATTCACAACCCACGCCTTGCTTTCCCAAAATTACAACGCGCGCGAAAACTCCCTCCAGCTGCCAAATCCCAACACGCGAAATCCCCCTTCTAATCCTGAGCCAAAAGGGCCACTAGTTCAAAACGGTGGGGGTACTTTTGTAACACACCCTACATTTTGGACAAGCGCGTCCCTAAGTCATGGTTCCCCCTCCCATCGCCTCATTTTTGCCATTCGAAATCCCAGGCCGCCATAACCTCTCCACTCCAGCCGCGAAACCCCACCCTCCTCCGTCCGCCACCTCACCTCTACCCAGCCGGAGCCTCTTCCCCGATGACGTCATCCACTGCAACAACTCGACGTCCCTCATCCACCTCCCTGGATGATGATCTGTCGTCCATCTCTTCATCCCGCCGGTTCAGCTGCCCCGTACTCGACCTCCAAGGAGCTTCCCCGATGATCGCCTCGTCTATCAGGTTGCTCCATTCCCGCAGCGCCACCTTAACCTGGTCCACCAGAACCGCAACATCCTCACCGACTCCTCGGACGAAGCCGAGGCCTACTCGGCGCCAACAAAGAGATTGCACACTCATCGCACCGCACCTTCTCCTTACCTCGACCTCCCGGAGCCGATGGTGCACCATCCTGCACCCCCATGGAATGGCTACCTCGAAGTCAGCGCCGCGGGAAACATCTCCACGGCGGCTCTCCCCCAGTGCGAGGCCCCTTCGACGGTGGCGTCCATACCAGCCGGATCTGCTGCTGCTGCTCCGGCTCTCACTCGCTCGCTCGCTCGCAGCTGCTGCTGCTCCGGCTCTTTCTCGCTCGCGCTGCTGCTGCTCCGACTCTCGCTTGCTCGCTCGCTCGTGCTGCTACTACTACTCTACCCCTCGCTTGTGCTGCTGCTCTGCTCCAATTTAGCTACACTTCAGCTGACTAAATCGACTTTTGGGTTAGTCAATTTTCAGGGGGTGGGGGTTTCGCCGGAGTTAAGGAAGAACCACCCGCAGCGGGGAGGGGGCTCGCCGGAGAGGAACCCCACTATCTATCTTAGGGTTCAGGGTGGGGGCGGTGGTCGCCGACGGTGGAGGGGCGCGATGTTGGGGCAGTGGCGTGGGGATCGCCCGAGAAAAAACTCAGCGTGGGGGGGGCTAGAGGGCTGGCTAGGGTTTGGTGGTAATGTATTTTACATCATCTATAGGAGATGTTATTAGAATCCCACTTGAGATTAACGATGTCTGTCTTGTGCTGCTTCAACCTCGACGTCTTACGGCTCACCCGAGCTTCTCCAATGGTGGAACGATCCATCACAATAGAGCAGTGCACTGGACGCCCTCTACAGATTCCTCAGATCTTCCTCCACAATTCCGACAGCCACCTCTGCCTCAACTTCTTCAGCGACCAACCCAATGATGGTGAGGTCGACATGGCTACGGCAAAGAGGTTGTACACTTGTCGCATCAATTATTACTCTACATTCATGTCGATCCATTGGGGCTATTTTGGTTCAACGGAAAAACATAGCAATAAGAAATTTTCCTATGGCACTCTACTATTCAATTATTCATGCATTTTGTTGAAAGGAATGGAGCAACACATCCATCCGGACCTACTTTTCAAAATCCTATGCATGAAAACAAGATCAAGTGCATTATTGGCAGAATAACATTCGAACTGTACATGCTTTCATATGGTTTCACTTTATTTTGGCCATGTTTCTTTGCGTTCCTCTTCTCCTCCAATTCATGTGAACCAAACACCCAAGTTGAGAGAAATCATGTGTTCACAAATGCTCTGTTTCCCATGTGCATTCCTAACTTATTCCGGTATTTTTCCACCTATCCCTGCATTTTTAGAATCATGCAAGCCAAATGAGCCCTTATAGAATTACTTCAGTTGCAGGTAGGTGTCGAAGTAAACTTTGTGTGGTTTTTCCTACTCCTGCTGCGATGTCGTCCACCTCACCTGAGCTTCTCACTCAACAAAAGCATCCACCAAACCAGACATCACGACTCCTCGACGTATTTTGCTGCCTCATATCTCCTATAAGGAAATATGCCCTAGAGGCAATAATAAAGTTGTTATTTATATTTCCTTATATCATGATAAATGTTTATTATTCATGCTAGAATTGTATTAACCGGAAACTTAATACATGTGTGAATACATAGACAAACAGAGTGTCACTAGTATGCCTCTACTTGACTAGCTCGTTAATCAAAGATGGTTAAGTTTCCTAGCCATAGATATGAGTTGTCATTTGATGAACGGGATCACATTAGTAGAGAATGATGTGATTGACTTGACCCATCCGTTAGCTTAGCACTATGATCGTTTAGTTTATTGCTATTTCTTTCTCCATAACTTATACATGTTCCTATGACTATGAGATTATGCAACTCACGAATACCGGAGGAATACTTAGTGTGCTATCAAACGTCACAACATAACTGGGTGATTATAAAGATGCTCTACAGGTGTCTCCGATGGTGTTTGTTGAGTTGGCATAGATCAAGATTAGGATTTGTCACTCCGATTGTCGGAGAGGTATCTCTAGGCCCTCTCGGTAATGCACATCACTATAAGCCTGCAAGCAATGCGACTAAAGAGTTAGTTGCACGATGTTGCATTATGGAACGAGTAAAGAGACTTGCCGATAACGAGATTGAACTAGGTATGATGATACCGATGATCGAATCTCGGGCAAGTAACATACCGATGACAAAGGGACAAATGTACATTGTTATGCGGTTGGACCGATAAAGATCTTCGTAGAATATGTAGGAACTAATATGAGCATCCAGGTTCTGCTATTGCACTACTGCACGATGTTACTAATGTGACACTACGATTAGAGGCCCTTCGACGAAACTGTGTGCGATGCCATAATCACAAATGGTGGTGTAAAAAACCCATCAAAAAGGTGGAAAACGTTTGCGATGGAGGATGCATCAAACACGGTTCGGATTTTAGTTGCATGTGCGATGCAGGGCATATGGTTCAGCTTGATTAACTATTTGTGAGCAGGAATAACAAAAGAAACGGGCAGCCAGATGAAGGTGTGTGCAATGTACAGCATACGGTTCACTCGGATGAACTGTTTGTGATTAGGCAACACAAAAGAAACGGTCGGCCAGATCAAAGGTGTGGGCGATATACGACATGCGGTTCACTTGGATGAACTGTTTACGTTGAGACATGAGAGCAGAAATGGTTCAATATAAAAAGATGTTTGTGATACGTGGCAAATAGGTCTGTTATCAGAAATGTGTGTGAATACCGATAATAACAGAAATGGTTCCCTAGTGTGGTCCGTGTTCATCTAATCATCATCTCCTTCTTGTGCTAGCTCGATGTTCCTTCTATGCTAAGTTTCCATTAATTGATGGCATTTTATGAACACGCCACTATTTCCCGCCATTTCCTCCCCTGTTTCCTGCCACCCAGCGATACTGCGCATAGGCGGTGCGCGACACACGGAGGTGACAAGCGCAGCCTGGAGCACACCCACCTTTTCCAAGCATGCCAACCCACCAAAGTGCTGCCTCTGCCATCAACCTCATCGACGAGGAAAATGAGCAGGCGCCACGGCCCGTCGAGGCCGAGGCGCTCCCCGACAACGCAATGGATGACGCCGTGATGCACATCATCGCTAGGGTTGAGAAGACCTTTGGCTCATGGCGCTTGAGCACCACGGATCAAGATAGGCATGTCAGCGCCGACAGGCTACACCTCGCCGCACAACATGATCGATGGCATGCCGCAGAGCAAGCTAGGCGCATCCTAGCCGATAGTCTGTGGCTCGCCGCACGGCGAAACCATTGGAGCGCCGCAGAGCGAGAGGCGCGGCACGCCGCACAGCAAGAGCAGATCCATCAGCGATTGCCTGTTGTCGACATGGCGTCACAACTAGGTACACGTCCGGTCAGTACCCCCATTCCTCGCCAGGAGTGGGCAGAGGCTCTCAGTGTCATACTTGCACCAGAGGCCGGCCGCGCCGTACTTGCTCCGGACGCCCACCGCGCCGTACGCATGGGTGCCACCGGTTGCCTTGTCCGTGGCCTGCTGGATGCCAACACGCTGGTCCGTAGGCTCGACCGCCTCCTTGGCCCAGGTGTCCACCTGGGTGTAGTAGAGGAACATGGCCGTCACATCCTCGAGCTGGTGATCTCTGATGAAATAGCCAACTTGGACCTCGAGATCGCGCTCCATATGTACCGCGAGCATGTCAACCGCTTGGACGAACACCTGTATGAGTTCAGGCAGAGCCAAGAGCTACCTTAGGCAAGGGCTGCTAGTTATGGTCTCATGGACATGTTTTATTTTGAAAAGTCGTTTCGACATGGATAGCTATGTATTCACACCAATCATAGTATTGCTATGTTTATTGCTCTGTTTCAATGTGTGTACTATGTTTTCCATTCTTATATGTTCTGTTACAATGTGTGTATATATGCTTTCTATTCTGTAGATCATCACATATATGTGATGATACTTAACTACTAGGTACAATGCAGAAAATTGAAAACGAACAATACTAAAACTAATAATCCCTCCTCGGGCCAGTATTCCGGCAGCCCCTCGCCAGCAGCTCCCTGGTGCACGGCGTCTTCCCAGTGCGGAGGTAGTACTCTGCCTCCTCTGCCTTGCAGCGCTTGACGTACCAATCTGCCTCTTGCTGGCGGACGCGCGCTGCCGATCTTGCCATTTCTTTGGGTGCCCACCGGAGCTCCTCGTCGGTGGCATGTTGGAGCTTATCGGCCCACCTCCACACAGCGACGAGGTGCCCAACACCTATGACCTTCCTCGTGAAGTACCCTTCTTCGTGCACCTCCTCGGCACGACGACGCGCCCGCCCCCAAAGCTCCGCCGCCTCCTTTTTCCAGGTGGCATCACGGGCTTCACAGGCCTCCTGGTACCTGGCTTCATCCTCCTCCATCTCCTTCTTGAATACCACTTGCCTTGCTTTCTCAGCTGACGGTAGCGACTTCCATAGACAAAGATTGTACTGGACCCAAAACCAATCCAAAATTGGGGGGGGGGG
>NC_041390.1:378576502-378607413 GCF_002162155.2 Triticum dicoccoides | reverse complement strand
TGAGCGACCTCAGGGGGGCGACTCCTCATCGGCGCGTGGGCAGACCGGCGGCGCCATGGTAGAGATTTGAAAGAGAGAGAGAGAGAGAGAGAGAGAGAGGGCGAGCGAGGGAGGATGTAGATGAGAATGCAGGTGGGACGACGTGAGCATGGTGGTATTTATTGGCGGCCGGAATCTAGATCGACCGGGACAGTACACACGCCGATCGCTAAAATATACGAGTACTGTAGTTTGGATTACACATGATTCCCGTAGCAAAATCGATGTGTGAATATAATAGCTGATGGTTTCCAATGCAGAACCGTGTCTGATTAATGATCCCCGCCACTCACCTACCAAACCACGAGCCGCGAGATAGTGTACCAATCATGTGGGGGCTGGCTATCTTGCCAGATCATTACATTTTCTTTTTTGAACACCAGATATTTACATCATCTGATGATTTTTTAACTCACACACAAGTACCAAAAAATATGATTTTTCAAACCGTTATGCTTAGGCGTTGCATGTAGATGTAGTTCAAATTTGAATTACTGTCATTAAATGGTTAGAAAATCACTTAAATATCTTTAAAAGGTCAAATGACCCCCGAAATTTTCCAAATTTCCACAAGACAGTTGTATTAGTGCACCTTAAACGTAGAAAACAATCTGAATGCCGTAAGAGGAAGCTATCTCCCGTTCGTCATCAAACATGCATTGTTCCCTCTCGGAACCATGAACCTTCTAGTGAGTTGCTCCGGTTTGTGAGGGGTGTGTGTCCAAACTTTTGTCAAACATGCCAATTTTTTACCACATCATCTTGGTGGCATGACATTAAATCAAGCAAGGCTTCATGTATTTCCGATGATTTTTAATTTTTTCGTATTAAAATGCCATGGCACTCCATGCATGTGTGCCCATGCCTTGAGACCAATATGTTTGAAAATTCCTTCTAATTTACTGCACATGGAATTAACTCGCACACAAATACACAAAAATATGATTTTTCAAACTGTTATGGTTAGGGTTGCATGTAGATGTAGTTCAAATTTTAATTACGGTCATTAGATGGTTAGAAAATCACTTAAATGTCTTTAAAAGGTCAAATGACCCATGAAATTTTCCAAATTTTCACAAGACAGTTGTATTAGTGCATGTTAAACATAGAAAAAAAAATTAAGACCGTAAGAGGAAGCTATCTCCCGTTCGTCATCAAACATGCATTGTTCCCTCTCGGAACCACGAACCTTCTAGTGAGTAGCTCCAGTTTATGAGGGGTGTGTGTCCGAACTTTCGTCAAACATGCCAATTTTTTTACCACATCATCTTGGTGGCATGACATTCAATCAAGCAAGGTTTCATGTTTTTCTGATCATTTTTTAATTTTTGGGAATTAAAGTGCCATGGCACTCCATGCATGTGTGCCCATGCCTTGAGACCAATATGTTTAAAAATTCCTTCTAATTTACTGCACATGGAATTAACTCGCACACAAGTACACAAAAATATGATTTTTCAAACCGTTATGGTTAGGTGTTGCATGTAGATGTAGTTCAAATTTGAATTATGGTCATTAAATGGCTAGAAAATCAATTAAATGTCTTTAAAAGGTCAAATGATGCCTGAAATCTTCAAAAATTTCACATGACAGTTGTATTAGTGCATGTTAGGCATAGAAAAAATTTTGAAGGCCATAAGAGGAAGCTATCTCTGGTTCGTCATGAAACATGCATTGTTCCCTCTCGGAACCATGAATCTTCTAGTGAGTTGCTCCGGTTTGTGAGGGGTGTGTGTCCAAACTTTCGTCAAACAGGCCAATTTTTTACCACATCTTCTTGGTGGCATGATATTAAATCAACCAGGGTTTAATGTTTTTTGATCATTTTTTAATTTTTTGGAATTAAAATGCCATGTCACTCCATGCATACGTATGCATGTGTCCATGTCGTGAGACCAATATGTTTAAAAATTCCTTCTAATTTACTGCACATGGAATTAACTTGCACGCAAGTACACAGATAATATTTTTCAAACCGTTTAGGTTAGGCGTTGCATGTAGATGTACTTAAAATGTTAATTACGATCATTAACTGGGCCGGAAAATCACTTAAATGTCTAACATTACAGTTGTAGTAGTGCACGTTAGATGTAGAAAAACAATTGAAGGCCGTAAGAGGAAGCTACCTCCCGTTCATCATCAAACATGCATTGTTTCCTCTCGGAAACACGGGCCTTCTAGTAAGTTGCTCCAGTTTGTGAGGGGTGTGTGTCCAAACTTTCGTCAGGCATGGCAATTTTTTTACCACATCATCTTGGTGGCATGAAATTACATCAACCAAGGTTTCATGTGTTTTTGATATTTTTTTTTGGGAATTAAAATGCCATGTCACTCCATGCATACATATGTCTGTGCCCATGTCGTAACACAAATATGTTTGAAAATTCCTTCTAATTTACTGCACATGGAATTAACTCGCACACAAGTACACAAATATGATTTGTCAACCCGTTATGGTTAGGCGTTGCATGTAGATGTAGTTCAAATTTGAATTAAATGGCTAGAAACCACTTAAATGTCTTTAAAAGGTCAAATGACCCCTAGAATTTTCCAAAATGTCACATTACAGTTGTAGTAGTGCACGTTAAACATAGAAAAATATTGAAGGCCGTAAAAGGAAGCTATCTCCCGTTAGTCATCAAACATGCATTGTTCCCTCTTGGAACCACGAGACTTCCAATGCGTTGCTCCGGTTTGTGAGGTGTGTGTGTGTCCACACTTTCGTCAAACATGCCAAATTTTTTTACCACATCATCTTGGTGGCATGAAATTACATCAACCAAGGTTTCATGTGTTTCTAAATTTTTTATTTTTTTTGGAATTAAAATGCCATGTCACTCCATGCTTAATTGTGTCATAGCGTTGAGACCAATATGTTTGAACATTCCTTCCAATTTATTGCACATGGAATTAAATCGCACACAAGTACACAAAATATGAGTTTTCAAACCGTTATGGTTAGTTGTTGCATGTACATGTAGTTCAAATTTCAATTACGGTCATTAAATGGCTAGAAAATCACTTAATTGTCTTAAAAAGTCAAATGACCCCTGAAATTTTCCAAAATTTGACATGACAGTTTATTAGTACTACAAAATTTCTTGTACATTTAAAACACCATCACACATTGTTTTCTAGGAATCATTTGCGATGAAAATATCTGGGTCTATTTAAGTCTCCCTCCTTAAGCTTCGCCGGCCCGTCTGCTCTAGTGCCGGCAACCCCCAAATCCACGAATCCCGACCCCCATTCCTGTACCCCCTTCTTGCAAAGATGATGCCGTGGAAACGCTTCGTGAAGGCCCGTACGATGGCCGCGTCCCCCCAAGCGCCGCCTGCACCGAGAGTGCCGCCGCCTACGCCGGGAGTGCCGCCGCATCCGCATTGCACGCATCCGCTTCTACCGAGAGGGCGCCTGCGGCAGCCGACATGGCAGATGCAGCAACTGCTGTGACGGTGGCTGCAAACGCCGAGAGCGCTCGAGCTGCCGTCCATGCCGCTGATGTCGCCCTAGCCTGGGTCGAGGCCATCCACGCCAAGATCGATGATGCACACGCCAAGATATTCCAGGCCACCTTGGACTCTAGCATGCAACCCATGTCTGAAAAGGCGGCGGTGGCCTTGGAGCACCTGCTTCCTCATGAGGTCGCCGAGCGGGAGATGGAGATGCCGGAGGCGGCGGAGATCGAGGAGCGCTGGGAGCAGGAGTTGCGCATGGCCGAGGTCGAGGTAGAGAAGAGTCTATCCGTTGAGGAATCGGCGGTGGAGTACCAACGCGAGCTCTGGCGCTGCCACTACTACGAGTACTACAACCTTGAGGGCGGCACCGAGGACGAGGACGAGAAAGAGGATGAGGACGCGGTGGACTTCAGCAGGCGGGACGCGGAGTCCACCAACAACGGTATGTCGCCAGGACAAGTCATCGACGTCTCATCTCACACCGGCGATGCATAGGCCGGCGCGGCGGATTTGTTTAAATTATGTGTACTTAGGCTTTGTTTTTAATGTTGGTCTTTTGCTAGAGCAATGTTTAGGTCAACTGGCTCTGTTTAATTACTAAAATTGCTCGATTCAGTAAGTGTGGTCTGTCTGCTGTACGCTCTTTTGTGTGCCAAAATTAGCAAGCGATGTTAAATTATGCAATGACGTACCCGGGGAAATTTCCACCAAAATTTAAATTATCAAACACATCGCATGCGCGTAAAGCAGAAGAATCATTTTCGATGCACACAATCGTTCAAAGTGAATGGTCCGGCGGCGCCGCGCGCAAAGTTTCCCTCCACATTTCCAAAATTTTGTCCTACCGCCAAAATATCTACCTCACCCCCCTTCCCCACCCCCTTTTCTCCCCGACCACAAGTCACATTTCCCCTATTTCGTCCTTCCTTCCTTCCTTTCTAAGCTATAGTCGCTTCCTCGCTCTCGCCGTCTCACATCCTACCGCCGGGGTCGCCATGGTCTTCTTCAAAGACCTCTCCAGCGGTTCCTCCTCTGGCAACTACTCCTTCACCACCTGGGTATGCCTCTCTTCTCTCTCTCGGGCTATGACTTGGAATGAAGGATATCTACCCGGCGGTCGATTTGAGTCATTTCTTCCTGTTGTAGCTCCCTAAGACCATCAGTGGCAATGAATGGAGGGGGGTGGTTGCGGATCTATCTACTTGTTGTCACCATTAATCTCCATGCGTGAAGCTAGTTGCGTTTTCTTCTGTTGATAGTGGGAGGAAGTTTCTGGAATGTGCATTAGACCCTCTTTCGTTGTTACAAATCATTTGTTAGATTTGATTCAGACGCTGTCATGGTCCCAACCCATTCATAACACACCTTCAACCAAACGCATCCTAAGACAGTGTCATAGTTTGTACCTGGTATCTTAAATTGTCGTCATCTAATCAGTGGTGCCATTAGAAAATTATTTGGCAGCGCTTCAGCAGTTTGTGCAGCCAACTTTGGTCCACACATTCGAGCAGCCAAGCAGTAAAATACTAAATCTTTATGGCACGAAGGAACTAGGCATCAGAGCAACTACGTGCTCTGGAGTCCGGTCCTTGATTTTTTTTCTGGTGCATCGACTCGCCAGTGCAGGGCACCAGTGTGAGATGTAGCAACAGTTGTCTTTACCCCAGTTTTGGCATACATAGTGGACGGCCTTAGTGCTATCAGTTCTATGTTACTAATTTTTTTCATGTACACACCTGTTAGTATCAATTTGCTATCATCCAAACACTGTCGCTATGCTGTTGCAGTTATATTTACCTTCCTCATAAAATGTTGAATTTGCTATTTATTGTACATGAGTAAGAATTTGTAGCATCGTTGTAGTTAATTATAGCTTCTGATGTTCCAGAATTTGGTTATTGTCTCAGTACCAATTATTTATTTGCACATTGATCTTTTTGAGAAGATATGTCATTATTAACATGTTTCTTCAGTTCTTCAAAATAAGCATTGGTGATCTATGTTGCTATAAACCCATTTCCCCTATAATTGTTACTGATCTAGTTTTAAATATTATAGGATGAATGGAAGTGTTCTTACTTGGAGTGGGTTGATCAAGAGTGGCCACAGTCTTTGAAGATGTGCCTAGCGAAGCTCTGGAGCATGTATGAGGAAGAGAAAGTGTTGTCAACGCTGAAGCATATTTCAAGATGCGGAACAAAAGTTGAAGGTGGAGAATGAGCTCAGATTTTTTAAATAATACTTTGCTAAGATGGTGTTGGCGAAGGAGGAGGCACTTTCCCAGTTGGCCCGTGCAAAATGGGTTCTTACTAAACTAAAAGCAGAGGTGGATAAGACGAGCCTGGATGATCTCGATTAGGGAAATGAATATATTGTTCTTATGAAGTTGAACTAGCTATATGTTGTACTGTGTTGTTTTCATGTAGCTACCGTACTGTGATGTTATAATATATTTATGTGCCTGATTGAAATTGGCAAACAGCTGTTCGATATGAAATGTGAATTTGCGTAATACTGGAATTATTAATTGTAAACTAATAAACCTGCTAAATGTGTCATGGACCTTTGCAAACGGTTCTAGCAGTAAAAGCGCTTGCAATGGATAGCCCAATGACACACAGTTTTCTTCATCAAATCATGTGTGATATAGTTGATAAAAGCAAACAGTTAACCATGGCAAACCGTGTGTGATAGTTACACCTTTCACACACGAGCCTGCACATAAAACTGTGTGGGATGTACGTCTGAACAGAAACGTGTTCCCTGGTTTGACTGTGTGGGATGTACATAAGAACAGAAACGTATTCCTTGGATTGACTGTGTGTGATATACATACAAATGGAAATGTTTTTCTGGGATTCACCGTGTGGGATGTACATACCTACGGAAATGATTTTCTCGGATTACCATGTGGGATGTACAAACCTTCGGAAATGATTGGGTTTCGAAGCCTCGCCCGATCGCACACGGCCCCAGCCTGGGTCCCAGGAGGGCCTATCCCCGACGATTTCTGGGTCGTGTGGGAAGGACACCCTATCACACACACTCACTTGGCGATGGTTCCAAATGCTAAAAGGGGTTAAAACCGTTTGTTTGGGACAGACGCGCACAAGTGTTGGTTATTGACCGGACATAAGTTTCGGTCATGTCTACGTAGTTCTCGAACCCATAGGGTCCGCACACCTAACGTTCGATGATGATATGTATTATGAGTTGTGTGATTTGATGTACTGAAGATAGTTCGGAGTCCCGGATGTGATCACGGACATGACGAGGAGTCTCAAAATAGTCGATACATAAAGATTGATATGTTGGAAGGCTATGTTTGGACACCGGAAAGGTTTCAGCATTTTCCAGAGTACTGGGGGGGTTACCGGAACCCTCCGGGGAGTTAATGGGCCTTAATGGGCCATGGTGGGAGAGAGGAGGAGTCGGCCAAGTGGGACGCGCGTGCCCCCCAAGCCCAATCCTAATTGGGAGGGGGCGGCCCCCCATTCCTTCTCTCCCTCTCCCTCTTCCTTCTTCTCCTACTCCAACTAGGGAAGGGGGGAAACCTACTCTTACTAGGAGTAGGAATCCGAGGAGGCCGGCCCTCCCCTCCTCCACTCCTTAATATACGGGGGAGGGGGCACCCCATAGACACACAAGTTGATCTCTTAGCCGTGTGCGGTGCCCACCTCCACAGATTTCCACCTCGGTCATATTGTCGTAGTGCTTAGGCGAAGCCCTGCGTCGGTAACTTCATCATCATCGTCAACACGCCGTCGTGCTGATGAAACTCTCCCTCGGCCTCAGCTGGATCTAGAGTTCGAGGGACATCACCGAGCTAAACGTGTGCAAATCGTGGAGGTGTCGTGCGTTCGGTACTTGATCGGTTGGATCGTGAAGATGTTCGACTACATCAACCAAGTTACTTAACACTTCTGCTTTCGGTCTACAAGGGTATGTAGACACACTCTTCCCTCTCGTTGCTATGCATCCCTAGATAGATCTTGCGTGATCGTAGGAAATTTTTTGAAATACTGCGTTCCCCAACAGTGGTATCAAAGCCAGGTCTATGAGTAGATGTTATATGCACGAGTAGAACACAAAGGAGTTGTGGGCGTGGGTATATACATGTTTCTTGCCGTCACTAGTTGTTTCTTGATTCGGTGGTATTGTTGGATGAATCGGCCCGGCCGACATTACATGACCGTGTTCATGAGGCTGGTTCTACCGACGTGCTTTGCACACAGGTGGCTGGCGGGTGTCAGTTTCTCCAACTTTTGTTGAATCAGATTCAATGAACAGGGTTCTGTCTGAAGATCAAAAACCAATCACTATACCGCATTGTGGTTTTTTTAATGCGTAGGTAAGAATGGTTCGTCCTAAGCCCGTAGCAGCCACGTAAAACTTGCAACAACAAAGTAGAGGACGTCTACCTTGTTTTTGCAGGGCATGTTGTGATGTGATATGGTCAAGACGTGATTATATGAATTGTTCTATGAGATGATCATGTTTTGTAACACATTTATCGGCAACTGGCAGGAGCCATATGGTTGTCGCTTTATTGGATGAAATGCAATCGCCATGTAGTTGCTTTACTTTATCACTAAGTGGTAGCGATAGTCGTAGAAGCAATAATTGACGAGACGACAACGATGTTGTGATGGAGATCAAGGTGTCAAGCCAGTGATGATAGTGATCATGACGATTCTTTGGAGATGGAGATCAAAGGCACAAGATGATGATGGCCATATCATATCACTTATAATGATTGCATGTGATGTTTATCCTTTATGCATCTTATTTTGCTTAGTACGGCGGTAGCATTATAAGATGATCTCTCACTAAATTTCAATGTACAAGTGTTCTCCCTGAGTATGCACCATTGCTACAAATCGTCGTGCCGAGACACCACGTGATGATAGGGTGCGATAAGGTCTATGTTCACATAAAACCGGTGCAAGCCATTTTTTCACAAGCAGAATACTTGGGTTAAACTTGACGAGCCTAGCATATGCAGATATGGCCTCGGAACACTGATACCAAAAGGTCGAGCGTGAATCATATAGTAGAGATGATCAACATAGTGATGTTCACCATTGAAAACTACTCCATCTCACGTGATGATCTGACATGGTTTAGTTGATATGGATCACGTGATCACTTAGATGATTAGAGGGATGTCTATCTAAGTGGGAGTTCTTAAGTAATATGATTAATTGAACTTTAATTTATCTTGAACTTAGTACCTGATAGTATTTTTGCATGTCTATGTTGTTGTACATAAATGGCCCGTGCTGTTGTTCCGTTCAATTTTAATGCGTTCCTAGAGAAATCTAAGTTGAAAGATGATGGTAGAAACTACACGGACTGGGTCCGTAAGTTGAGGATTATCCTAATTGCTGCACAAAGGAATTACTTCCTGGAAGCACCGCTAGGTGCCAAACCTGCTGCAGGAGCAACTCCAGATGTTATGAACACCTGGCAGAGCAAAGCTGATGACTATTCGATAGTTCAGTGTGCCATGCTTTACGGCTTAGAACCAGGACTTCAACGATGTTTTGAACGTCATGGAGCATATGAGATGTTCCAGGAGATGAAGTTAATATTTCAAGCAAATGCCCCAATTGAGAGATATGAAGTCTCCAATAAGTTCTATAGCTGCAAAATGGAGGAGAATAGTTCTATCAGTGAACACATACTCAGAATGTCTAGGTACCACAATCACTTGACTCAGCTGGGAGTTAATCTTCCAGCTGATAGTGTCATTGACAGAGTTCTTCAATCACTGCCACCAAGCTACAAAGTTTCGAGATGAACTATAATATGCAAGGGATGGATAAGACAATTCCCGAGCTCTTCGTGATGCTAAAGGCTGCGGAGGTAGAAATCAATATGGAGCATCAAGTGTTGAGGGTCAACAAGACCACCAGTTTCAAGAAGAAGGGCAAAGGGAAGAAGGGGCACTTCAAGAAGAACGACACGCAAGTTGCTGCTCAAGTGAAGAAGACCAAGTCTGGACCTAAGCCTGAGACTGAGTGCTTCTAGTGCAAAGGGACTGGTCACTAGAAGTAGAACTTCCCCAAGTATTTGGTGGATAAGAAGGATGGCAAAGTGAAAGGTATATTTGATATACATGTTATTGATGTGTACCTTACTAATGCTCATAGTAGTGCCTGGGTATTTGATATTGGTTCTGTTGCTAATATTTGCAACTCAAAACTAGGGCTACGGATTAAGCGAAGATTGGCTAAGGACGAGGTGACAATGCCCGTGGGAAATGGTTCCAAAGTCGATGTGATCACCGTCGGCACGCTACCTTTACATCTACCTTCGAGATTAGTTTTAGACCTGAATAATTGTTATTTGGTGCCAGCGTTAAGCATGAACATTATATCTGGATCTTGTTTGCTGCGAGACGGTTGTTCATTTAAATCAGAGAATAATGGTTGTTCTATTTATATGAGTAATATATTTTATGGTCATGCACCCTTGATGAGTGGTCTATTTTTACTAAATCTTGATAGTAGTGATACACATATTCATAGTATTGAAGCCAAAAGATATAAGTTTAATAATGATAGTGCAACTTATTTGTGGCACTGCAGTCTAGGTCATATTGGTTTAAAGCGCATGAAGAAACTCCATGTTGATGGGCTTTTGGAATCACTTGATGCTTGCGAACCATGCTTCATGGGCAAGATATCTAAGACTCCGTTCTCTGGGACAATGGAACGAGCAACAGACTTATTGGAAATAATACATACTGATGTATGCGGTCTGATGAGTGTTGATGCTCGTGGCGGGTATCATTATTTTCTGACCTTCACAGATGATTTGAGCAGATATGGGCATATATACTTGATGAAACATCAGTCTGAAACATTTGAAAAGTTCAAAGAATTTCAGAGTGAAGTGGAAAATCATCATAACTAAAAAATTAAGTTTCTACGATCTGGTCATGGAGGTGAATATTTGAGTTATGAGTTTGGCCTTCTTTTGACACAATGTGGAATAGTTTCGCAACTCACGCCACCTGGAACACCGCAGCATAATGGTGTGTCCGAACGTCGTAACCGCACTTTATTAGATATGGTGAGATCTATGATGTGTCTTACTAATTTACAGCTATCATTTTGGGGTTATGCTTTAGAGACGGCTGCCTTCATGTTAAATAGGGCACCATCAAAATCCGTTGAGATGACACCATATGTACTATGGTTTGGCAAGAAACCCAAGTTGTCGTTTCTTAAAGTTTGGGGCTGCGATTCTTATGTGAAAAAGCTTCAACCTGATAAGCTCGAACCCAAATCGGAGAAATGTGTCTTCATGGGATACCCAAAGGAGACTGTTGGGTACACCTTCTATCATAGATCCGAAGGCAAGATATTCGTTGCTAAGAATGGATCCTTTCTAGAGAAGGAATTTCTCTCGAAATAAGTGAGTGGGAGGAAAGTAGAACTTGATGAGGTAACTGTACCTGCTCCCTTATTGGAAAGTAGTTCATCACAGAAATCAGTTCCAGTGATTCCTACACCAATTACTGAGGAAGCTAATGATGATGATCATGAAACTTCTGATCAAGTTACTACCGAAGCTCGTAGGAAAATCAGAATAAGATCCACACCATAGTGGTATGGTAATCCTGTTCTGGAGGTCATGTTACTTGACCATGACAAACCTATGAACTATGAGAAAGCGATGATGAGCCCAGATTCCGCAAAATGGCTTGAGGCCATGAAATCTGAGATGGGGTCCATGTATGAGACCAAAGTGTGGACTTTTGTTGACTTGCCAAATGATCGGCAAGCCATAGAGAATAAATGGATCTTCAAGAAGAAGACTGAGCTGATGGTAATGTTACTTTCTACAAAGCTCGACTTGTTGCAAAAGGTTTTCGACAAGTTCAAGGAGTTGACTACGATGAGACCTTCTCACCCGTAGCGATGCTTAAGTCCGTCCGAATGATGTTAGCAATTGCTGCATTGTATGATTATGAAATTTGGCAAATGGATGTCAAAATTGCATTCCTTAATGGATATCTTAAAGAAGAGTTGTATATGATGCAACCAGACGGTTTTGTCGATCCAAAAGGTGCCAACAAAGTGTGTAAGCTCCAGCGATCCATTTATGGACTGGTGCAAGCATCTTGGAGTTGGAATATACTCTTTGATAGTGTGATCAAAGCATATGGTTTTATACAGACTTTTGGAGAAGCCTGTATTTACAAGAAAGTGAGTGGGAGCTCTATAGCATTTCTGATATTATATGTGGATGACATATTGTTGATTGTAAATGATACTGAATTTCTGAATAGCATAAAAGGATACTTGAATAAGATTTTTTCAATGAAAGACCTCGGTGAAGCTGCTTATATATTGGGCATCAAGATCTATAGAGATAGACCAATACGCTTAATTGGACTTTCGGAAAGAACATACCTTGATAAAGTTTTGAAGAAGTTCAAAATGGATCAAGCAAAGAAAGGGTTCTTGCATGTATTACAAGGTGTGAAGTTGAGTCAGACTAAATGCCAAACCACTTCAGAAGATAGAGTGAAAATGAAAGTCATTCCCTATGCTTCAGCCATAGGTTCTATCATGTATGCAATGATGTGTACCAAACTTGACGTGTGCCTTGCTATTAGTTTAGCAGGGAGGTACCAAAGTAATCCAGGAGTGGGTCACTGGACAGCAGTCAAGAATATCCTGAAATACCTGAAAAGGACTAAGGATATGTTTCTCATTTATGGAGGTAGCAAAGAGCTTGTCGTAAACGGTTACGTCGATGCGAGCTTTGACACTGATCTGGATGACTCTAAATCACAAACCGGATACGTACTTTTATTGAATGGTGGAGTTGTCAGTTGGTGCAGTTCTAAGCAAAGCATCGTGGCGGGATCTACGTGTGAAGCGGAATAGATAGCTGCTTCAGAAGCAGCAAATGAAGGAGTCTGGATGAAGGAGTTCATATCCGATCTAGGTGTCATACCTAGTGCATCTGGTCCAGTGAAAATCTTTTGTGACAATACTAGCGCAATTTCCTTGGCAAAGGAATCCAGATTTCAGAAGAGAACCAAGCACATCAAGAGATGCTTCAATTCCATCCACTCTCAACTCAAGGAGGGAGACATAGAGATTTGCAAGATACATACGGATCTAAATGTTGCAGACCCGTTGACCAAGCCTCTCTCACGAGCAAAACATGATCAGCACCAAGACTCCATGGGTGTTAGAATCATTACAATGTAATCTAGATTATTGACTCTAGTGCAAGTGGGAGACCGAGTGAAATATGCCCTAGAGGCAACAATAAAGTTGTTATTTATATTTCCTTATATCATGATAAATGTTTATTATTCATGCTAGAATTGTATTAACCGGAAACATAGTACATGTGTGAATACATAGACAAACAGAGTGTCACTACTATGCCTCTACTTGACTAGCTTGTTAATCAAAGATGGTTAAGTTTCCTAGCCGTAGACATGAGTTGTCATTTCATGAATGGGATCACATCATTAGAGAATGGTGTGATTGACTTGACCCATTCGTTAGCTTAGCACTATGATCGTTTAGTTTATTGCTATTGCTTTCTCCATAACTCATACATGTTCCTATGACTATGAGATTATGCAACTCCCGAATACCGGAGGAACATTTAGTGTGCTATCAAACGACACAACGTAACTGGGTGATTATAAAGATGCTCTACAGGTGTCTCCGATGCTCTTTGTTGAGTCGGCATAGATCGAGATTATGATTTGTCACTCCGATTGTCGGAGAGGTATATCTGGGCCCTCTCGGTAATGCACATCACTATCAGCCTTGCAAGCAATGTGACTGATGAGTTAGTTGTGGGATGTTGCATTGCGGAACGAGTGAAGAGACTTGCCGATAACGAGATTGAAATAGGTATGATGATACCGACGATCGAATCTCGGGCAAGTAACATACCGATGACAAAGGGAACAAACGTATGTTGTTATGCGGTTTGACCGATAAAGATCTTCGTAGAATATGTAGGAACCAATATGAGCATGCAGGTTCCGCTATTGGTTATTGACCAGAGATAAGTCTCGGTCATGTCTACATAGTTCTCGAACCCGTAGGGTCCACATGATTAACGTTCAATGATGATATGTATTATGAGATATGTGATTTGATGTATCAAAGATAGTTTGGAGTCCCGGATGTGATCACGGACATGACGAGGAGTCTCAAAGTGGTCAAGACATGAAGATTGATATATTGGAAGGCTATGTTTGGACACCGGAAAGGTTTCATATAAGTTCGGGCATTTTCCGGAGTACTAGGGGGTTACCGGAACCCCCCGGGGAGTTAATGGGCCTTAATGGGCCATTGTGGGAGAGAGGAGGAGTCCGCCAAGTGGGAGGCGCACGCCCCCAAGCCCAATCCAAATTGGGAGGGAGGGCGAACCCCCATTCCTTCTCTCCCTCTCTCTCTTCCTTCTTCTCCTACTCCGACTAGGGAAGGGGGGAAACCTACTCCTACTAGGAGTAGGAATTCCCCTTAGGGCGTGCCATAGGAGGCTGGCCCTCCCCTCCTCCACCCCTTTATATACGAGGGAGGGGGAACCCCATAGACACACAAGTTGATCTCTTAGCCATGTGCGGTGCCCCCCTCCACAGATTTCCACCTCGGTCATATTGTCGTAGTGCTTAGGCGAAGCGCTGCGTTGGTAACTTCATCATCACTTTCAACACGCTGTCGTGCTGACGAAACTCTCCATCGTCCTCAGCTGGATCTAGACTTCGAGGGACACCACTGAGATGAACGTGTGTAGATCACGGAGGTGCCATGCATTCGGTACTTGATCGGTTGGATCGTGAAGACGTTCGACTACATCAACCACGTTACTTAATGCTTCCTCTTTCGGTCTACGAGGGTCTATAGACACACTCTACCCTCTCATTGCTATGCATCCCTAGATAGATCTTGCATGATCATAGGAATTTTTTTGAAATACTGCGTTTCCCAACACTCCTTCCCTGTTGCCGGCACCAACCGCAACAGCATCACCATCATCGACTCAGCAGATGAACCTAAGGAGTACACGGGTCCACAAGAGAGGTCGCACACTTTTGTTTCTTCTTATGTTATGCATTTATTAATATTAAATACTACAATATTTTCATGTTCACCTCTTAGACACCAAGTCAGGTCCAAATTTATGTTCAAACTTGAGTTCTAAATTAGTTGTGGGGCACATATCGAGGCAGCAATGAATAGTATCTCTATCTAATATCTGGTTCTCCTAGGGTATGCCTATGTTGTTCATCTTGGGTGGGAAACAAATAGTAAAGCAATCATCATCTGTTTTTTATTCAATTAAAGCAATCATTAGCCTGCTATCATTATTTTTGGATCCATCCACTTGTTGTTACCATTACGCTAGATTTTTGCATGCACTCCTTACATAATCTCACTATATTTTTTTTGTATGTATGTCAGATATTGTACACAGTCATGCTGAACAAGTAGAGAAAAATAGAAGAGTTTTGTACGGCAATACAATGTCATGCAGACATCGCTCCATGGTGGGTTCCATGGAAAACCCTCCGCCCCCTCTCCAAATTGGAATCCAAAGGAAGATTTCTGTTCTGAGGTGGATTTAGACGCAGCTAACCACTCCTATTTACCCCCAAGGTGTTTGCTCTAACTTGGCATGATGGTATTAGTCATATCATGCATATGTTGCCTTACGGTGCCTACTTTCGACATCATATATGCCATCTGCTTAGTTTAGACATGTTGTATAATTCCACCTGTTTAGTTTGAATATCATATATGGGAATTATGCAGTCACATGTCTTTTAGCCAGCCATAATATATGTGAAATGTGCAAGGCCATCCTGTTTAACCAGGCATCATATATTTGAATGATATCTTGCCCATTGTTTTCTTCATTACATTTCCATTTGTCGACAATGTTTGTACATTAAAATACTCTTCGTGTGAATCAGCCATTTCAGTGGGTGATGGAAAAATCTGGAGTGAAAACAAGGCCTTCAGAGCAGACAGTGCTAACTGTCGAAGCAGATCTCTTGTTGGGTCTCGATAGCTCCTCAAAGATGGATTCCAAGACAGATGACCAGTCCTATTTCCCCACCAAGATGTATGCTCTAAGTTGGCACGGTTATACTAGTCATATCATGCATATGGTGTCTTGCATTGCATAGTTTAGACATCATATACACAATATTCAACACCATGTTCTTAGTTCAGACATCATATATGTGAATGCCCTCTTCTTAGCATATAAATCAAATATGTGAATTAAATCATACGATCCTGATTACTTAGATAACATGTACGTGAATTATGTCATGCGATCCTATTTAGTTAGTCATCATATCATTGAATTATGTTATGCTATGCTATCCAGTTTAGATAGACATCATATATGTGATATTATGTCGTGCTATCCGTTTTAGGTAAACAATATACATGTCAACTATTTCATGCCCTCTTTTTTCCATACTATCTATTGCATTTGTCTCTCATACAATGTATGTACATTCAACTATGTTTCCTATTTATCAGCCATTTGAATAGGAGCGGGTGATGGCAGTATCTAGCGGAGTAAAAACCCGGTCTTCAAATAAAACTGTGCTACCTCTTGGTGGAGATAGCACCCCGGTTGTACATGCACGAGAACCAGCCCTACCACACATAACCTAGACTCTCGCAGATTTTACCCCTACTACGATGGACAGAGAACTAGCTTCACCCAATCTAACCCCAACCCCAGCAGATAGTAACCTAGCTCATGTTGACACATCACCATCTCCACCAGAGAGCTCCCAAACAAGAGCAGTTAGTACACATATTCCTGTGGAGGAAGCACAACCAGCCATTCATAGTTTAGCATCTATCACATTTGATGTTGTTAAATCCTATGTGCATATCTTCTAATCATGGAAATATTATACTGAAGATGAAGGAAAATGCCAGTTGCAGGTGTTTGTCCAGGAGTTATGTGTAAGTAATGTTATTCATGGCAATTACTTTGCTTTGTCCCATACATTCTACCTCCATGATGGTTCTAATACAACAAATTTTCCCATTTTTCTCTATAGAGAAGGACCGATTTGGAAACTCAGGATGAGGTAACTTGTGCTAATACCTCTGCTATCTTCAAGAATTCTTGGTGGCAGTATCGGAATTATTTGAAGAAAATGTACTTCACTAGCAAAGAAACTCATCAAATTCCCTTGCGTTCTCCTGACACACATTTACTGGACGATGACTGGAAATGTCTTGTTCTATACTGGTCCGGAACCAAGAATGTGGTAAGGTCTATGAACTCATTTTATTTTAAGTACTATATGCTTGCGTCTTACTGTACTCTGTTCATGTAGAACAAGTGCTTAAACATGAAGAACAAATGTTCTCATTTAAGATTCCATTGCTATCGTGCATACTGCTTTGCTCTTGTATCACTGTATTTACTCATACAAACTTATTTTTAAATTGAATGGTCCAATGGAAACTGCAATGGCACAACAGGTATGTTTATGCATGTTTCTTTAACAGGTTTGCTCCTATAAATAGCTCTGTTGATTTCAAATTCAATTGTGTATACAGTTGACTTTTCATATCATGCACATTCCTAGCATCACAACAGACCCATAGTACCCATCTGAAATCTTGTTGTGCAGTGTAGTTTCACACGCTTTGTATTCTTTCAGTGCTGCTTTGTCTTGAACTGATATGATTTGAACTGTGTCTCTATTTTGATTTGGGAAGACAATGCAATGACCATAGGACATAGATATATGTTTGTCTGATGCTTTTATAATGTACTACATGGCAATAGAAGACTCGCTAGTTTAATCTTGTCCACCTTACTAATGAACTGGTTCACCAAAATGAGTTTCATATACTAGTACATGCTAAACCGGTTATGTGTCTGCTTGTTTCTTCTTTTAGAATGCTGATAAGATATTGGGCAAGGGTGCCTTCTTAAGCAATGGTAAAGGAAGTAATGCAGATAAGGTTCAGAACCGAGAGACATCCTTGTTGGTCTCCAACAAAGCTGATAAAACAGCTAAGGAAATCTATCTTGAAGACAGTGAGACAACCCCAAAGTCCTGTCTTGGTTTACTGTTCGAGTTACTGGCCACTACTGCTTGCACAAGCTATTCAAACTCACTGTCTGAATCAGTTCGGTTTCTTGAGTCTCAACTACAAGCTAAAAGACATCGATCAGCTGTGCTGCGATAAGAAGCAGAAGGACTGCGGATGTCCCTGGAGTATTCAGATGCGTACTTTCTGGTGCAACAACAAGCGTTGGAGGATTTTGGCGCCAAACAGAACAAAGCTAATAAGCTTTCTAAGCTTATTGCTAGCATGGTGGATACCTAGGATAACGTTTCTTGAGTTCTTCTGAAGTTGTTTCAGTTATGGACTTGTTTTGCTGCCGCCTTTATTTGCACTGGTGGCCAATGTTGATGGCTAGTGTATGTAATATGCTGCTTTGTTCCCTATATTTACACTGGTGGCAAACTTTGATGCCTAGTGGATGTAATATGTGTAATAGTTGTAATAGGCTAGCGTTAGTTGCTTGCTTATTTATTTCCTTATTGTCTTGTTTAGTTGTTTGCTTGTAGTCATTGCTGTTATTTTTCCGCGTTTTTCTAGTGGCCACAATAACCTATTTTTGGTAACTAGGACACAATAATCATCATGGCAACACACAAACTATTGTAACCATGGGCCTCCTGTGGGCCATAGGATCCATGGACATTCTATGGGTCATATGATCCATGGGCCTTCTACGGGCTGTATGATCTATGGGCCCTCTACGGGCCGTATGATCCATGGGCCTTCTACGGGCCGTATGATCCATGGGCCTTCTACGGGCTGTATAATCATTTCACCAAACATGGGTCGTACTATTCGTGGAACATAACGGGCCATTAATAGGCCATATTTGATAATGCTATGAAAACAGCTCAACGGGTTAACGCGCCACAAATGGGCCGAATGTAACCACGGGCTGAATTTGGCCCACAAACGGAACAGGCCAGTAACGGGACATAACTAACCGAATTCTAGAAATGAGCCCAAGAATAAATGGGCCCTTAGCAGGCCAAAAGTTAACACGGGCTGGAAACGGCCAACCGAATAATGGGCCGTTAATGGATATAAAGCCATACACTATTCATTATGGGCCAATTTCATCTTGGGCCTTTAATGGGCCAAGAGTTACAAAGGACCTCATATGGGCTGAAAGACATCATGGGCCATACATGGGCCGGAAGTTACAATGGGCTGGAATCATATTGGACAGCCCAGATGAAGCTACTGGGCCTAATTCCGATAGGCCATACCGGGTCGGGAGTTAGCGGGACGTAAATGGGCTATATACGAACATGTCATTAACAGGCTTTCCGTGGACCGGCCCGTTACCTTTTGACCAAGTCAAACGGGTCGGCCTTTTCACCGAAATGGGCCTCTGTTGGGTCGTGCCACATGTCAATGTATCATAGGCGCCTCCTATCCAATGAGTGGATGACATCTGCCCAATGGTGAGCTAACACGTGTTTCCTCTGGCTAATGAGAATGTTACACCTGGAAAATCCTCATTGGTCCGGGCTGTTAACAGGTTATCAGATCCAAAACTGGACCCGATAGCTTAATGGTGACCTGTTACGGTGGATGACACGCGTCGGTTACCCTTGACGAAAACACTTCCATGACGCGCCATTTATGGTCATGGAAGTGCACACTTCCATGATGATAATTTTGGTAATTTCATGGAACACTTCTATGACAGCACAGGTATGACTATCTTGATTATGTCATAAAATCTTCACGGATGTACATGCATGACACAAAATGTGACCTGCTGTGAGAAACATGTATCATCACGGAAGTGTATTTTTTTTGTAGTGTAAGTCAGTACCAAACGAAACTCATGATCAACTGTTTCCCTTATATCCTTTATAATACGTCAAGATGTGCTATTACAGATAATGCCATGAATATCAAGGCTATTTTACATGCTGAGAGTTTACACAAGGGAAAGTTTTACACAGGGTTGTGTGAAAAAAAGGTAGTGGCTTTAAAAGGTCCTAATGATGCTCTGCTGCACATCTGCGCCATTTCTCCTTGGTGAGAAATTCCTTGAGAGGAGAAGTTGACGGTCGTCTATAAGAAATGAAGCTTGGAGAGGAGCCCCAATACAACCATAAAGTAGGTAGGTTTTAATCAACCTATAGTGAAAGAAAAAGAAAGAAGAAAGGGAGAAAGAAGGTTAAGGTCCAAATATGGTCAAGGCGTACTATAGACCTTTTTCCGCAGCATGCCTCCAGCGCTGCCCAAGGTATTTTAAGTGCATAATTATGCACACGCGGTATGTATACAATGGCCTAATGGGGCGACCGTCGGAGGCTGAACTGCTATTCAAGCTCCGGATCCGCTGAGCTGTTGTGCTGTAATGCGGATCAGACTCGCTTGGCAGTGTCAGTGGTCTTAATGACCGATGAGTTGTTCGGCTTAATAAGGCCGTTATGTACCTCGGCTGCAAGGGCTGCGGTGTGCTCGTCAGTGCGGAGGGAGCGCTCCATATTTCCATTGACTGTGATGACGCCACGCGGTCTGGGAATTTTGAGCTTTAAATAAGCATAATGTGGGACTGCGTTAAAGCGGGCGAAAGCAGTTCGCCCAAGAAGCACGTGATAGCCACTGCGGAAAGGGACAATGTCAAAGATCAACTCTTTGTTTCAGAAATTGTCCGGAGAACCGAAGACTACTTCCAATGTTAGGGAGCCGGTACAGCGGGCCTCCACGCCGGGTATAACTCCTTTAAAGGTAGTATTGCTAGGCTTGATTCTTGGTGGGTCTATACCCATCTTACACAAAGTGTCTTGATAGATCAGGTTCAAACTGCTGCCACCGTCCATAAGGACTCCAGTGAGATGGTATCCATCAATGATGGGATCGAGTACCAGGGCCACCAAACCTCCATGACGGATACTAGTAGGGTGGTCCCTTCGATCGAAGGTGATCAGACAAGGTGACCATGGGTTGAATTTTGGGGCGACAGGTTCTACGGCGTAGACGTCCCTTAGTGCGCGCTTGCGCTCCCTCTTTGGGATGTGCGTGACATATATCATGTTCACTGTTTTCACCTTGTGGGAAAACTTCTTCTGTCCCCCTATATTCAGAGGGCGGGACTCATCATCGTCCTTGCTTTGAGGTCCTTTCCCCTTGTGTTCGGTATTTAATTTACCGGTCTGTTTAAAAACCCAGCAGTTTTTGTTGGGGTGGTTGGCAGGCTAGTCAGGGGTGCCATGAATCTGGCAAGCCTATCTAGTATTTTGTCCAAGTTGGATGGGCCCTCTCTATTTCCTTTGAATGCCTTCTTCCGCTGACCGGATTTGGAGCCACTGAATCCGTCATTTACCGTCGTATCCTGATACGCCTCCAACGTATCTATAATTTTTGATTGCTCCATGCAATATTATCTACTGTTTTGGGCAATATTGGGCTTTATTATCCACTTTTATATTATTTTTGGGACTAACCTATTAACCAGAGGCCCAGCCCAGATTTGCTGTTTTATGCCTATTTCAGTGTTTTGAGGAAAAGGAATATCAGACGGAGTCGAAACGGAACGAAATCAACTGGAGAAGTTATTTTTGGAAGGAAACACACCTGATGGACTTGAACCTCACGTCAAAAGATACGGGAGCTGCCCACGAGGGTGGGGGCGCGGGAAGTATGGAGCTAGGGAAGTATGGATGTTGCAGCATTCTTTACAGACTATCCTGTTTAGGCAGATTGTTGTTATGTTTACATTGTTTGCATATGTTTGCTTCTTTAATTATTCTATTTGAGGATAGAACTATTAAATATGGAGAGGCATTTAGTATTCAATGTTGAATAAAAATTTTAGGGATTTGCTACAGTAGAGTATGATAAGGTTTTGGCAATGGTTTATACTAACTTATCTCACGAGCCCTTGTTGAGTTTTGTGTGGATGAAGCTTTTGAGATTTAGGGAGACCGTGATATGAGAGGAATTAAGGAGACACAAAAGCTCAAGCTTGGGGATGCCCAAGGCACCCCAAGATAATATTTCAAGAAGTCTCAAGCGTCTAAGCTTGGGGATGCCCCAGTTGGAATCCCACCTTTCTTCTTCAACAACTATCGGTTAGTTTCGGTTGATCCTAAGTTTTTGCTTCTTCACATGATGTTTGCTATTCTTAGATGTCATTTTATTTTGCTTTGCTTGCTGTTTGAATAGAGTACCAAGATCTTAAATTATTAAATGTTAGAGAGTCTTCACATAGTTGCATAATTATTCGACTACTCATTGATCTTCACTTATATCTTTCGGAGTAGTTTGTCATTTGCTCTAGTGCTTCACTTATACCTTTTAGAGCATGGTGGTAGTTTTATTTTGAAGAAATAGATGAACTCTCATGCTTCACTTATATTATTTTGAGAGTCTTAAATAACATGGTAATTTTCTTAAAATCCTAATATGCTAGGTATTGAAGAATAATAAAATTCTCTTATGAGCGTGTTGATTACTAAGAGAAGTTTAATACTTGATGATTGTTTTGAGATATGGAGGTAATAATATCAAAGTCGTTCTAGTTGAGTAGTTGTGAAATTGAGAAATGCTTGTGTTGAAGTTTGCAAGTCCCGTAGCATGCACGTATGGTAAACATTGTGTAACAAATTTGAAACATGAGGTGTTATTTGATTGTCCTCCTTATGAGTGGCGGTCGGGGACGAGCGATGGTCTTTTCCTACCAATCTATCCCCCTAGGAGCATGCGCATAGTGCCGAGGTTTTTGATGACTTGTAGAATTTTGCAATAAGTATGTGAGTTCTTTATGACTAATGTTGAGTCCATGGATTATACGCACTCTCACCCTTCCATCATTGCTAGCCTCTACGGTACCGTGCATTGCCCTTTCTCACATTGAGAGTTGGTGCAAACTTCGCCGGTGCATCCAAACCCCGTGATATGATACGCTCTTTCACACATAAACCTCCTTATATCTTCCTCAAAACAACCACCATACCTACCTATTATGGCATTTCCATAGCCATTCCGAGATATATTGTCATGCAACTTTCCACCATCCAGTTTATCATGACACATTCATCATTGTCATGTTTCTTAGCATGATCATGTAGTTGACATAGTATTTGTGGCAAAGCCACCGTTCATAATTTTTCATACTTGTCACTCTTGATTCATTGCATATCACGGTACACCACCGGAGACATTCATATAGAGTCATACTTTGTTCTAGTATCGAGTTGTAATCATTGAGTTGTAAATAAATAGAAGTTTGATGATCATCATTCAATAGAGCATTGTCCCCCAAAAAAAGGCCAAAGAAAAAAAAGGCCCAAAAAAATAAAAACAAAAATGGGCAATGTTACTATCCTTTTTTCCACACTTGTGCTTCAAAGTAGCGCCATGGTATAGCGAGTCTCATATATTGTGCTTCAAAGTAGCACCATGTTCTTCATATAGAGAGTCTCTTGAGTTATCACTTTCATATACTAGTGGGAATTTTTTCATTATAGAACTTGGCTTGTATATTCCAACAATGGGCCTCCTCAAGTGCCCTAGGTCTTCATGAGCAAGCAAGTTGGATGCACACCCACTTAGTTTCTTTTGTTGAGATTTCATACATTTATAGCTCTAGTGCATCTACTGCATGGCAATCCTTACTCCTCGCATTAACATCAATTGATGGGCATCTCCCTAGCCAATTGATTAGCCTCGTTGATGTGAGACTTTCTCCTTTTTTGTCTTCTCCACACAACCCCCATCATTATATTCTATTCCACCCATAGTGCTATATCCATGGCTCACACTCATGTATTGCGTGAAAGTTTATGAGTTTGAAATTATTAAGGTATGAAACAATTGCTTGGCTTGTCATCGGGGTTGTGCATGATGAGAGCATTCTTGTGTGATGAAAATGAAACATGACTAAACTATATGATTTTGTAGGGATGAACTTTCTTTGTCCATGTTATTTTGAGAAGACATAATTGCTTAGTTAGGATGCTTGAAGTATTATGTTTTTTATGTCAATATGAACTCTTGTCTTGAATCTTTCGAATCTGAATATTCATATCACAAGTAAGAAAAATTACATTGAAATTATGCCAACTAGCATTCCACATCAAAAATTATCTTTTTTATCATTTACCTACTCGAGGACGAGCAGGAATTAAGCTTGGGGATGCTTGATACGTCTCCAACGTATCTATAATTTTTGATTGCTCCATGCTATATTATCTACTGTTTTGGGCAATATTGGGCTTTATATCCACTTTTATATTATTTTTGGGACTAACCTATTAACCGGAGGCCTAGCCCAGATTTGCTGTTTTATGCCTATTTTAGTGTTTTGAAGAAAAGGAATATCAGACGGAGTCGAAACGGAGCGAAATCAACTAGAGAAGTTAGTTTTGGAAGGAAATACACCTGATGGACTTGAACCTCACGTCAGAAGATATGGGAGCTGCCCACGAGGGTGGGGGGCGCGCCCCCCTTCCTCGTGGGGCCCCCGTGGCTCCCCTGACGTGCTTCTTCTGCCTATATAACTCCATATACCCTAAAACTTCCAGAACGGAGATTAGATCGGGAGTTCCGCCGCCAGAAGCCTCCGTAGCCACCAAAAGTCAATCGGGACCCTGTTCCGGCACCCTGCCGGAGGGGGAACCCTCACCGGTGGCCATCTTCATCATCCCGGTGCTCTCCATGACGAGGAGGGAGTAGTTCTCCCTCGGACTGAGGGTATGTACCAGTAGCTATGTGTTTGATCTCTCTCTCTCTCTCTCTCTCGTGTTCTTGATTTGGCACGATCTTGATGTGTCGCGAGCTTTGCTATTATAGTTGGATCTTATGTTTCTCCTCCCCCTCAACTCTCTTGTATTGAATTGAGTTTCCCCTTTGGAGTAATCTTATCGGATTGAGTCTTTAAAGATTTGAGAACACTTGATGTATGTCTTACCGTGGATATCTGTGGTGTCAATGGGATACCGCGTGCCACTTGATGTATGTTTAGGTGATCAACTTGCGGGTTCATGAACCTATGCATAGGGGTTGGCACAAGTTTTTGTCGTGATTCTCCGGTAGATCTTTGGGGCACTCTTTGAGGTCCTTTGTATTGGTTGAATAGATGAATCTGAGATTGTGTGATGCATAACGTATAATCATACCCACGGATACTTGAGGTGAAATTGGAGTATCTAGGTGACATTAGGGTTTTGGTTGATTTGTGTCTTAAGGTGTTATTCTAGTACGAACTCTAGGGCTGTTTGTGACACTCATAGGAATAGCCCAACGTATTGATTGGAAAGAATAACTTTGAGGTGGTTTCGTACCCTACCATAATCTCTTCGTTCGTTCTCCGCTATTAGTGACTTTGGAGTGACTCTTTGTTGCATGTTGAGGGATAGTTATGTGATCCAATTATGTTAGTATTGTTGAGAGGACTTACACTAGTGAAAGTATGAACCCTAGGCCATATTTCCTATCATTGCAATACCGTTTACGCTCACTTTTATCACTTGCTACCTTGCTGTTTTTATTATTTTAGATTACAAATACCTTTATCTACTATCCATATACCAGTTGTTTCACCATCTCTTCGCCGAACTAGTGCACCTATACAATTTACCATTGTATTGGGTGTGTTGGGGACACAAGAGACTCTTTGTTATTTGGTTGTAGGGTTGCTTGAGAGAGACCAACTTCATCCTACGCCTCCTACGGATTGATAAACCTTAGGTCATCCACTTGAGGGAAATTTGCTACTGTCCTACAAACCTGTGCACTTGCAGGCCCAACAACGTCTACAAGAAGAAGGTTTTGTAGTAGACATCATATCCTCAGCTTCTTCGTTGTTGTTCCGATGTTTGTTTTTTTATGTCGTGGCCTTCCATTCCCAACCCTGGCTTCGAAGGTGACGGGGTCACTAGTGTTGTTGCTTCTACGAGCTAACCAGCTATCTTCACCTACGCATAAGCGGGTGATGAGTGCAGTAAGAGCTGCCATAGTTTTTGGCTTTTCCTGACCGAGGTGTCGGGTGAGGCATTCATCACGAACGCTTTGTTTAAAGGCTGCTAAGGCTTCAGCATCCGGACAGTCGACGATTTGCTTATTTTTCATTAAGAACTGAGTGTAGAGTTTGCTAGCTGACTCTCCGAGTTGTTGGACTATGTGACTAATGTCATGAGCGTCCAGTGGCGGGAGATACGTGCCTTGGAAGTTGTCTTGAAAAGCATTCTCCAAGTCCTCCCAGTTGTCAATGGAGTTCTTTGGGAGGCTATTCAACAAGTGTCATTTTGGTCCTTTTAGCTTTAGGGGAAGGTATTTGATGGTTTGGAGATCATCACTGCGAGCCATGTGAATGTGGAGAAGAAAATCTTCAATCCATATGGCGGGATCTGTCGTTCCATCGTACGCCTAGATGTTTACGGGTTTGAACCCTTTCAAAAATTGGTGCTGTAAAGCACAAGGGATGTGCGGCGCCTCTATATCGGGCAACATTGCGATAGAGTTTGGATGACATCCATGTTCGGTTCTCGGCTCGAACTTGGTTATGCTTGTCGCGCCAGGCTTGATGGCAATCGTCTAGTGTTGGAGCACGTCCCCTTGATCCGTAGATTGACCTGGTCTGGCCGGCTCTATTGACCAGGTCTTGACGTAAGTCGTACATGTATCCTGGAGCCGCTGCCTCTATCCCGAGGTGGTGCGAGCTAGTGTTCGGCATAATTAGCCATTTTGTCCCATCCACGTGGTGGTCGGTCCGGCTCGTCAGCATAACTGTATCTTGACGGTATTGGCTCAACGGCCTCGTCATCGAATTGTGGTGGTAGCCTTCGCTTTGGGTAGCTCTTTGTTGGGCGCTCGAGGCCATATTCTTTGGCCGCCAGGACCTTAGTCCATCTGTCGTTGAGCATATCATGTTCGGCTTGAAGCTATTGTTGTTTCTTATTCAGGATCCTTGTAGTGGCGATGAACTGTCGCTTGAAGCGTTCTTGTTCGAGGGGTTCCTCTGGCATGATGAAATCTTCGTTGCTGAGGCTGACATCCTCTTCGGAGACAGGTAAATAATTACTATCTTTCGAATCCTCGTGATCGGCGTGTTCGGGGCTGTATTGTCCATCCTCCCTTTCATCATGCTCGAATGCAGGTTTGACTAGTTGGTCGGCGTCTTCGGCATTCTCTAGAGTGTCATTGTCCCCGGTGCCGGTATTGCTTTCTTTCTCCTGATGCGATCGTGAGTGGCGCCGCTGACGTTGGCGCTTTGGTTGTGTTTCGATGGGCTTGTCCTCAATCAGGTCTTGAGTGCCATCATCGTCCTTCTTTTCGGGCGTATCCACCATAAACATGTCGTATGTAGAAGTGGTCGTCCAACGCCCGGTGATAGGTGGGTTTTGGCCTGGTTCGTCTCCAGCATCATCGTCCATACCATCGATGTCTTCGGAGGCGTAGTCTAGCATGTCCGTTAGGTCCTTGACAGTGGCTACTAAGTGGGTGGTGGGAGGGATGCAAATATCCCCGCTCTCAGCCCCTAGTTCAGGCTGGGCATAGTTCGTAAGTGACACTTCGTGATGGAGAGAGATCACATTAAGTCCAGAGCCTCATTTAGGAGAGAAAGCTGAATGGGTGGCTAAGGACCTGTGGAGCTGAGTCCGGTAATTTGACTGAGCTTGGTAGACGCAGACCTCGAGAGTTTGGAGTTGACATCGAGAGATGAGTCCGGCTTCCCTATGATAGGGAGGACCCTGTTGGACTTCGGCCCAGCTGATAGCGCGGTCACCTCTAGGTCTCCGACGAGATTTTTTCTCTCCTCTTCACACGGAGTGGCCCCCTCTGGATCAAAGGCCAGTGCAGGTACGAGGGTTGATCCTTGAGCGGAATCCGGTGGTGGATCCGACAGGCTTCCTTCATTGTAAATCCCACGATGCGGCTATAGCTCCCACGTGTCGAAGCAGGACTTAGAGGCATACCCGCATTGTAAGCAATTCGCTAGTGAGGTAATCTTCACAACAACCCATGTAATGAATAAGGGAAAAGATACATAGCTGGCTTACACTCGCCACGTCACACAAATAGCATAAATATCATTACATTCACCCAGATACACTCAAGGTCCGACTACGGAACCAAAATAAAGAACAACCCCAAAAGCGACAAAGTCCCCGATCACCCCAACTGGGCACCACTACTGATCGTCTGGAAAAGAAACGTAGTATCGTCCTGAGTCCTCATCGAACTCCCACTTGAGCTCAGTCGAATCTCCTGGAGCGGTATCATCGGTCCCTGCATCTGGTTTTCGAAGGAATCTGTGAGTCACGGGGACTCAGCAATCTCACACCCTCGCGATCAAGACTATTTAAGATTATAGGAGGGGTAAAAGTATGATGTGGAGCTGCAGCAAGCGACTAGCATATATGGGGGCTAACATATGCAAAATAGAGCGAGAAGAGAAGGCAAAGGCACTGTCGGTGAACTATGATCAAGAAGTGATCCTGGAACAACCTACGATCAAGTATAACATAAGACCGTGTTCTCTTCCTGGACTCCGCCGAAAAGAGACCATCACGGCCACACACTCTGTTGATTCATTTTTTTAATTAAGTTTAGTTTAAGATTTTCTACAACCGGACAATAACAAATTCCCATCTGCCCATAACCACGGGCACGTCTTTCAAAAGTTCAAATCCCTGCAGGGGTGTCCCAACATAGCCCATCACAAGCTCTCACGGTCAACGAAGGATATTCCTTCTCCCAAGACAAATCGATCAGACTCGGAATCCCGGTTACAAGACATCTCGACAATGGTAAAACTAAACCAACAAAGCCACCCGAATGTGCCGACAAATACCGATAGGAGTTGCACATATCTCATTCTCAGGGCACACTCAGATGAGCCAGACGTCGGGTAGGCCAGCCCAGAGTTGCCCCTGGTAGCCCCGGACATCGCTCGGGTTGGACCAACACTTAGAGAAGCACTGGCCCGGGGGGGTTAAAATAAAGATGACCCTTGAGTCCATGAAACCCAAGGGAAAAAGGCTAGGTGGCAAATGGTAAAACCAAGGTTGGGCATTGCTGGAAGAGTTTTATTGAAGGCGAACTGTCAAGGGGTTCCCATTATAACCCAACCGTGTAAGGAACACAAAATCAAGGAACATAACACCGGTATGACGGAAACTAGGGCAGCAAGAGTGGAACAAAACACCAGGCATAAGGCTGAGCCTTCCACCCTTTACCAAGTGTATAGATGCATTAAAGTAGACAAGATATAATAATGATATCCCAACAATAAACATGTTCCAACAAGGAACGATCTCCAAACTTCACCTGCAACTAGCAACGCTATAAGAGGGGCTGAGAAAAGCGGTAACATAGCCAAACAATGGTTTGCTATAACAAGGTGGGTTAGAGGTTTGACATGGCAATATGGGAGGCACGATAAGCAAGTGGTAGGTATCATAGCATAGGCATAACAAAAGAGCGAGCATCTAGCAAGCAAAGATAGAAGTGATTTCGAGGGTATGGTCATCTTGCCTGCAAAGTTCTCCGAGTTAACGTTAGCTTGATCCTCGTAAACGTACTCAACGGGCTCCTCAATCACGTACTCGTCTCCCGGCTCTACCCAAGTAATAACAACAAGCAAAAGGGAGACACAATCAACCACGTGCAATGCACAAACAACATGATGGAGAACATGTCATGATATGCGGGATGCAGTATGCGATGCATATGCATGATATGGAAAGGAAAGATTGAACCTGGCCTCAACTTGGAAAACCAAGAGTGCCACTGGAAAGAGGAGTTGCTTTCGGTCGAAATCGATATAAAGATCACCGGAATCGGATGCACGGTTTGGAAATGACAAGCAAAACAAATATGGCACCGATCTGCGATTATCAGCACGAGGCCTCCTAAATGCATCAAGAACAACATGCTACTGCACTCTAACATAACAACAAAATACATGGAGGGGATCCACTCAAGATGCTTGACAAAAGATGAACACTGAGCTACAGCTAATTCACTCAATAGCAGGTTCAAACAAGCATGGCAAAAGTGCAAAAGATTACTGGTTACAGACTTAGTGAAAATAACAACATGTTAGGAATTTAACATCAGGAAGCAATGTTTAGAGCAAGATAACTACATGCTACAGGAACATATCATGGCAAAGCAAAGCATGGCATGAAGCTACGCAAAGCATACAACAAAAGTCCCTTACTGACCATAAGCCAAAAGGGATCATAAAACACAATGGCAACCATGTGAACATAGCAATTAACGTTAACAGATTCAGACTTTGTGAAAACTGGAACAACGCAAAACAGACATTAAGTAGGCATGTTTACGAGCTCGATGCACTCACCACAAAGCATTGCATGATAAACTAAGCATACAACCAACAAGTAGACATGGCATGTAAGCTAGACATGGAAAGAACAATAACATAGCATGCATGGATCAACTATAACAAGCTCGGCAAAAATGCTTAACATGTAAACATTCTGCCAGGAACATTTTATAGCAAAAGTAGAGCTCGATTAACTCAAGCTAGAGTGCTCCATAATTGCAAACAAATACACGGATGGATAGAGCACCAGAATATCTACAAAACATCCTTACTGATCATGCTCAAAAGAGACACGGATCACTCGGTAGCAACATGAACACATGGCATAAAAATATAGACAGGGCAATGACTTAGAATATTTCTAAGTCCTTGAAATCAGCAACATTAAGAGGGCTACTTTGCATGGTTGTGCTAGTCACCACAGAGATCACAAAAATACATGGCATACACCCTTGTAAAGATGGCATGGCATAATTCAAAACCCATGTAGGGCTCAAGTTCATAGGAGGCACACATCAATCATGGCAAAAATGACAAAAGTGCATTTGCTAATATGAAACTAAAACTAACATTGCATAGCCCTCTTCCAACAGCACTTAGGGCATCAAGAGGAGATCAAATGAAAATGATGCAATTAGATGAAATGAAGTACTCGTCGAGACGAACATTTCGATATGCTACACGCCCAAAACAGAGCCACGGGTGCAGAGTTATGGCATGTCAAAATATGCAAAAAAAAATACTGGGAGAGAGGGAAAAGTCAACTGATCCGGATCCAGGGTTCTTCGCGGGCACGCAATCCAAGGTCTCCGGCGAGGTAGTTTTGCTCCGGCGAGGTTGAAACTCCGATCTGGCAAGGGGGAATCGAGGAGGAGGCCGGATCCGATGAGAGGGAACGGCGGCGCGGCGCTGTGGAGGCATCGGGGCGCCGCGGGGACGTCGGCAAGGCAGGGGCGGCGAGGTGGCGATGGCGGACGCGGTGGCTGGACCGGCAGGGTCGCGGCGGAGGCGGCGGAGCGC
>NC_041390.1:378548243-378576379 GCF_002162155.2 Triticum dicoccoides | reverse complement strand
GCGGCAGGATGGGCCGCGGGGGCCCGGATCGGGGTCCGCGGGCCTCGGCGGCAGCGGACGGCGGGCGCCATGTGGCGGGACGCCACTGGTGCAGGGCGGTGGCGCAGTGTGTCCGGCGCGGACGGACACGTCCAGTGTGCGGAGATGGGATTTTTAGGGTTTTAGGGGGGAACATACTCGGGATTTCGGAGGAGGGGCTATATATAAAGGTAGAGGGAGCTAGGAGGCTCCAAATTGAGTACGGTTTGCGGCCACGCGATTGTGATCGAACGGCCCAGATGATGGAGAGGGTTTAGGTGGGTTTTGGGCCACTTTGGAGGGGTGTTGGGCTGCAACACACACGAGGCCTTTTCGGTCCCTCGGTTAACCGTTGGAGTATCAAACGAATCCAAATGGTACGAAACATGACAGGCGGTCTACCGGTAGTAAACCAAGGCCGCTTGGCAAGTATCGGTCCAATCCGAAACCATTTAACACCCGCACATGAAAAGAGGTAGAAAGGGACACCGGAGGATATAGGAGCGCCGGAATGCAAAACGGACAACGGGGAAAATGCTCGGATGCATGAGATGAACACGTATGCAAATGTGATGCACATTATGACATGATATGAGATGCAAGACAAAGGCAAAACAGCACAGAGACGAAAACCCGACAACGAGGAAATAAAATAACTTAGTGTCGGAAATGGCAAGAGTTGGAATACAATATGGCTAGTCACATTCGGGGTGTTACAACACTCCACCACTACGAAAGGATCTCGTCCCGAGATCTAGGACTAGAAAAACTCCGAGTACTCAGAACGGAGGTGATCCTCGCGTTCCCAGGTGGCTTCACGGTCGGAATGATGTGGCCACTTGACTTTCAGGAATTTGATAGACTTGTTGCGAGTCTTGTGCTCAATTTCTTCAAGAATAGCAACGGGGTGCTCACGATAAGACAGGTCTTCCTGGAGATCAATCTCTTCGAAGTTGACGGTGCGGTCAGGAGTCTTGAAACACTTGCGGAGTTGAGACACGTGAAAGACATCGTGCACGTTTGCAAAGTTGGATGGAAGCTCAAGTTGATAGGTGAGATCACCTCTTTTGCTGATGATCTTGAAAGGACCCACGTATTTAGGGGCAAGCTTCCCTTTGATACCGAAGCGGCGAGTACGTTTCATTGGAGAGACGCGGAGGTAGACATGGTCCCCGATCTCGAATGCCAAGTCACGATGCCTGCTATCATAGTAACTCTTCTGGTGCAATTGCGCGGCTTTCAGATTTTCATGAATGACTTTGCACATTTCTTCAGCCTTTGTGATCAAGTCATTGCCAAGGAGTTGGCATTCACCAGTCTCTGACCAGTTAAGAGGAGTACGACACTTCCTGCCATAGAGAATTTCGAATGGGGCCTTGCCCAAACTTGCTTGGAAGCTGTTGTTGTAGGAGAACTCGGCATATGGAAGACAATCTTCCCACTTCAAACCGAAAGAGGTGACACATGTCCTGAGCATATCTTCAAGGATCTGATTGACTCGCTCGACTTGGCCACTGGTTTAAGGATGAAACGTTGTGCTGAAACGAATGTTGGTGCCCATGGCCTTCTAAAAATAATCCCAGAACTTAGAGGTGAAGATGCTCCCATGATCTGAAGATATCAACTGCGGAATGCCGTGCAGCGAGACAATCCTGGAGGTATATAGCTCTGCCAATTGAGCTGCTGTGGTAGGTTCTTTGATAGGAAGAAAATGAGCCACTTTAGTGAGCTTGTCGATGACAATGAAGATAGCATCATTGCCACGCTTGGACTTGGGAAATCCAGTCACGAATTCCATCTCAATATTGTCAAACTTCCATTCTAGAATGGCAAGAGGTTGGAGGAGACCACCTGGTCGTTGGTGTTCTGCTTTCACTCTTCTGCAGACATCACATTCATTCACGAACTGAGCAATCTCGCGCTTCATTCAAGTCCACCAATACGACTGCTTGAGGTCGTAGTACATCTTTGTACTTCCAGGGTGAATAGAGAGGAGTGAATTGTGAGCCTCATTCATAATGACTTTACGAAGGTCACCTTTAGGCACAACAATGCGATCCTTGAAGAATAGTGTATCCTTGTCATCAAGACGATAGCACTTGTACTTGGGTTGACTCTTGGCAATCCCAATCTTCACCTTCTTCACCATAGCATCAAGAAGTTGAGCCTCACGAATCTAATCTTCCAAAGTATGAGAGACTTGGAGGTTGGCAAGAAATCCTTCAGGAACAACTTGGAGATTGAGTTTGCGGAAAGCTTCACAAAGCTCTGGTTGGTAAGGCTTGAGAATCAAATTGTTCCAGTAAGCCTTCCTTTTCAATGCGTCAGCAATAACATTGGCCTTGCTTGGAGTATATTCGATACTCGGATTATACTCTTGAATCATTTCGACCCAACGAGTCTGCCTGAGGTTGAGGTTTGGCTGAGTGAAGATATACTTGAGACTCTTGTGATCGGTGAAGATGTCCACTTTTCTTCCCAATAAGAGACGTCTCCAAGTTAAAAGAGCATGGACAACTGCCGCCAACTCGAGGTCATGAGTGGGGTAGTTCTTTTTGTTGGGATTCAACTGGCGAGAGGTATAGGCCACAACTTTCTTCTCTTGCATCAACACTGCACTAAGACCTTGAAGGGAAGCATCACAGAAGACCTCAAACGGTTTGGATTCATCAGGAGGAGTCAGAGCTGGAGCGGTGACTAACTTCTCTTTCAGGGTGTTGAAAGCGATGTCACATTCAAGAGACCAGACGTACTTCACATGCTTCTAGAGAAGGTTGGAAAGAGGCTTCGTGATCTTAGAGAAGTTCTCAACGAACCTTCGACAATAGCTTGCGGGCCCAAGGAAGCTGTGGAGTTGCTTCATGTTCTGAGGTGGTTCCCAATTCACAATTGTAGACACCTTTTTAGGATTAACAGCTATTCCCTTGGCAGAGATGATATGTCCAAGGTAGAGAACCTCATCGAGCCAAAACTCGCACTTTGAAAACTTCGCATAGAACTGATGTTCTCTGAGTTTATCCAGGACCAAATGCAAGTGCTTGGCATGATCCTCCTTGTTCTTGGAAAAGACCAAAATGTCATCGAGGTAGACCAAGAGGAAGTCATTTGTGTAGGCGTTGAAGATAAAGTTCATCATGTGGGAGAATGTTGGAGCAGCGTTGACAAGGCCGAAAGACATGACAGTGTATTCATATGAACCATAGCTTGTTTTGAATGCTGTCTTGGGGATATCTTCTTCACGAATGTGAATCTGATGATAGCCCATACGGAGATCAAGCTTGGAGAATACTTGAGCACCTTTGAGTTGTTCGAAAAGCTCATTGATGTTGGGAAGTGGGTACTTGTTCTTTATGGTCTTCTTGTTCAATGGACGGTAGTCGACACAAAGTCGGTCCGTTCCATCCTTCTTCTTGAAAAAAAGAACTCCACAACCCCATGGAGAAGAACTTGGTCGGATGAGACCCATACGCTCTTGAATATCAAGTTGCTTCTTCAGCTCCTTCAACTCTTCAGGTCCAAGCTTATAAGGACGTTTGCAAACAGGTTCCGTGCCAGGCTCAAGATCGATGACGAATTCAACTGGCCGGTGCGGAGGCATTCTTGGAAGCTCTTCTGGAAAGACATCTTGATATTCGCAAATGACTGGAATCTGAGAGATGGCATCCAGCTCACCCTTCTCATTGAGAGAAAACAGTCAGATGGTATCATCACGAGCGGCAAAGACGATAACATCCTCATACGGATGTGTCAATTGAATCTGCCTGGCAGCACAATCTAGCTGAGCCTTGTTCTTAGAAAGCCAGTCCATTCCAAGAATAAGATCAATATCCGAGTTATCAAGGACCACTAGAGAGGACAGAAACTTATAGTCGCCCAACGTGATAGTAACATCCGGGATCATGGAGCTTGCATTCATGAATTTACCCGGAGAAACAACTGATAACTGTCTAGGCAAATCTTAGAAAGGCAACTCATGCTTAGATGCAAATGGTCTTGAAATGAAACAATGCGATGCACCAGTGTCAAAAAGAACTTTTGCAGGAATATCGTTAATAGGAAGGTTACCCATTATCACATCTGACGAGTCCTCTGCCTGAGCTGCGCTCATCAAGTTGACCTTAGCAGACTTGGGGTTATGCTTGACCACTGTAGTGCTAGCAGATCTCACAAGAGGAGGAAGAGGAAGACGCCTCTGATTGAAGCATTTGTTGGCATAGTGACCCTTCTATTGACACTTGTTTCACGTGACCTCTGAAAGCGGACGGTGATATGGAGTACTTGTTCTTGGAGCTTGAGACAAAGTCTTGTTCTGAAAGCCTGGGTTGGGTGGGTGGGAAGATCCATTGCCACCTTTGCTCTTCTGCTGATAAGGCTGACGGAATAGAGGAGGAGGAGGAGACAACCAATACTTTTGCTGCTTAGTCACCACTTGAGTTGAGGAAGAAGGAGTTGCATCCCTGACTCGTTTCTTAGAAGCATCGCACTTGAGTTGAGCATTCTCTTGTTTCAGTGCCATGTTGTAAAACTCATCGTACTTCTGCGGCTCAAAAAGAACGAGAGCTAGTTGAAGATCTTCTCTGAGGCCACCCCTGCACTGATAAATCATGCTCTTCTCGTCGGGGGCATCCTGCTTGGCGAAATGAGCGAGCTTCTGGAACATGATGTTATACTGGTAAACAGACAAGCTGCCTTGCTTCAGGTTGCGAAATTCCTCACGCTTGCTCTCAACAACACTCTGAGGAATGTGGTGAGCTTTGAAGTCTTGGCGGAATTCATCCCAGGTAGTCACACTGCCTCCTTTGGAATCTTTGTATTGCTGAAACCATTCTGCAGCTTGGTCTTTGAGTTCGAATGAAGCAAACTTGACAAAGTCCTCAGGCCTGACGTTGCTGCACTCGAAATGCTTGCAGATATCCACGAGCCAATCATCAGCATCTGTTGCTTCGACACAGTTACTGAAGGTCTTTGGCTGGTTAGCGAGGAACTGGTTGAGTGTAGCAAACTGATTCTGATTGTTGCCATGGCCTTGGTTCCCTTGGTTGCGCTCTTGCAAAATTTGCATGATCAGCTGTGTGTTTGCATTGGTAGCGGCCATCACAGCTTGCCATGCCTCCGGAGGTGGACGTGGTGGTGGCCATTCAGGATTCTGACGCGTTAGAGGAGCCATCCTGAAGAGGGTGACATCCGTTAGCATCTTGACAGACAAATATTCAAACTGATTCAAAAGGATCGAAATTGCAACATATAGTCTTAACATCCGAACAATAATGAACGAATGCATTCCAATTGAAATGGTCACACTTCCATAAATTGAGAAGCCACTTAGATAGAGGTAGAAGAATAAAACAACAAGGTACGGACAAGAACAAATACTTGGTGAGGATTACCCAATCACAAACCAAATATCCGCGGAAGAAATACTAGAGCTACATGAATTCCCACCTATGAAACTCCTGAACCTTTCCGGTTATGCAATCAGGTGTTGGGGATACAGGGGAAGCATAATATCTCACCCAAAGCTAGCAAATCCTACATCCAGCTGTATCCATCCTTCAACACATAACCAAGAAACCTTCGGAAATCATTTACCTCAACCTTCGAAAAGCATCAGTTATACGAGTTATGGAAATACTCCTGAACTCCCGCCCCAGTACTGGGTGGCGTCGAGGTTATCTCACCAACAAATGCATAAAAGAGATTTTCGATGTCGGCGAAACTCAGGTATTCCAGAACCGCAATGATAAAATTGTGAAGACAACACCTCGGAGCTCAACTCCCTGGGACACTGCCACAACCCTAAATGTCAGGAGGCACCAAGAACAATGTTCTCGTCACAAAACCATCGGAACGATTCCAAGATACCCGTGTTATCCTAAAAAAAATTAGTGAAATTTGAGAAGAGAAGAGTCAAAACTCTACGTCAGGATGCGTCACCAGAGCGACGAAGGGACTGAGGAGTAAAAAGAATCCCACTCTCCGATATATATAATCCTAAATGACTCAAAACATTTTTCCAGACTCAACAACGCCAGTGATTCGATCAAGCAGAGGGGCCTCCTAAGTCGGGGAAGGCTCTGATTACCAACTTGTAACGCCCACGATGCGACTATAGCTCCCACGTGTCGAAGCACGACTTAGAGGCATAACCGCATTGTAAGCAATGTCGCAAGTGAGGTAATCTTCACAACAACCCATGTAATGAATAAGTGAAAAGATACATAGCTGGCTTACACTCGCCATGTCACACAAATAGCATAAATATCATTACATTCATCCAAATACACTCAAGGTCCAACTACGGAACCAAAATAAAGAACAACCACAAAAGTGACAAAGTCCCCGATCGCCCCAACTGGGCACCACTATTGATCGTCTGGAAAAGATACGTAGTATCGTCCTGAGTCCTCATCGAACTCCCACTTGAGCTCTGTCGAATCTCCTGGAGCGGTATCATCGGTCCTTGCATCTGGTTTTGGAAGGAATATGTGAGTCACGAGGACTCAGCAATATCACACCCTCGTGATCTAGACTATTTAAGCTTATAGGAGGGGTAAAAGTATGATGTGGAGCTGCAGCAAGCGACTAGCATATATGGTGGCTAACATACGCAAAAGAGAGCGAGAAGAGAAGGCATAGGCACGGTTGATGAACTATGATCAAGAAGTGATCCTAGAACAACCTACGATCAAGAATTACACGAGACCGTGTTCTCTTCCCGGACTCCGCCGAAAAGAGACCATCACGGCCACACACTCTGTTGATTCATTTTTTAATTAAGTTTAGTTTAAGGTTTTTTACAACCAGTCATTAACAAATTCCCATCTGCCCATAACTGCGGGCACGACTTTCGAAAGTTCAAATCCCTGCAGGTGTGTCCCAACTTAGCCCATCACAAGCTCTCACGGTCAACGAAGGATATTACTTCTCCCAAGAAAAACCGATCAGACTCGGAATCCCGGTTACAAGACATCTCGACAATGGTAAAACTAAACCAGCAAAGCCACCCGAATGTGCCGACAAATCCCGATAGGAGCTGCACATATCTCGTTCTCAGGGCACACTCAGATGAGTCAGACGTCGGGTAGGCCAGCCCAGAGTTGCCCCTGGTAGCCCCGGACATAGCTCAGGTTGGACCAACACTTAGAGAAGCACTGGCCCGGGGGGGTTAAAATAAAGATGACCCTTGAGTCCGCTAAACCCAAGGGAAAAAGGCTAGGTGGCAAATGGTAAAACCAAGGTTGGGCATTGCTGGAAGAGTTTTATTCAAGGCGAACTGTCAATGGGTTCCCATTATAACCCAACCGTGTAAGGAACGCAAAATCAAGGAACATAACACCGGTATGACGGAAACTAGGGCGGCAAGAGTGGACCAAAACACCAGGCATAAGGCCGAGCCTTCCACCCTTTACCAAGTGTATAGATGCATTAAAGTAGACAAGATATAATAATGATATCCCAACAACATGTTCCAACAAGGAACGATCTCCAAACTTCACCTGCAACTGGCAATGCTATAAGAGGGGCTGAGCAAAGTGGTAACATAGCCAAACAATGGTTTGCTAGGACAAGGTGAGTTAGAGGTTTGACATGGCAATATGGGAGGCACGATAAGCAAGTGGTAGGTATCGTAGCATAGGCATAGCAAAAGAGCGAGCATCTAGCAAGCAACGATAGAAGTGATTTCGAGGGTATGGTCATCTTGCCTGCAAAGTTCTCCGAGTTGACGTTAGCTTGATCCTCGTAAACGTACTCAACGGGCTCCTTGATCACGTACTCGTCTCCCGGCTCTACCCAAGCAAGAACAACAAGCAAAAGGGAGACACAATCAACCATGTGCAATGCACAAACAACATGATGCAAAACATGTCATGATATGCGGTATGCGGTATGCAATGCATATGCATGATTTGGAAAGGAAAGATTGAACCTGGCCTCAACTTGGAAAACCAAGAGTGCAACTGGAAAGAGGAGTTGATTTCGGACGAAATCGATATAAAGATCACCAGAATCGGATGCACGGTTTGGAAATGACAAGCAAAACAATTATGGCACCGATCTGCGATTATCAGCACGAGGCCTCCTAAATGTATCAAGAACAACATGCTACTGCACTCTAACATAACAACAAAATACATGGCAGGGATCCACCAAAGATTCTTGACAAAATATGAACACTGAGCTATGGCTAATTCACTTAATAGCAGGTTCAAACAAGCATGGCCAAAGTGCAAAAGATTACTGGTTACAGACTTAGTTAAAATAACATGTCAGGAATTTAACATCAGGAAGCAATGTTTAGAGCAAGATAACTACATGTTACAGGAACATATCATGGCAAAGCAAAGCATGGCATGAAGCTACACAAAGCATACAACAAAAGTCCCTTACTGACCATAAGCCAAAACGGATCATAAAACACAATGGCAACCATGTGAACATAGCAATTAACGTTAACAGATTCATACATAGTGAAAAACTGGAACATGGCAAAACAGACATTAAGTAGGCATGTTTACGATCTCGATGCACTCACCACAAAGCATTGCATGATAAACTAAGCATACACCCAGCAAGTAGACATGGCATAGAAGCTAGACATGGCTAGAACAATAACATAGCATGCATGGATCAACTATAACAAGCTCGGCAAAAATGCTTAACATGTAAACATTCTGCTAGGAACATTTTATAGCAAAAGTAGAGCTCGATTAACTCAAGCAAGAGTGCTCCATAATTGCAAAAAAAAGACATGGATGGATAGAGCACCACAATATCTACAAAACATCCTTACTGATCATGCTCAAAAGAGACACGGATCACACGGTAGCAACATGAACACATGGCATAAAAATATAGACAGGGCAATGACTTAGAATATTTCTAAGTCCCTGAAATCAGCAACATTAAGAGGGCTACTTTGTATGCTTCTGCTAGTCACCACAGAGATCACAAAAATACATGGCATACACCCCTGTAAAGATGGCATGGCATACTTCAAAACTCATGTAGGGCTCAAGTTCATAGGAGGCACACATCAATCATGGCAAAAATGACAAAAGTGCATTTGCTGATATGAAACTGAAACTAACATTGCATAGCCCTCTTCCAACAGCACTTAGGGCATCAAGAGGAGCTCAAATGAAAATGATGCAATGAGATCAAATGAGATCAAAGAGGTTGAAACTCCGATCCAGCGAGGGGGAATCGAGGAGGAGGCCGGATCTGGTGAGAGGGGATGGCGGCGCGGTGCTGCGGAGGCGTCGGGGCGCCGCGGCGACGTCGGTGAGGCAGGGGCAGCGACGTTGCTACGGCGGACGCGGTGGCCGGAGCGGCAGGGTCACGGCGGAGGCGGTGGAGCGCGGCGCCGGCGCGGGAGAGGAGAAGCGGCACGGGCGCTAGCCTCGGGCGGCGGTGCGGCAGGACGGGCCGCGGGGGCCCAGATCAGGCTCCGCGTGCCTCGGCGGCCGTGGACGGCGGGCGCCACGTGGCGGTACGCCACCGGTGCAGGGCGGCGACGCGGTGTGTCTGGCGCGGACGAACACGTCTGGCGCTCGGAGAGGGGATTTTTAGGGTTTTAGGGGGGAAGAGACCCGGGATTTCGGAAGAGGGGTTATATATAGAGGTAGAGGGAGCTAGGAGGCTCCAAATTGAGCACGGTTTGCGGCCATGCAATCGTGGTTGAACGGCCTAGATGATGGAGAGGGTTTAGGTGGGTTTTGGGCCACTTTGGAGGGGTGTTGGGCTGAAACACACACGAGGCCTTTTTGGTCCCTCGGTTAACAGTTGGAGTATCAAACGAAGTCCAAATGGTACGAAACTTGACAGGCGGTCTACCGGTAGTAAACGAAGGCCGCTTGGCAAGTCTCGGTCCAATCTGAAAATGTTTAACACCCGCACACGAAAAGAGGTAGAAAGGGACACCAGAGGACATAGGAGCGCCGGAATGCAAAATGGACAACGGGGAAAATGCTCGGATGCATGAGACGAACACGTATGCAAATGCGATGCACATGATGACATGATATGAGATGCAAGACAAAGACAAAACAACACGAAGACGAAAACCCGACAATGAGGAAATAAAATAACTTAGTGCCGGAAATGACAAGAGTTGGAATACAAATATGGCAAGTCACATACGGGGTGTTACATTCATGTAGATGAGGAGCGGAGGATGACGCTGAGGACCCGTCGAAGATTAAATCTCCTCGGATATCAGTGATGTAATTCAAGCTTCCAAACCTGATCTGGTGACCAGGGGCGTAGCTGTCGATCTGCTCAAGGTGACCAGTTGAATTGGTACGCAGAGCAAAGGCGCCAAATACAAGAAGTTGACCAGGGAGAAAAGTCTCCCCAGAAACAGAATCATCGTCGATGACAAGCTGAGCCATCAATCCTTCTGTTGATGACACAGTGGAACCCTCAACGAAAGCACCAATGTCAGTGTCAAAATAGGTCGATCTCAGGTAGGGGGTCCCGAAATATGCGTCTGAGGATCGAGGATAACAAGGGACAAGTGGGACACAATGTTTACCCAGGTTTGGGCCTTCTTGATGGAGGTAAAACCATATGTCCTGCTTGATTGTATTTGATGAATATAGGGGTTACGGGAGTCGACCTACCTCGAGAATGTAATGGCTAAACCCTAGTTGCCTAGCCTATGAGAATTATGATAGCCTCTACGAACTAAACCCTCCGGTTTATATACACACCGGGGGGACCTAGGGTTGTGCAGAGTCGGTTTCTGGGTGGAGGAAATAACATATCTGAACACCAATCTTGCCATCCACGCATAGGGGAGTCCTACCCGGACACGGGCGAAAAGTCTTCTGCTTGTGTCTTCACGGCCCATCAGTCCGACCCATATCAAATAGCTCGAACACCTGAGGACCCCCTAATCCAGGACTCCCTCAGTTGCCGAGGAAGCTGACGACAGTACTGGCCGCAGGCACTCAATCAGCGAGCTAGAGTATGCGGGTATGTCGCGGACGCCGGCTACGACATTGAGGTTGTCGACAGTGATGGCCTGAGGTGGGCTACATCACAAGTTAAGTGGCCCACCCCAACCCCTTGGGTTCAACCGCCGTCGATCTCATCCATGTCCCCGCCGCTGATCTCCTCTGGCTCGCTGTCAAGAATCTGTCATCATGCATCGCCATTGAGCCCCTTTTGTCATTTCTGAAGGACACGTTCTGTGATGTTGGCTTGGGATCCAAAGCTTCCAAGTCAGACCTCATCAGCGGTGACCACGAGGAGGGCACCCTCTCTTGCTCTTCCAAGGGGAAAGCTCCCATCTGCGACATCAGGGAGGGCACCCTACAACCGTGCTCTTCCAAGGGGAAGGAGCCCATCTAGGACAACATGGAGCGCATCTAGGGTTCGTGCTCTTCCGACGGGAACGAGCCCATCTGTGACAAGTGAGGAAACCCATGATTTGTTTTGTCGTGCCTCTTCACAGGGGGAACCCATGATTTGTTTTGTCGAGTCCCTTTTGTACTGTAGTGATAATATGTCTAGTTTTAATTGCTATATTTGGTTGTTTGCAGTATGCCTTGTTTATTTTAGTTGTTCACAATGTGATGTTATATATGTGCAATTATTTAGTGGGCAGTACATTTTGTCAATCCAGTTTTAAACATACCGATTGGAATGCATATATTTGCTTGCTGCTAAGCCTGTTATAGCTAGCATATGCCTCTTATAAGGTTTTTTCATTGTTTGATTGTTTGTAGTTAGCATATGTCCATTTTCAAATGCTATCTTTGGTTGTTCATAGTATGCCTTGTTTATTCTAGTTATTCATAGTGTGATGTTCTATATGTGCAAGTATGAACTATGCAGTTCAATTTCATCAATATCATTTTCAACAATACACTATGAATGACTACATTTCGTTGCTGCATCTTGTAGTTAACACGCCTTTCTAGTTTTATTTAATAATAACCAGTGTACTTAGACCGGCACAATACCATTTTGAATGACTATGTTTGCTTGTTCTTAAATGTTAGGCCTATTGCAGTTAACACACCTTTCCACTTGTTTTGCTTTACTAGCGTGCTTAAACCTGCACACTGAAGCTATCTTTTGGATATTATTTTGTTTGCCATGGATATATTTGTTGATGTTTAGCCTGTTGTGCTTAACCTGCCTCTCGATATACCTACATAGGACAATTTTGGGAACGACTGCTGTTTTCCATCACGGTTAGTTTCATCCCATGGCATATATATACTCGTTGTTCAGTATATTGGTAGCTGGTACCATATAGGCCGGGGGCTGATAAGGGACTATTCGGTGAATCAAACTGTTAACTTAATATATATGTAACCCATTTATCGTTAGGTTAACTAGGGTCATATGTAATATATCTAAGGCTACATGCCAACATGCATTGTACTTAATGTCTAAATATGCAATCCTAGGCTACATAGCCTTAATGTTCTGGTGATGTCTAGATATACATAGAAGAGTAGCAGCAACAACAACAACACAACCCTGTTTGGATACTTAACTTAGCTAGAGGTTAGAGTTAGTTTCTAGCTCATGACTAACCCTGAACTAACTCCATCCAAAGAGGTGTTTGGATGAAAGGGTTAGATTGACAATAAATGCACTAGGAGAACTAGCTCCAATTAGCACCTCTTGGGTTGGATAGTTTTTTGGGGTGGGTTAGATGCAACAAGCTCAAACTAGCCCTCATGTTTGGATATACTTTAGGGCTATTTGAGCCCGAACTAGCTCAAACTAATTCTAACCCATGGATACAACAGTTAATTAGCCGATAATTTGTAAGAATTCAATAAACTCCTTCCAGCCCATAATATAAGATGTTAATTCATCTAATATGTGAGTATATTGGATTTTATAAGATATTATAAAAGAGTGTTGTACTACATCATTATGCAATTGATGTTTAGCTTCTAATATTAACTTGGTGCTTTTAGGTACATATGTCATGGTAAAGATCCGCGCTTTGACCCTTTCTGCGTATGGGGCAATGAGATATTGATGAACCGGCATCAAATGAGGAAGCTGGTAAAGATTGTTAGTAAAATGGGTCAAAATATGGCAATTAAACTATTTGTTTACACTTTATCCAAGACAACAGCGAACTGCAGGATGGTAAGTAAGAACTCTGCAGCCTTCTTTTCACTGCCCATAATGAGTTGTGTTAGATGACAATGTCTGAATATTTTTCCTTTGTAGTGGTTCCCAAAGAAGTTTACTCAAGATTACCTCTCAAACTACATGATTGGTGGGCATGCAAAGGTTAAAGTATTTATACCAGAACACAATGATTATCTATATGTTTTCATGAAGACAGTGAAGGATGGGCGGTCGACCATTGTCGCGGGATGTTTGCGGCCACCTATGGGACTGGGTGGCCCCTTGTTGGTTCGACAGGGGGATAGCGCGTTGCACAAAGAGCAGACTGGCATACGGTAGCGCGGCAGAGAGCACACAAGCGATTTACCCAGGTTCAGGCCATCGCGAGGCATAAGACCCTACTCCTGTTTTAGTAGATTGATGGTGGGATGAATGATGTGGTGCGTAGTACACTTGCCCGGCAGGGTTTGCCTTTGGGCTATAGCTACTACGCGTATATTTTGGCTTGGGTTTGTCAACTTTCCAATGCTCTAATCCCTCCTATGAGTGCCATGGGCCTCCTTTTATAGATTAAGGGGTCACCACAGTGGCAAAGTGGTCAGTATCCACTGATATGATAGCGAACAGTGTTGTCATACCTAACTTTGCGGGCTGACAGGGTGCATTAAGTGCGCCGCTGAGTGGCACATCACTGGTCGCCGGCAAGGCCTGCCGGGCTATCTTGCCAGCTCCGCACCTGCTCTCTTGACACGTTGCAGGATGGGTGTCATCTGTAGGCTTCTTCTGTAAGAAATGGCTGCCATGTGGTGAACGGCTGCCACTTAATCATCTTGTGGCTTGACACTGCACTGATTGACGACATGGGTCATGCTTGAGTGGTTGGTGGAGTAGTTATGCCCCCGAAACCCTTGGCAACCCCTACCGCGGAGCCTCGGTCGCCTACTCCTGGTGGTGGCCTTGCCCCTTGCCGGGCTCGCTTGCCTGGCAAGGGAGGCCCTTCTCTTGCCGATATCTTGCTGCTTAGGCTTGATCTTGGTCCCTCTGAAATGCATGTTAGTTCTTCAAATCTCTTGGTTCTTCAATCTCTGACATAAGCTGGTACTCCAATCTTGATCTTCTGCCTGTACACAGTTGGTCAACAGACCCATGGTTTGTTGCACCGACAGAAGCCCTCGGACCTGCCCCGAACGTGCTGCTGAGCGTCGTCGGGGTAGGGCCTAATTAGTGCACAGGCAAGGTTGGTGAAGGGGTTGGCCCCTTAAGTTTTCCGTTGCTGCTTCATCAGCCTTGATTCCGGACCAGTTTCCTGTTTTCCCGCGTGTGGCATAAAGCCAATAGTGGTGGGGCCGCTCCAGTGATGGCCCATGAATGACATTAACGTACGGGGTAGAAACTGCCAATTTACTCTTCCCACAGCACGCCCTTATCCTTAGCCACGTATGCAGCATGCATCGCGCGGAGTAGGTAGCGGAAGTGCGTGGCACGGGAGAGTACCTTGGAGAGGGCCCACATGTCTTGAATTGGTGGAGGAGGGCGGTGGTCATCCGTGGATGGAGCAGCTGCCATTTTCCCGCCCTGCCTATAAAAGGGTGGAGCGGAGGAGGGCGGAGTCATCCATTTCCGTGGTCCTCCTCTCCTCATCTTCTGTTTCTACTGGTCATGCTTGAGAAGGAAGCCTGGGGCCAGCCCCCAGGCTCTGGCTTGGGATCATCATTGCCTTGTGTTGGTGCTGGTGTTGATGCTTGGGGAGTGAGCCTGGTCCTTGGCATGGCGAATCTTTTGGCATCTTCGATGCTCGTCTGGGAGGAGGGGCTGGAGATTGTTGGTAATCCTAGCACTGCCCCTCCCGGAGATCTTGGGGCTGACGTCCATGAGTGGTGCATCTTCCTGCTCGCCAAGGTGGGGACCAGCGCGCCTCCAACCTCCTAGTCGGTTGGGGTCTGAGTATGTCTTTCTTTTTTTCTCCACTCAGTCTGGACAGGCCATGTCGAGTGGAAATCAGTGGGGGCACGATAAGTGCACCCACTGGGTGTAGTCCCCGATACTACTGTAGAATGTTTGATTCTGTGGTAGTCTTAGAGTTCTATTCACTCGACAGGAAATAGGAAGAAGCGCTCATCCAGTTCCTCCGTGAGAACTGGGACATCTTTGCATGGAAACCTTCTGACATGCCGGGTGTACCCAGGGGACTGGCTGAGCATCATTTGCGAGTCGACCCAAAAGTGAAGCAAGTCAAGCAACATCTTAGACGGTCTGCCGTACAGAAGAGAAAGGCAATTGGCAAGGAAGTGGCTCGGCTCCTAGCAGCTGAGTTCATCCGAGAGATTTACCACTCTGAGTGGCTTGCCAATGTTGTCATGGTCCCCAAGAAGGACGATTCACTTTGTATGTGCATTGATTTCAAACATATCAATCGGGCCTGCCTGAAAGATCATTTTCCTCTCCCCCGCATCAATCTAATCGTCAACTCGACTACGGGGTGTGAGCGTTTGTCTTTTCTAGATGCCTATTCCAAGTATCACCAGATCCGAATGTATGGACCCGATGAGATAAAAACAGCTTTCATCACTCCATTTGGGTGCTTTTGTTATGTCACCATGCCATTCGGTCTCAAGAACACTGGCGCCACATTTATGAGGATGATTCAGAAGTGCCTACTCACTCAAATCAGTCCGAATGTGGAAGAATATATGGATGACATTGTGGTCAAGTCGCGCAAAGGTTCCGACCTGCTGACTGACCTCGCTGAAACCTTTGCCAACCTAAGAAGAAATGATATCAAGCTTAATCCGTCGAAATGCACATTTGGAGTTCTAGGAGGAAAGTTACTCGGTTTCCTCATTTCCGAACGAGGTATCGATGCCAACCCAGAGAAAGTTGGATCCATACTCCAGATGAAACAACCTGTGCGTGTGCATGACTTTCAGAAGCTTACTGGTTGTTTGGCTGCTTTGAGTCGATTCATCTCTCGCCTCGGTGAAAAGGCACTGCCTCTTTACCGACTGATGAAGAAATGTGATAAGTTAGAGTGGACTCTTGAAGCTGATGCAGCGTTTGCAGAACTCAAAACCCTGGTTTCCACCCAGCCGGTGCTCGCTGCCCCAATCAGCAAAGAGCCTTTACTGCTTTATATTGCAGCCACTGGACAAGTCATCAGTAGAGTACTTACGGTCGAGCGAGAATAAGAAGGAAAACCTATAAAGTCCAGCGCCCAGTGTATTATATTTCTGAAGTCTTGACTCCATCCAAGCAAAGATATCCTCACTATCAGAACCTTGTCCATGGGATTTACATGACCACGAAGAAGGTTGCACATTATTTCTCTGATCACTCTGTTACAATCGTCAGCGATGCACCTTTGTCAGAAATTCTGAACAATAGAGATGCAACTGGTCGAGTGGCAAAGTGGGCGATTGAACTCCTTCCCTTGGATATCAAGTTCGAGGCAAAGAAAGCTATCAAATCCCAGGCAATAGCAGATTTCCTCGCCGAGTGGGTCGAGCAGCAACAACCGACTCAAATTCACTCGGAGCATTGGACCATGTTCGTCGATGGATCCAAGATGCTGAACAGGTTTGGTGCTGGGGTGGTATTGGTATCCCCTCGAGGAGATAGACTCAGCTATGTTCTTCAGATCCATTTTCATTCCTCCAACAACGAAGCTGAATATGAAGCACTTCTGTACGGGTTGCGTATGGCCATTTCACTCGGCGTCCGTCACCTAATGGTCTATGGCGACTCAGATTTGGTGGTTAATCAAGTAATGAAGGAGTGGGCCGTCAGAAGCCTACCTATGACTGGTTATTGTAATGTAGTGATAAAGTTAGAGAAGAAGTTTGAGGGGTCAGAGCACCATCATATACCCCGACTGAAAAATCAAACTACTGATGATTTGGCAAGGATAGGCTCCAATCGTGAGTCCATTCCCAGTAATGTATTCTTGGAACATCTCCACACGCCGTCTGTCCAAGAGGATCCCTTCATGGAAGAGCCCCCACAACCTAAGAGCCCTACTGATATGGCTGAGGTTGAAGTCCCAGCCATGGTCGACTTGGTCATGGAAGTTTTGGTTGTCTTACCCGATTGGACAGTGCCGTACATCGCATATATTCTCAGGAAAGAGCTTCCAAAGGATGAAGAAGAGGCTTGTACGATTGTCCGTCGATCTAAAGCTTTCACAGTAGTGGGTGGACAGCTTATAGAGAAAGTGCCACCGGAGTTTCTCAGAAGTGCATAACACTAGAAGAAGGTTGAGTGATCCTCAACGACATCCACTCGGGGACCTGTGGTCACCATGCGTCCTCTCGGACCATTGTAGCCAAAGCATACCGAGCGGGATTTTATTGGCCCCGAGCGAAAGAAATGTCGAAAGACATAGTTGACAGATGTGAAGGTTGCCAGTTCTACTCCAACATGTCTCACAAGCCTGCATCAGCCCTGAAGACCATTCCACTCGTCTGGCCCTTTGCTGTCTGGGGATTAGATATGGTTGGACCTCTAAGGATTGGTAGAAGTGGCTTCACCCATGTGCTCGTAGCAGTCGACAAGTTCACCAAATGGATTGAAGCCAAGCGTATTAAATCCTTGAAGCAAGTACTGTTGTCAGCTTCATCAAAGAGTTGACATTCAGATATGGTGTCCCGCACAACATTATCATGGATAATGGGTCGAATTTCAATTCGGATGAGTTTAGATCCTTTTGCACTTCCCAAGGCACTCGGGTCGACTATGCTTCAGCCGCCCATCCCTAGTCAAATGGACAAGCTGAAAGAGCGAATGGATTGATTCTCAAAGGACTGAAACCCTGATTGATGCGTGACCTCAAGCATGCCGCGGGCGCTTGGGTCGATGAACTTCCATCAGTACTTTGGGGATTGAGGACAACTCCTAATCGGTCGACTAACCGAACTCAGTTCTTCTTAGTCTATGGGGCTGAAACTGTGCTTCCGAGTGACTTTCTTCATAACGCCCCGCGAGTGGAACTCTTCTGAGAAGCCGAAGCAGAACAAGCCCGTGAGGATGTTGTTGAACTTCTAGAAGACCCGGTCGACCATCTATCAGCAAGACCTGCGTCGATTCCACGCTAGAAACGTGAGAGATCGAGCATTTCAAGAGGGGGACCTGGTTCTTCGAGTAGATCAGCAGAAACCACACAAGCTCGCTCCTGTCTGGGAAGGTCCCTTCATCACCACCAAAGTACTTCACAATGGGTATTATCGCCTCTACGATGTGGAGCACAATAAAGACGAGCCACGCGCTTGGAATGCGGAGCTGCTCCGTCCCTTTTATACTTAAGCACTCAGATTGTTCTGATGTAATAAGAAATACATTCTAGTTCGATTATCAAATACATAGTTTCCTAGATGATTTCTGTTCCTTTTTCTAAGTGTTCTAAATCCCCCAGTGGGTGCCTTAGCTGCAAAACTGCTTCGCCTAAGTTTAAAAAATCCTATCGAGTGATGAGAAAGTCTCTCACTCGGAGGCTTAGCTGCGAATCTGTTTCGCCTTACTTTAAAAAATCGTACCGAGTGATGAGCAAGTCTCTCACTCGGGGGCTTAGCTGCGAATCCGTTTTGTCTAAGTTTAAAAAATCCTATTGTGGGAGTCCTGGATTAGGGGGTCTCCGGACAGCCGGACTATCTCCATTGGCCGGACTGTTAGACTATGAAGATACAAGATCGAAGACTTCGTCTCGTGTCCGGATTGGACTCTAGTTGGCGTGGAAGGCAAGCTAGTCAATATGTATATGGATATCTCCTCCTTTGTAACCGACCTTGTGTAACCCTAACCCTCTCCGGTCTCTATATAAACCGAAGGGTTTTAGTCCATAGGACAACAATCACAACATACAATCATACCATAGGCTAGCTTCTAGGGTTTAGCCTCTCTGATCTCCTGGTAGATCTACTCTTGTAACACCCATATCATCAATATCAATCAAGCAGGACGTAGGGTTTTACCTCCATCAAGAGGGCCCGGACCTAGGTAAAACTTCGTGTCCCTTGCTTCCTGTTACCATCCGGCCTAGACGCACAGTTCGGGACCCCCTACCCGAGATCCGCCGGTTTTGACACCGACATTGGTGCTTTCATTGAGAGTTCCTTTGTGTCGTCGCCGTTATGCTTGATGGCTCCTACTATCATCGATAGCGATGCGGTCCAGGGTGAGACTTTTCTCCCCGGACATATCTTCGTATTCGGCGGCTTTGTACTCTAGGCTAACTCGCTTGGCCATCTGGAGCAGATTGAAAGCTATGCCCCTGGCCATTAGGTCAGATCTGGAAGTCTGAATTACACAGCCAATATCCGTGGGGACTTGATCTTCGATGGATTCGAGCCACAGCCGGGCGCGCCGCACTGTCGCGATGGGTATGACCTAGCTCTGCCATCGGACGGTACCCCAGAGGCCGCGCCCGCATCAGCTCCGACCCTTAGCTTGGAGCCAGCTGCGCCAGTCGAGGATGGGTGGCTAGACACCGCCTCAGGGACTGCAGTCTCAATGGCGATCAAGCCAAACACCAGCATAATCCTCTGCGCAGCCCGTGACTCCAAGGTGCCGGACTCTTCTCCAGACCCCGAACCATCCGCGCCCGTGCCAATTGAATCCGATTGGGCGCCGATCATGGAATTCACCGCTGCGGATAACTTTCAGCACTCGCCCTTCGGCGACATACTGAATTCATTAAGGTCTCTCTCTTTGTCAGGAGAGCCCTGGCCAGATTATGGCCAACAGGACTGGGATGCGGACGATGAAGAAATTCGACGCCCACCCACCACCCACTTTGTAGCCACTGTCGATGATTTAACCGACATGGTCGACTTCGACTCCGAAGACATCGATGGTATGGACGCCGATGTAGGAGACGAACATGAACCAGCACCTATAGGGCACTGGAAAGCCACCTCGTCATATGACATATACATGGTGGATACACCCAATGAAGGCAACATCGACGAGATAGCGGAGGATGACCCCTCCAAGAAGCAACCCAAGCGCCGACGTCAGCGGCGCCGCTCTAAATCCCGCTAAAGCAAAAGTGGTGATACTGGTGCAGTAGATAATAACACTCCGGATAGCGCCAAAGACAAGAACAACCCCCTCCAGCAAGATTTAGAGCAGGAGGATGAAGGAGCCAGCTCTCCTGAGAGAGCGGCTGGCGGAGAGGAGGAGGATGGCAATTACATGCCCCCCTCCAAAGACGAGGCAAGCCTCGGCGATGATGAATTCGCCGTACCAGAGGATCCCGTTGAACAAGAGCGCTTCAAGCGCAGGCTTATGGCCACGGCAAATAGCCTGAAGAAAAAGCAGCAGCAGCTTCAAGCTGATCAAGATCTGCTAGCTGACAAATGGACTAAAGTCCTCGCGGCCGAGCAATATAAACTCAAGCGTCCCTCCAAGAGTTATGCAAGGCGCAGGTTACTTCCCGACTGGAGGAAGAAGCATATGAAACGGCTAATCGGCCACCTCGTGGCCGCGATAGAGAGGCATTCCAGCCAAGAGCTCAGCCTCCACGCCAACGCCATCCAAATAAAAAGGCATGGGGAGATACGCCAGACCTGCGAGAAATATTGGAGGACAAAGCAAAGCATTCAAGATCGATCTACGGATCACGATGGCGCACCACTCTACCAGATGATAAACGTCACGCCGGATACAGTAAAAGAAAATCCGGCCGGGCTGAACACAGCGGGCAGGACCCATTCGAGCTGCGTCGTGATATAGCCCAATATAGAGGCGCCACACACCCCTTATGCTTCACAGATGAAGTAATGGAACATCAATTCCTAGAAGGTTTCAAGCCTGTAAACATTGAATCATACGACGGCACTACAGACCCCGCGGTATGGATTGAGGACTTCCTCCTCCACATCCACATGGCCCGCGGAGATGACTTACACGCCATCAAGTACCTCCCACTAAAACTCAAAGGACCAGCGGGACATTGGCTTAATAGCTTGCCAGCGGACTCCATTAGTTGTTGGGAAGATCAGGAAGCTGCATTCCTCGACAACTTTTAGGGCACTTATGTGCGACCACCAGACGCCGATGACTTGAGCCACATAATTCAGCAGCCAGAAGAGTCGGCCAGGCAATTCTAGACTCAGTTCCTTCCAAAGAACATTCAAATTGTGGACTGTCCGGATGCGGAGGCCTTAGCGGCTTTCAAGCACAACATCCGAGACGAGTGGCTAGCCCGACACCTTGGTCAGGAAAAGCCAAAATCTATGGCAGCCCTCACGACGCTCATGACCTGCTTTTGTGCGGGAGAAGACAGCTGGTTGGCTCGCAGTAATAACATATCAAAGAACCATGGTACCCCAGATACCAAGGACGGCAATAGCAGGTCACGTTGCAACAAGCATAAGCGCCGCATTAACGGTGAAAGTACTGAGGATACGACAGTCAATGCCGGATTCAAAGGCTCTAAACCCGGTAAGCGGAAAAATCCATTCAAACAAAGTATGCCGGGTCCGTCCAGCTTGGACCGTATACTCGATGGCTCGTGTCAAATACACGGCACCCCAGACAAGCCAGCCAATCACACCAACAGGGATTGTTGGGTGTTCAAGCAGGTCGCAAGTTAATTGCCGAAAACAAGGACAAGGGGCCGCATAGCGATGACGAGGAAGAACCCCGGCAGCTGCACATTGGAGGACAGGAGAGGTTTCCCCCGCTAGTGCGAACGGTGAACATGATATACGCAACCCACATCCCGTGCGCTCAGGGACGTATATGCGTTGGAGCCAGTCGCCCAAAAGTTCAACCCTTGGTCCTCCTGTCCTATCACCTTCGATCGCAGGGCCCACCCCACTAGTATCCGTCATGGTGGATTCGCCGCACTGGTCCTAGACCCAATCATTGACGGATTTCACCTCACTCGAGTCATTATGGACGGCGACAGCAGCCTAAACCTGCTTTATCAGGACACAGTGCGCAAAATGGGTATAGACCCCTCAAGGATAAAACCCACAAAAACGACCTTTAAAGGCGTCATTCCAGGCGTAGAGGCCCACTGCACAGGCTCAATTACACTGGAAGTGGTCTTCGGATCCCCGGATAACTTCCGAAGCTAAGAGTTAATCTTCGATATAGTCCCGTTCCGCAGTGGTTATCACGGGCTGCTTGGACGAACCGCATTTGCTATATTCAATGCGGTACCACATTATGCATACCTCAAGCTCAAGATGCCAGGACCTCGTGGAGTTATTACAGTCAATGGAAACACAGAGTGCTCTCTCCGAACAGAGGAGCACACCGCGGCCCTCGCAGCAGAAGCGCAAAGCAGCCTCTCAAGGCAATCTACCAGTTCGGCGTTTCCAAGCCCGGACACCTTCAAGCGCGCTCGGGGTAATCGACAAACAGACCGCCTGGCACGATCTGAGCTCGTGTGGAAATACGGCAGCCACCCTAATCCCAGCCCAACGGCGTTGTTCGTGCCGCGCGTACATAATTACGCATTAAAAATGCCATGGGCACAGATGGGGAGGGGGAGGCACAACTACGGCACGCCCCAAAACGCGGCCTAAACCGCACCAGGGGCTTCCCGTTTGGTTATTTTTCTTTTTCTTTCAGGACTTCAATCTCTGGAAACACTGTCCGGCAGTTCTATTGCCGAACACATGATACGGCAACCAAGGAGGCCGACAACTACGGAATTCCCAGGTGGATTACAGATTTCATATAATTCCTTAGCCCGCCCTTGGAAGGGACATAGTCCTACTCTTTTGCTTATTACACTATCTATATCACTCTGGTTTAATGCATTTTTTCAATATACAATACATGACATTATGACTATTATCGCATTTTTGTTATATATATATACATATGTATGTGTTCATTAATAACGCCTACCAACCATACACTCTCATACGGCCAATGCACCAGGGGCTTACGTACCCACAATATGGTGTGAAAAGTCCGAACACTTTCACAAGTGCGGCACCCCGAACTTATAGCATTATATGCATCAGCTCCGTATCATGTCTTTGGTCAAATGTTGGGTTTGCCCGGCTCCTATGTTTTGGTACCTTACGTTCCGCTCTATACGCTAAGGTAGCGCTAGGAGAACTACTGCGATTGTGACCCGGTTCTGCCGGGCCGAGCACCTCAGTAGAGAAAGCTAAAACTGACTGTCATGATAAGGCGAGAGACTGGTCGCTGTTCGGCAAGGTTTATCAAGTCCCTAAAGACTTATGCCGCTTAGGGCGAGGGGCCAGCCCCGTCCGGCTTATAGGCGTGTATCGCGCCCCAAATTCGGCCTTCCGAATACCAGGGGCTTTGCCGAAATTTAAAATTATAGAATTCTATGGCTAAGTGAGAGTGATAAAGCATTATTAGTCCGGTTGCCTTGTTCGTTGTGCTGAGCACCTCCCTCGAAGGACCCAAACATGGGAATAAGAGTGCTCAGGTTTATCCCGAACACCCCGGCACTCGTGGCATGGGGACAGAAGCCGAGGACTAGCCATCTCTCAGATTGGATAAACAGCCAAACAGAAGGTAATATTTTAAATTCACACAAGCGTTGCATAGCGAACACGATACAATTTTTCATACATACAGGACAAAACGAGCAAGTCTCATTCAAATATTACATTTTGCGACCACTCATCCGCGATAAGACGGGCACTTGGCAGAACACCCTCATAGTACATCTCAGGGTGGCGGTGCTCCTTGCCCTCCGGCGGCCCCTCCTTGATTAGCTTCATGGCGTCTAGCTTGACCCACTTCGTTTTTACATGGGCGAAGGCCCGACGTGCACCTTCAATGTAGACGGATCGCTTGACGACCTCCAGCCAGGGGCAGGCATCCACAAGCCGCCTCACCAGGCCGAAGAAGCTGTTCGGAAGGGCGTCGCCAGGCCACAACCGGACTATGAAGCCCTTCATGGCCTGATCGGCCGCCTTATGTAGCTCGGCCATCTGCTTCAGCTGGTCGCTCATTGGCACCGAATGCTCGGCCTCAGCATACTGAGACCAGAATAGCTTCTCCGTCGAGCTTCAATCCTCGGCCTGGTAGAATAATGCGGCATCGGACACACTGTGGGGCAAATCTGTGAATGCTCCTGAAGAGCTCCGGATTCGAGTAAGTAATCGGTAATGCACCTTTACATGCTTGCTTTGCATATAGAAAGCCTTACCCTCCACTATCTTCTTCATCGTGTCGATCTCCTGAAGGGCCTTCTGGGCCTCGGCTTTGGCACTCTTCGCGCTCTCACGGGCCGCGGCAAGCTCAGACTCTCTCGTCTTCAAGTCAAGCTCCAACGCCTCGTGCTTTGTCACGAGAGCCTGGAGCTCTTGGTGCACCTCGCCCACCCGAGCCTCGTGCCTCTCTCGCTCGATGCGCTCCTGGGCCGCCTTTTCTTCGGCCTAGGACAGCGCTTGCTTCAGGGTCGCCACCTCGGTCATGGCCCCTGGCAAACATACAATGATCCTGTCATTTAGCAATCGTGTCCTTTTTCTCATCTACAGACGGGGTATTACTTACCCTTGTTCTCCTCGAGCTGCCTCTTAGCAAGGCCGAGCTCCTTCTGGGACCCCTTGAGAGCCTCCTCAGTACGGCGACCTCCGCAGTTAGTGCGGCGGACGCCAGCAGCGAAGCCTGCATATGCATATTGACATACTTATATTAGACTCCTGCGATATTATTTGATCCTCTATTTGGCTTTTCTTTGTGAACACCGAACAAAGCATCAGGGGCTACTCTCTATGCGGTAATACTTCTACTACATTTTAAAACACTTACCTCGAAGCCTGTTAGAAGGCTAGTACAGGCTTCAGTCAATCCGCTCTTGGCGGACTGAACCTTCTGGATCACCGCACTCATGATAGTGCGGTGCTCCTCCTCGATGGAAGCGCTGCGAAGCGCTTCCAACATAGTGTCCGGCGCCTCTGGATGGACAGAAGTCACTGGCACAGGCATCTCGCCCCCCTTAGAAGGGGACCGCCCGCCCGAGCTCGGAACCGTTGGAGGGTCCGGCGCGGTGTTCGGCTGAGGGCCGAACTCGGAGCTCTCGGGGACCCCGTCCCCTCGGCTCCCGGAGTCTAGAAGGTCGCCTCGAGGCGCCTCCGGGATTGTCCACCCTTGATCCGGTGCCTCTTGAGACAACACCTCGGCGTCGTCGGCTAGATGAGGGGAGGTGGCGGTCGGAACTGGATCGCTATCCATGTCCGACGAGCCCAGGGAGCCGTCCGAGGATACCTCGATATTGGTCCGGGGCGGCCTCCACAATTTAGTTCGGCGTTAGGGAAAGCAATGCGACAAAGGAATCCTATGGGTTACTTTGGTATCCGAATACTTACAATCTCCCCTAGGGCTTCGCCCTGGGCAACCACTCGTCTCCACCTTCATCGGCAGCGGTGGAGCTGTCTGGAAGGAGAGTCCTTCCCTTCTTGGACCCTCCGGCCTCCCCAGTTGGGGCGGCCTTCCTTTTCTTGCCTCCCCCAGTTGGTGGGGAGCCTCTTCTTCCTCTTCCTCGTCTTCGGGGGAAGAGTGCGCCGCAGAGTCATCAGACGGTGAGGCCGACGATGCCTAGCGTCGGGAACTCTTTCGAGCTCCCTTGGCCTTCTTGGTATTCTCCGGCACCTTATAAGGGGCCGGAGCCAGCATCTTCGTCAGAAGAGCGTCTGCGGGGCATTCGGGCAAGGGAGCCGGACAGTCGATCTATCCGGCCATCTTCTTCCAGTCCTGTCAAAATTACGGGAGTTTAGATCCCGCATGGAGTCAATCTATATAAAAATAAGTATCCTGTGAAAGGTAAAACAACTTACCGCACTGGCATGGCGCTTCGCGCTAAATCTGCGATCCTCGGTAATTGGGGGTGGGACCTCGGCGCTCTTGAACATCACCCTCCAGGCATCTTCATGAGTCGTATCGAAGAGCCTGTTCAGAGTTCGGTGTTGCGCCGGATTGAACTCCCACAAGGTAAACTCCCGTTGTTGGCACGGGAGTATCCGGCGGACGAGCATAACTTGGACTATGTTGACAAGCTTGAGCTTCTTGTCCACTGGAGTCCGGTCAGCTCTTTTGAATTACCCCAGGACAGGCCCTTCTCTTTCCAGGAGGTGAGCCGCATGGGGATGCTAGATCGGAACTCGGGGGCAGCCACCCATGTGGGGTCACGCGGCTCGGTGATATAGAACCACCCCGATTTCCACCCCTTTATGGTATCCACGAAGGTGCCCTCGAGCCATGTGATGTTGGGCATCTTGCCCACCATGGCACCTCCGCACTCCGCCTAGCGGCCGCTCACTACCTTCGGCTTGACATTGAAGGTCTCCAGCCATAAGCCGAAGTGGGGATTGATGCGGAGGAAGGCCTCGCACACGACGATGAACGCCGAGATGTTGAGGATGAAGTTCGGGGCCATATCGTGGAAATCCAGGCCGTAATAAAACATGAGCCCCCGGACGAAGGGATGGAGAGGGAATCCCAGTCCGCGGAGGAAATGGGTGAGGAATACCACCCTCTCATGGGGCTCGGGGTGCGGATGAGCTGCCCCTCATCTGGGAGCCGGTGCGTGATATCGTCGGGCAGGTATCCGACTCTCCTCAGTTTCTTGACGTCTCCCTCCGTGACGGAGGAGACCATCCACTTGCCTCCCGCTCCGGACATGGTTGGAGAAGGTTGAGATGGAAGTGAGGACTTGGGCGCTAGAGCTCGAGTGTGTGGGAGCAGATGAGCAGAGGAGGAAGAAGGCGTGGATAGAAAGGTGAATCCTTATCCCTTTATATGGGCGGACAAAACTAAGCGTCCCCACTTGCCTGGTAAAACTCGCTTATCCCCCAGGCGCCGCAATTGATGGCGCGGTTGAGTTACCCATGCCTGTATTGATGAGAATCCCATAATAAGGGGACACGATCTCTGCTTTAACAAGACGTGTCGAAAAACTGCCTCGCGTTATGTGCAGTGCTGGTTAAAAGAAACGGCTCGAATGATCACCGGGCCATGACGTAACGTCATGTTGCCAAAACAAGCTAGCAGATTAGATCTGCAAAAACATTATTCTCTCTACGGTGAAATGTGGAACTTATTTTGCAGGGTCGGACACTATCCTCGTATTCAAATTCTTCTGTGATGTATTCGGAGAAGGAACCCGCCTTGCAATGCCGAAGACAAGTGCGCATTGGACTCATCGTCATTGAAGCATGGTTCCGGGGCTACTGTGGGAGTCCTGGATTAGGGGGGTCTCCGGACATCCGGACTATCTCCATTGGCCGGACTGTTAGACTATGAAGATACAAGATCGAAGACTTCGTCTCGTGTCCGGATGGGACTCTACTTGGCGTGGAAGGCAAGCTAGGCAATACGTATATGGATATCTCCTCCTTTGTAACCGACCTTGTGTAACCCTAACCCTCTCTGGTGTCTATATAAACCGAAGGGTTTTAGTCCGTAGGACAACAATCACAACATACAATCATACCATAGGCTAGCTTCTAGGGTTTAGCCTCTCTGATCTCGTGGTAGATCTACTCTTGTAACACCCATATCATCAATATCAATCAAGTAGGACATAGGGTTTTACCTCCATCAAGAGGGCCGAACCTGGGTAAAACTTCATGTCCCTTGCCTCCTGTTACCATCCGGCCTAGACGCACAGTTCGGGACCCCCTACCCGAGATCTGCTGGTTTTGACACCGACACCTTCTGAGTGATGAGCAAGTCTCTTGCTCGGGGGCTTAGCTGCATTTCAATACTCGCCTAAGTTTAAAAAATCCTACCGAGTGGTGAGCAACCCTCCCACTCTGGGGCTTAGCTACAGTTCAATACTCGCCTAAGTTTTAAAAAAATCCTACCGAGTGATGAGCAAGTCTCTCACTCGGGAGCTTAGCTGCAAATCCTTTTCGCCTAAGTTTAAATAATCCAACGGAGTGGTGAGCAACCCTCCCACTCGGGGGCTTAGCTGCAGTTCAACACTCGCCTAAGTTTAAAAAAAATCCTACCGAGTGATGAGCAACCCTCCCACTCGAGGGCTTAGCTGCAGTTCAATACTCGCGTAAATTTAAAAA
>NC_041390.1:378541608-378548178 GCF_002162155.2 Triticum dicoccoides | reverse complement strand
CGAGTGATGAGCAACCCTCCCACTCGAGGGCTTAGCTGCAGTTCAATACTCGCGAAAATTTAAAAAATCCTACCGAGTGGTGAGCAACCCTCCCACTCGGAGGCTTAGCTGCAGTTCAATACTCGCCTAAGTTTAAAAGATCCTACCGAGTGGCGAGCAACCCTCCCACTCGGAGGCTTAGCTGCAGTTCAACACTCGCCTAAGTTTAAAAAATCCTATCGAGTGGTGAGCAACCCTCTCACTCAGAGGCTTAGCTGAAGTTCAATACTCGCCTAAGTTTAAAACAATTCCACCGAGTGGTGAACAACTCTCCCACTCGGGGGCTTAGCTGCAGTCCAGTACTCGCCTAAGTCTTAAAGATCACTCCATTCTTACCCATAAGGACGACGAGGTGCAGGTCAACCACGATTTTCCCTCGAAGCTTCACCACAAATACAACGTCTGCTCCATCCTTACCCGTAAGGGTGGCGAGGTGCAGGTCATCCACGATCTGCCCTTGGAGCTTCGCCACAAATAAAACGTCTGCTCCATCCTTATTTGTAAGGATAGAAGGGTGCAGGTCGACCACAATCTGCTCATGATTCACTCGACTGAGTTGCATCACAAAGTCGGTAGCAACTCAAACTGCAAGAAACAAGTCCTGCGCAAAGAGTCAAAAGATTCAAAAGCAACCAAAGTTCAGATAAAATCCTAAGGTTCCAGAACATGGATTAAAGTACTCGGGCATCAGGCCCAAAGGAGTTTAACAGTTACAAAATCATACGGCATTGCGAGGCAAATTTAAGGCGGGGCATAAAGTTTGTTCACTCCGCAGGAGGAGGGCTTGCAGGCTCGACGAACTCGTCTAGATCAATCCCGTCAGCAATCCGAGTGGCAGCAACAATGAAGGTTTCCATGAATGATCGGAAGTCATGCCTTTTGATATTGGCAACCATGATCGCTGCTAGCTTCTCTTCTCGGGCTTCCTTGTAGTGGATATGAACCAGCGATAGAGCCATGTCAGCATCGCATCGAGCAAAAGATTTCTTCCATTCTTGCACTCGACTAGTGACCTCATTAAGTCGAGTCATCAGAGACTCGAGGTCATTTTGAAGCGTCTCCCTTGGCCAGAGAGTTGTATCGATGTGCGACACCTCCACCTTCAAGCGAGCAAGGTAGCTCGTAACACTGGCAACACGGGATTCTAGTCGAAGCACGTTCATAGCAGCATCATCACCGACGGGAGAAAGGACGGGGTCCAGACCTGTCTCGACCCGCCCAGTCTCTTCTTCAAAGTTTTGACAGAATTCTACAAACTCAAAGAAATAATGAGTCGACGAATGCCTGATGAATCGACGACAGCTAAATAGTCAAGCAAAGGGAAATACCTTCGAGCATAAGGAACAACTTTTTGGCAAGTGCCCCCAGATAAGACTCTAGGTCATTTCTCTTATGAGAAATGCCTTCAATCTTCTCATTCAAAGCAACTTTGTCCTTCTTCCGACGGGTCGTTTCTTTGTTGGCCTTAGTGAGAGATGCCTTTAGTTTGGCGTTGTCTTCCTCCATTGCTCCGACTGAAGCAAGCTTATCATTGGCAAGTGCGGTCTTTTCCTTAGCCTCCTTCTGTGCAGCTGCAAGGTCAAGATCCTTTTGCATCAAGGCTTGCTTCATTTTCTCTGAAGAATGTGCATTCCGGTCAAGGAAAGGAACAAAGATATAATTCGAGAGATGGTCAAGATAAACAGTCGACAGGTCGTTACCTTCCATACCAGCTACTTCGTCTCGAGCCTTTTTCATGTTTTGATTGGCCAGCTCCAAATCAAGGTTGAGTTGCCTATGATTTTCCTCGAATTTGGCGAACTTGGAGATAAGCTCACAGGATTTCTACAGTCGGCAAAAGATACATCAATGGACAAGATCAAAGATTATTCGCTTCTGAGTGAATATAACTCTAAGACTACCGCAGAATCAAACATTCTACAGTAGTGTTGGGGACTACACCCAGTGGGTGCACTTATCGTGCCCCCACTAGTTTCCACTCGACATGGCCTGCCCAGACTGAGTGGAGAGAAAAAAAAGAGAAAGATATACTCAGATCCCAACCGACTGCTAGCAGTCGACTGCGGTCTCGGGGACTACACCCAGTGGGTGCACTTAGCGTGCCACACTAGTTTGGATTCCACTCGACATAATCCGCCAGGACTGAGTGGAAGAGTGAAACAATAAAGACATTTCTTTTCAAGACCTCCGTCGAATCACACATTCGACGGTGATCTCGGGGACTACACCCAGTGGGTGCACTACGCGTGCCCCCACTAAACCAGAACTACAACCGACACAACCTAGTGGACTCAACTGGGAAAGTTACTCGACATAAATTCAAACACCCACTGGGTGTGCAGATGCGAAGTGCAGAATAACAGGAGGATACACGAAGAAAAGTTTTCAAGTAGCATATCCTAACATAATAAGCAACAAGATAAGGGTTCAGTCAGAAGCCAACTTACCTGGACATTGGCTCGAAGGGCCGCACTGGTGTCATAAGCAGCCTGACTGTTTTCATGCACCACCTTCACTCGCTCCATCATTATGCCAGGTTGGCGAATGGCTTCTGCGGCGGCATCGGCCTGGCTTTCTGGAACGTGATGAGTAGTGAAGAATGGGATTGACGATGCAGTCGCGGCAGCTTGAAGTTCCGAGGCATGAGGATGGATAGTTGAAGCAAACACTGGTGCAGTCGACGAAGTGGGGCGTTCACTTGATACTGGAGCAGCAAAAGTAACAGAAGCCCGAGTCACATCTTCAGGATGTTGAGTCACTGGTTCAGCCACCGGCACCGATCGGGATGTCTTGCCAGTTGATGCCTTCTTACTCCTCCTGGGCCTCAGCGGCACATCATCATCATCATCTGGAAGATCAATGACATGGGGAGGAGCTGCAAAAAGAGTTTGTTGGCGAAATTTAGTCAGTCAACAAAATGGCTCAAAGCAGCCATACCTGTGGCTCCTTTTGGTGGCGTGACATCATGTGCTTGTATCCCAATTTCTTCAAGGTCGCTATTCCACAAGTTCATATTGGCGACACAGTGCTATTTTGGCTTGATCGTTGGCAGCTGGGAAATCATGTTGTCCTTTTACGTGAGTGCTTCCCAAGGCTTCATCCATTTGTAATTGATGATGTAATGACTGTCAAGGAGTTTTTGGAACTGCCTGATGCCTTGGATCATTTCCATTTGCCTCTATCACAGGAGGCTTATGATGAAATCTCACAGCTCCTGGACCTGCTGCCTTTCATCAACCTAGACGAGGAGAGCAATGACATATGGATATGGCCTTCTAAGTCTGGTGCCTTTATGTCAAAGATATACTACGACTCATGCTTCTCTCACCTAGTGGTTGATCCTATCTTCAAATGGATTTGCAAGAGTTCATGCTCGCTCAATTTCAAGGTGTTTGGCTGGCTTCTTTTAATGGATCGTTTGAACACTCGGGATATGATGCAATGTCGACATTGGAACATCCAGGATGCAACATGTGTGCTATGCAACTGTGCACAACATGAGGATCGAGCTCATCTCTTCTTTGCTTGCAACTTTAGTCAAAGGGTTTGGAATTACCTTGGGATCTCTTGGTCTGTTCAACCGAACCAAACCACATATGAGATGGCTCAATCAGTTAGGAGGGATTTTGGTCATTCCTTCTTCATTGAGGTTGTATTCACTACTTCTTGGAATATTTGGACACAAAGGAATTGGAAGATTTTCAAGAATGAGAAACCTTCTTTTAGAGCTTGGAGGAGGAACTTTATCCATGACATTTCTCTTCTGTCTCATAGAATTAGATGTAAATATAAAGATAGCTTACTATCTTGGATAGCTAACCTTTCATAGTTTTGTTGTAAGTTCCCCTTCTCTTTCCTTGTACAATTGTATATTTGTAAACTTGTAATTTCCTTTTCTTTATTAATAAAGGACTGTGAGGCTGTTGCCTTGCAGTATATAGTCAAAAAATGGCTGAGAAAGCAAAGGCAAGTTTGCAAAAAATCATACCCGGGTTAGAAGTAATAGTGCCTTCTACGTCTTCATCATCATCCCTGTAAGCAGAAGTCCTAGAAGTGGCAGCTCTGCAGGTTTCAAGATTCACTCGGACAAATGAGAAAGAGAGTCGACATCATAAATCATTGATCGAAAAGTGGGGACAAGACACTTATGCAGAAGCGACGGGGACGTCAATCTTGATCTTGGGCAGGGCCTTCCGAGGCTTTGGTTCTGTAATCTTTTGCTGCTTCAGGTCCGAGTGCGCTTGGAAGTTTGTCTGGTCGACCTAGCTACTTCTCCATGGACAATCTCCAGGTCGTGCTTATGTTTAGAACGCTTTTCAGTGCCAGGCGGTGACTCAACTTCCTCACCACTGCTCGAGTCCTTGCTTTCCTCCTCCTCTTCCCCTCCATCACATTGCCAATCCATCCTTTCACCTCCGCTCGCCCGCCTTCCGGGTCTTGCTCCTGCTCTCCGTTGGGCATCGAGTACATCTCAATGAGAGCCTGAAAGACAACAAGTAGAACAAATGTCAGTCGATTGGCAAAAAGCAATTACATGATAAATCAAAAAACACTCGGAAGATAGAATTGGACCTTGTCTGGTTCATATGAGTTGTCGAGTGGAGGGATTCTCCTGGACCCCCTGGGGTTATATTTGTTGCCAGTGATGCCCCTCAACCACTGCTCCACTGTGTCCTCGTCGACTTCTTCTTGGTGGATCCGAGTGGTACCTTCGAGGACCGAATACATCCACATCGGATGGTCGCGGGCTTGAAGTGGCTAAATGCGTCGTCTGAGGAAGACCCCCAGTAGATCCATGCCAGTCATGCCATCATGAACGAGCTGGACCACTCACTCGACCAGATCCGTCACCTCCGCTTTCTCCTCTGAGTCACTTTCAAGGCAGAGGGATTCTCGACTCGAGCCATGGAAAGGGGGGATGTCAGGACCCCGACTCAATGCCACATCGATCTAGCATGTAACACCTCATATAAGTTTGCGGCCTCACGCACGGTATTCCCACGGGTGTCGCCTTACCTTTGCCCGGGACCGTTTGCGCCTTTTGGCACACGTATATGACAGTGTCGCTAGCATCCATATGATAAGGAGCCCGGGCTGACATGGCTAGTCGTAAACCCAAAGTGGCACAAACTTATAGGGACAGGCATCCATGACCCAGCATCGAACGTGTCGGTCATCAGCGAGTGAATCCAGGCTGTAGCACTGGGCTAGCAGGACTCTGGTGAACCGGGCTGTAGCGGGCTAACAGGACTCCGGTATTCATCGCGTGACATTTCCCTGAAGGGACAGACACAGGAACGAAGAAGGACACATGCCGGCCAGCCTAAGTGTTCCGGAGCAGTAGCAAGCTACCATGGCTCGGTGGAAACACTAGGAGACATTTCCCGGTAAGAGGGGCTACTAAAGATAAACAACTAGATAGTCAGATCCCACACATACCAAGCATTTCAATAACATACACACAATATGCTCGATATGTGCAAATACAACATGGCATCACAACAAGACTCTACAACTCAAGTATTTTATTCAATAGGCTCCGAGGAGCGAGATATTACAAACATGGGTCTCATGACCCAACAATCAGAGCATACAAATCAAAACACAAGCGGAAGCTTAACATGTCTGAGTACAGACATCTACAAATGAAAAAGGCTGAGAAGCCTGACTATCTACTAGATCCTGCCGAGGGCACAAGATCGTAGCTGAGATAACAAGCTAAATGTCGAAGTCCAAGCGGAACTACTAGCGAGACTGAAGTCTCTCTGCAAAAACATAAATTAAGCAACGTGAGTACAAATGTACCCGGCAAGACTTACATCAGATCTAACTACATATGCATCATTATCAACAAAGGGGGTGGTGGAGTTTAACTGCAGCAATCCAGCTTTGACTCGGTGGCTATCCTGGACTACGACTGCAAGTAACTCTTTTGAGGTGGCGCACACGAGTCCACATATTCACCATAACAATACACCGCTATGGATCCGCTCTCGTCTCCCTACGAGAACGCCATCCATAGCACTCACGCTTATCTTGCGTATTTTAGAGTATCCACTTTCACTTGTCTATGAACTATGCAAGGGGTCCAAGTTTCCATATCCGAGGAATCCAGCTATTCGAATAGATAGTGATAACCCTGCAGGGGTGTACTTCTTCACACATGCTCCCGCCACTTATCGCCCTGTACACGTCATGTACCTCGGCAACCTTCAAGCGGAAGCCGGGCGAGGGAGTCGGCCACGACCTGACTAACCATACAAGTCTCTCGTCCAGGTTTATCGCCTATTCGGGTTCCATCCGCAAGGAGATCCGGCCGGGGTGTCGCTCACGGCCCCAAACGATGTGAGCAGGGTTCCCAAGCCCACCATCCGGGTGCCACTTGGTACACCGTGCCACTGTGCCTAGTCTGTCCCAAGCCCACCTGTACCGGGTGCCACTTGGTAGACTACTAACACTACCTACAAACACCAGAAACTAGTTGCAACTCCTGGACAGAGATCATGTTGATTAATAAGTCGAGAGAGTCAA
>NC_041390.1:378479319-378541598 GCF_002162155.2 Triticum dicoccoides | reverse complement strand
TAAGGATCCCAATGTGTGGTAGTAGCTGTTCATGGATCACAAACACAGAACTCAGTTCCTGAGGACGGCTGCAATGAGACAACCCACCATGTACTCCTACATGGCCTCTCACCGCTACCTTTACCAAATCGTGTTCACACACTTAGCTCACACACAGTAGGACATGTTCACACACCTCTGATTCATCCCCGATGAATCAGACCTGACTCAACTCTAAGCAGTAGCAGGCATGACAAACAAGCATGAATGAGTAGGCACATCAGGGCTCAAACAACTCCTACTCATGCTAGTGGGTTTCATCTATTTACTGTGGCAATGACAGGTCATGCAAAGGATAAAGGGGTTCAGCTACCGCAGCAAGTAACAAATATGTCGTTGTTGTCCTAATGCAGTAAAAGAGAGCAGGAGCGAGAGAGTGGGATTTTATCGGATTGAACAAGGGGGTTTTTTCTTGCCTTGGACTTCTGAAGATAGTATAGCTCTTTATCGGTGTCATCGAACTCATCGTCGAACCACGTCTATCGAGAGGGGACAACACCGGCAAACACAGAAGAAACACGATCAATGCAATGCAAAATATGATGCATGCTATGACATGGCAATATGAATGTGTTTTGGGCTAATGCACTTAGCTATGATTTAAATGAAGTTGGTTTGAATACATGATTCAAATTCAAACTCCACATGTGGTTATTTAAATGCCATTTAATTGAATTGTCCTAAACAGTGGTCATAAGTTGTTCTAACATGCATGAAAATGGTACATATGGATAGATTGGATTTTTCTGATGATTTTTCATATATAATTTATTTCATTTGGAGTTACGGTTGAATTTCTATGAATTTTAGAAGTTTATACAATTTTCTGGAATTTTCTGAATAAAAATAAATCCAGAAAACATTACTGCGTCATCCTGACGTCATGATGACGTCAGCAGGTCAACGTGGCACAGTCCGGTCAAACCCTGACCTGTGGGTCCCGAGTGTCAGTGTCTAACTAAACTAACCTAGCTTAGTTAATACTAACCTAACTTAATTAGCCGGGCGGGGCCCGCATGTCAGTGAGAAAGAGGGGGGGGGTCAAACCGGGCAGTGGGGTCAACCCACGCCGGTCATCGGGTCAGCGGTCGCCGGCGTTTAGCCGCCGGCGAGTCCAGACGCGGCGGAGGGCTCGGAAACGAGCCACATGGCATCGTTTCGGCCGTGGTTTGTTGCATTCGAACGCGCGCAGTGGCGCGCATCTAGTGGTGGCGGTGATAGGTGCTGGGGTGGCCGGAAAAGTGGCCGGCGACGAGGTTTGGCGGCGGCAGCAGCATCGGGCAATCTTGGGGTGGCGCTACAGAGCACTAGAGGAGAGACCGAAGGGCGCTGCGGGCTCCTGGGAGGGCGGCGAACATGGTGACGCGCTCAGGCGCAAGCTGGGGTGGCCTTGGCCACGGCGGCGCCATGGCCGGCGGCGAGAAGCAATCGGCTCCGGTGAAAAGGGCGACTAGAGTGCAGGAACGAGCGCTAGGAGGAGGGGGAATGGAAGAGGAGCTCACAGCGGATCCGGTAGAGGCAACAGCGAGGCCGGGGAGGGGCTGGAGCTCGCGAATCCTTGAAAGTTCGCTGGCGACCGAAGGTTGGGGACGAGCTTGAGGGCGACGCTGCAGGGCTTTCGGAGGGCCATGGATCAGTGGGGAGGAAGAGGGGGTCGAGGCGGAGCTTTGGAAGGCATCGGGGAGGCGAGGCGGTGGCTGTGGCCGCGAGGGAGCTCGTCGGCGGCGACGGCTGCGTTCGGGCGAATGAGAGAGAGGAAGCAGAGGAGAGGAGGGCCACGGGGAGAGTGATAGAGAGGTCGAGGGGGTTCGGCATCTCCGTGGCATTGCGGGAGACGTCCAGGGGGAGGAGGAGGCAGCCAGGCAGGGAGGAGGTGGCCGGGGCGCGTGGCCGCGCGCGCCGGGCGCGTGCCCGTCCTCCTGGCAGGGAGGAAGATGACAGGGGAGGCCCAGATGGGCTGGGCCGCATAGGAGCTGGGCCGGCTGGGCTGCCAGGTGAGCGCCAGGTAGTTTTCTCTGCTCTGTTTTATTTTTCTGTTTTCTAGTTTCTGCTATTTGTTTTGATTTAGTTTATAAACCAAATCATTTTAATAAATCCTGAAAATAATTGTGGGCATTAACTGAATTATTACAGAGGCCCTCAACTATTTTCAGAATTGTTGGAGCATTTAAAAATATTAACAGTATTTAAATGCCCCAATTCAAATACGATATGGTTTATCCAAAAATCCTAAAATGTCTTGGAAAAATATCCATCATCTCTGGATATGGTTTTCACCCTTTTCCATTAATCATGAACATTTTTGCAAACCAATTTGGGTTCTTTGAAAATATTTTGTAGTTGAACCTATTTGCATTGCTTTGGTGCTAGGGCTTGGTCATCCCCATTTCAAATTTCATGAACTTTAAACATGATGCATGAATGCCTTAATGCAACTAATGACAAACAAAATCTAGGGCTGTGACAACTCACCCCCACTAAACAAAAATCTCGCCCCGAGATTCAAGCGTAGGGTAAGGTGAAGGGGGAACGCAAACTAGCACAATCTTCACGATCCAGGTTGCACTTAAAATGAACGTTGATTCGATCACCATCTTTGTCTCGACGTCTTGCTCTGGGAACTCCAACTAACATGACAACAAGAGGAAAGGGACAATTCCAGAAGAATCAATCTTCTCGAAGAACAATCAACTTAGGACCAACTCACAGAGTGAGTCATAGCAACATCTCTTGAGCTGAGACACGAAGCATACATATGAAGAAATGGAGTGAGACAGATGACGAGGGCTCGCTAAGTAGACAACAATTCTAGACTTAAGAATGTGGTGATCGGTTGTCAACATAGCGAGGAGTTGAATTGCCATGATACCATAATGGGGCACCATAGGGATGGTGACTCGTAGAAATATCCCCTTAAGTGGCAAAAAGAATTACCTTTGATTCAAAGATCATTGAAACTCTTTATACCAGCCTAAGGCAATTCTCGAGTGATCGTTTGGAGGGGTTTGGTAGAATGGCATACCCGGATTAGAATGGATGATGTGGATTACCTTGTTGAAAACAGCACAAGGGATGATTTTGCTTATGCGTGCTCTCAAGAACTTGAGCATTTCCATATTTATCAAGGTTTTACCCATATCCGTGTCAAGGATGCTGGCAACACAACTTGCTACCATGATAAATGATGATGGATGATGCAGATGCAAAGGAAGATAACACTTTCTCAGATTTTTCCTTAGCGAGGCTAAGGAAACAAAACCTGGATGATCGACCGAGAGACATTTAGCACTCCGCTTCTAATGTTCTCCTTGATGTACTAACGTATCCCATTCCTTGAAATGGTCTGGTATCTAGAACATCAAGTAAAGGTCGGACTTCGGAAACACAAAAATCATAAGGCATAACTAGGGAGTAAATCCTACGAAGTCCTTATGGGGAGGTGGCCAACTTCTTCAAACAAGATACTACAATTATAGGTCTTCCGGCTGGGTGTGTTGGCCACGACATCCACTTTACTGGTTATCGAGGGACCAATATTATAGTTCTTGGGAAATGTTCCAACCATCATATCTGCCTGAGATTCAGAACTGGTTGGTGTCAGAATATTCCAGACTCATCGAGTCTAGGAAGAAAAATGAAAGTTTGCAACACAAATCGACGAAATGATGTTGCGAGATTATCGGGAAATGAACTACGATAGCAAGCTCCAAAACATGAGCTGGTTCTGCTACACATGTGTGAACACGCTGCCTCAGACAAACATGATCACATGGTAGTCTTACAATAAAATACTACCGAGTTCTGGTTGGGAACCATCATCGACGATATCAAAGTCCTCGTGCACTTATCGATGAACTTCTTATCCTTGAGCAAACCAATCAGTGGCTTGGTGTGCTAGGGAATACATATGGAATGAAGATGATCAGTCTATCAGACCATAGAATACTCTGCACGTGCATGACTGACTTGGGATGATTCCAGAGGAGCAAAACAAACTTTCTCGAATTCACGACGGCAACTTACATCAAATGCACGTGAATCAAAGGAAGTCACTTCTTTCATCCAAACATATACTTCATGAACGGGGCATGAAGAAAATGCTTACACAAGTTTCCAACACTAGCTTAATGTTCAACAAAATCATGGAGGAGATAAGGATGTTGTCAATGGGCTCAACAACAATTCATCCGGGTTCCCTTTTAAAAGGAATTCCATAGTTAAGTGAACACGGTGATAGCATTGGTCAAACCAAAGAATATAATGGTGTATGCTCGAGGAAAAACCACGAGTAAGACAACATTACGAATATTGTTGGTTCTGATTTGATTTGACGATAGCCCATACTCAATCAAAGGTTTGGGTAAGATAATAGATCCAACAAGTGTTCACAAGGACCAATTGATGAAGATATCTTCTTTCTTCAACACACACACACACACAAAAAGATATCCCTTAACATGAACTAAGTCGGACAAGCTTTTATCTTCCAACTCTCCAAGTTGTTGTTTAGCTTGACCAACTAGCTCAGGGTATCCCACACAGATTCTTGGAGAAGGGGTGGTTCACAAGAAACCAACTTGATCACGAGCTCCACATAACAGTCAGGGGACAACCTGGTAATACTTCCGAGAAGATATTCGGAAAATCACGAACCACCGGTATGTTACTAAGCTCGAGAACAATCTCGCTTTTGAGGGCAAGACGATATGATCAAATGAGTGAGGACTTGACAAGATCCTAACTCATCAATCGAAGGGTGCACCGAAATAAGGACTAGGTAGCACGATCAGTCTTAGAAGGATGATTCAAAAACCAGCACGCTAAGAATGAGGTTGTTGTCCATTTAACTACCAAGCAACGGAGTTGCTAGTAGTATTGATTTCACACACCACGATTCACTTGTCGGCATTCCGGTTACAAAAACACAGGAACCGAGGAATGAACAATGATGGCAAGAAGTATCACTGTACCAAGAGTTCATAGGATGGTGTGCAATTCCCATGACATTCTTGATATAACGATGGTAATACTTCAAGGTAGAACAGACCAGAAGCTGGATTGGCATTTTGATCTACGGAATACAATTGCTTTGACCCAATCCTAGATATGGATGAGATTCTGGAGTTTGTTTCTCCTATTCATTCTGAAATAGAATGGCTTGGCGGACCACAAGGGTAATAGGCATCGACGAACGAATGCATGCATACTCTTGACTATCAATTGATAGACAAGGGTCGGAAATAACTAAGATGGGATAACTCAAAAGAACATATGATTTTCTGAGTTGTGGATCCATGGATTAGCATGTCGAACGAGTTCGACATATTTCTTCCGGACAATCCATGCGGAAAGGTAGAACTGGCAGAGTCACAACATAGAATCGAGAACTCATCAAGAGCTCTGGTTGTGATCTTTTGGTTCAAAAGAACTTCTGCCATAAGCAGTTCATGGTATTTGGAAGAAGGAAATACCACGGACCTCGAGGACTATCGCAAAGGTTACTAATATCCTAAAGGAACTAGCAAACACTATCAACATGAAATAAATAGGGTGAGTCTCGGGTTCAAAACCTAGGAGTAGAATACCTACTAACTAGTTGGCATCACAGGATGCTTTCGAGAATGATGGCCAGAATCATCACACTGGGACACAAATCATGGCTAAATTACTAGATGATCCCCTAAGACACCTAGGGTCATAATTATTAACTCCAACATATATGTCGAGGCAATAAAGTACCTCAACTCCTAATTTGTGTGATTAATCTGACCAAAAGGACATCGCGAACGGGAAGAAGGAATTTGCGAATGCATCAGACTGTTTAGAAACCTGGGATGACTCGGACAGCATAACGGTTGTAAATGCTCGAAAAGATTTGAGACAAGCTACAAAAATGGTGGCATAACCACTCGATCATCATAAAATCATGGTTCTGAGATCAACTATGAACATACAGAAGATAGTAGGAGCTGAACTCAAGCTTAGAGCCATCACTCCTATAGGTCTACAGATTAGTAACACGTGATCCTGATAGAAAGAAGAGAAAGCCTAGTTCCTTAACCCCGTAGGAAAGATAAGATGACTCAGATCAGAAGGCATAAGGTATAAGGAGTAAAAAGAGCCTTACGTTCCATGCCACAATCAATTTCCTTATATAACTAAAGAATTTCTAGACTCAACTTCGACCATTTTGGCTTGGTAATCCTACAGGCAGTCAGGCTCTGATACCAAAGCTGTCAGGACCCCGACTCAATGCCACATCGATCTAGCATGTAACACCTCATATCACTTTGCGGCCTCACGCACGGTATTCCCACGGGTGTCGCATTACCTTTGCCCGGGACCGTTTGCGCCTTTTGGCACACGTATATGACAGTGTCGCTAGCATCCATATGATAAGGAGCCCGGGCTGACATGGCTAGTCGTAAACCCAAAGTGGCACAAACTTACAGGGACAGGCATCCATGACCCAGCATCGAACGAGTCGGTCATCAGCGAGTGAATCCAGGCTGTAGCACTAGGCTAGCAGGACTCCGGTGAACCGGGCTGTAGCGGGCTAACAGGACTCCGGTATTCATCGCGTGACATTTCCCTGAAGGGACAGACACAGGAACGAAGAAGGACACATGCCGGCCAGCCTAAGTGTTCCGGAGCAGTAGCAAGCTACCATGGCTCGGTGGAAACACTAGGAGACATTTCCCGGTAAGAGGGGCTACTAAAGATAAACAACTAGATAGTCAGATCCCACACATACCAAGCATTTCAATAACATACACACAATATGCTCGATATGTGCAAATACAACATGGCATCACAACAAGACTCTACAACTCAAGTATTTTATTCAATAGGCTTCGAGGAGCGAGATATTACAAACATGGGTCTCATGACCCAACAATCAGAGCATACAAATCAAAACACAAGCGGAAGCTTAACATGTCTGAGTACAGACATCTACAACTGAAAAAGGCTGAGAAGCCTGACTATCTACTAGATCCTGCCGAGGGCACAAGATCGTAGCTGAGGTAACAAGCTAAACGTCGAAGTCCAAGCGGAAGTACTAGCGAGACTGAAGTCTCTCTGCAAAAACATAAATTAAGCAACGTGAGTACAAATGTACCCAGCAAGACTTACATCAGATCTAACTACATATGCATCATTATCAACAAAGGGGGTGGTGGAGTTTAACTGCAGCAAGCCAGCTTTGACTCGGTGGCTATCCTGGACTACGACTGCAAGTAACTCTTTTGAGGTGGCGCACACGAGTCCACATATTCACCATAACAATACACCACTATGGATCCGCTCTCGTCTCCCTACGAGAACGCCATCCATAGCACTCACGCTTATCTTGCGTATTTTAGAGTATCCACTTTCACTTGTCTATGAACTATGCAAGGGGTCCAAGTTTCCATATCCGAGGAATCCGGCTATTCGAATAGATAGTGATAACCCTGCAGGGGTGTACTGCTTCACACACGCTCTCGCCACTTCTCGCACTGTACACGTCATGTACCTCGGCAACCTTCAAGCGGAAGCCGGGCGAGGGAGTGGGCCACGACCTGACTAACCATACAAGTCTCTCGTCCAGGTTTATCGCCTATTCAGGTTCCATCCGCAAGGAGATCCGGCCGGGGTGTCGCTCACGGCCCCAAACGATGTGAGCAGGGTTCCCAAGCCCACCATCCGGGTGCCATTTGGTACACCGTGCCACTGTGCCTAGTCTGTCACAAGCCCACCTGTACCGGGTGCCACTTGGTAGACTACTAACACTACCTACAAACACTAGAAACTAGTTGCAACTCCTGGACAGAGATCATGTTGATTAATAAGTCGAGAGAGTCAATTAAGGATCCCAATGTGTGGTAGTAGCTGTTCATGGATCACAAACACAGAACTCAGTTCCTGAGGACGGCTGCAATGAGACAACCCACCATGTACTCCTACATGGCCTCTCACCGCTACCTTTACCAAATCGTGTTCACACACTTAGCTCACACACAGTAGGACATGTTCACACACCTCTGATTCATCCCCGATGAATCAGACCTGACTCAACTCTAAGCAGTAGCAGGCATGACAAACAAGCATGAATGAGTAGGCACATCAGGGCTCAAACAACTCCTACTCATGCTAGTGGGTTTCATCTATTTACTGTGGCAATGACAGGTCATGCAAAGGATTAAGGGGTTCAGCTACCGCAGCAAGTAACAAATATGTCGTTGTTGTCCTAATGCAGTAAAAGAGAGCAGGAGCGAGAGAGTGGGATTTTATCGGAATGAACAAGGGGGTTTTGCTTGCCTTGCACTTCTGAAGATAGTATAGCTCTTTATCGGTGTCATCGAACTCATCATCGAACCACGTCTATCAAGAGGGGACAACACCGGCAAACACAGAAGAAACACGGTCAATGCAATGCACAATATGATGCATGCTATGACATGGCAATATGAATGTGTTTTGGGCTAATGCACTTAGCTATGATTTAAATGAAGTTGGTTTGAATACATGATTCAAATTCAAACTCCACATGTGGTTATTTAAATGCCATTTAATTGAATTGTCCTAAACAGTGGTCATAAGTTGTTCTAACATGCATGAAAATGGTACAGATGGATAGATTGGATTTTTCTGATGATTTTTCATATATAATTTATTTCATTTGGAGTTACGGTTGAATTTCTATGAATTTTAGAAGTTTATACAATTTTCTGGAATTTTCTGAATAAAAATAAATCCAGAAAACATTACTGCGTCATCCTGACGTCATGATGACGTCAGCAGGTCAACGTGGCACAGTCCGGTCAAACCCTGACCTGTGGGTCCCGAGTGTCAGTGTCTAACTAAACTAACCTAGCTTAGTTAATAATAACCTAACTTAATTAGCCGGGCGGGGCCCGCATGTCAGTGAGAGAGAGGGGGGGTCAAACCGGGCAGTGGGGTCAACCCACGCCGGTCATCCGGTCAGCGGTCGCCGGCGTTTAGCCGCCGGCGAGTCCAGACGCGGCGGAGGGCTCGGAAACGAGCCACATGGCATCGTTTCGGCCGTGGTTTGTTGCATTCGAACGTGCGCAGTGGCGCGCATCTAGTGGTGGCGGTGATAGGTGCTGGGGTGGCCGGAAAAGTGGCCGGCGACGAGGTTTGGCGGCGGCAGCAGCATCGGGCAATCTTGGGGTGGCACTACAGAGCACTAGAGGAGAGACCGAAGGGCGCTGCGGGCTCCTGGGAGGGCGGCGAACATGGTGACGCGCTCAGGCGCAAGCTGGGGTGGCCCTGGCCACGGCGGCGCCATGGCCGGCGGCGAGAAGCAATCGGCTCCGGTGAAAAGGGCGGCTAGAGTGTGGGAACGAGCGCTAGGAGGAGGGGGAATGGAAGAGGAGCTCACAACGGATCCGGTAGAGGCAACGGCGAGGCCGGGGAGGGGCTGGAGCTCGCGAATCCTCGAAAGTTCGCCGGCGACCGAAGGTTGGGGACGAGCTTGAGGGCGACGCTGCAGGGCTTCCGGAGGGCCGTGGATCGGTGGGGAGGAAGAGGGGGTCGAGGCGGAGCTTTGGAAGGCGTCGGGGAGGCGAGGCGGTCGATGTGGCCGCGAGGGAGCTCGTCGGCGGCGACGGCTGCGTTCGGGCGAATGAGAGAGAGGAAGCAGAGGAGAGGAGGGCCACGGGGAGAGTGATAGAGAAGTCGAGGGGGTTCGGCATCTCCGTGGCGTTGCGGGAGACGTCCAGGGGGAGGAGGAGGCAGCCAGGCAGGGAGGAGGTGGCCGGGGCGCGTGGCTGCGCGCGCCGGGCGCGTGCCCGTCGTCCTGGCAGGGAGGAAGACGACAGGGGAGGCCCAGATGGGCTGGGCCGCATAGGAGCTGGGCCGGCTGGGCTGCCAGGTGAGCGCCAGGTAGTTTTCTCTGCTTTGTTTTATTTTTCTGTTTTCTAGTTTCTGCTATTTGTTTTGATTTAGTTTATAAACCAAATCATTTTAATAAATCCTGAAAATAATTGTGGGCATTAACTGAATTATTACAGAGGCCCTCAACTATTTTCAGAATTGTTGGAGCATTTAAAAATATTAACAGTATTTAAATGCCCCAATTCAAATACGATATGGTTTATCCAAAAATCCTAAAATGTCTTGGAAAAATATCCATCATCTCTGGATATGGTTTTCACCCTTTCCCATTAATCATGAACATTTTTGCAAACCAATTTCGGTTCTTTGAAAATATTTTGAAGTTGAACCTATTTGCATTGCTTTGGTGCTAGGGCTTGGTCATCCCCATTTCAAATTTCATGCACTTTAAACATGATGCATGAATGCCTTAATGCAACTAATGACAAACAAAATCTAGGGCTGTGACAGGGGACGTCCAGTCGACTGGCCTGGAGTCGGCTTGTCTTTGCAATAGAACCAGGTCGACTACCACCCTCTGACTGACTCGAGAAGATTCATGGTTGGGAAAGTACTTTTACCTCTCATTTGGATCCCAAGACCCCCGCACATCTGGATCACATGGGTCCTCTCATCACTCCGATTGGCCTTTTTTACCGACTAAGAACGACAGGTGAAAATGTGTTTGAAGAGGCCCCAGTGTGGTCGACAACCTAGGAAATTATTACACATGGACACGAATGCAGCGAGGTACATGATAGTATTGGGGGGAAATGATGAAGTTGTGCCCCAAAGAAGTTCAAGAAACCTCGGAAAAAGGGTGGGGAGGCAAAGAAAAACCATGGTCGACATGGGTGGCGAGGAGCACGCACTCACCCTCCTGCGGCTGCGGCTCGGTCTCGCCCTCCGGGAGCCGCGGTGACTTGTGGGGAATCAGTCCTCCCTCGACCAGATCGTCGATGTCGTCTTGCCGGATCATCGACCGAACCCAATCTTCCTGGATCCAGTAGTGCGGTAGGCCGGATCTCGATGAGGATCCGCCCCGGCTGATCTTCTTCCCCTTCGCCTTCATCATCGCCTTCTTTGCGCGCTCCAAGGCCGCCGTCTTCTCCTTCCCCATTGCAGCGAACAGAGCTCGAGCGGACCTGTAGTGCCGAGAGCAGAGGTGGATGCGGTGGATAAGCAGAGGAGAAAGGGAGAGAATGGGGCGCACTATGCAGAATCCCCAGCCACGTCGCCTTATATGAGGTCTTCTCCCGAGTGGCTGACTTGAGGGTCCAAGTAATCCCACGACAGTTGTGTGCGCAGTACGTGGCGAAAAAGGTGGCGCAGGAATCGAGGGGCCCCTGCCTAATCTTCTCCGATTACTACGGCCTCCTCCATCCCGCGTGCTTCCCAAAATTTGAATCCCGCAGGATCCGCAAGCAGCAGAGCAACCTGTCAGACGGAAGAGTTTTTCCATATATCAACACTCGAAGCTTTTCAATAGAAGTTCACTCGACAGACTAAGAATGGATCAAGGCGACTGAAAAAGAAGTTGAAGTCATCATGATTGGTCATTTGATCTCAGTAAGACGCTTCCGAAGCGCAAGAATTGAGTCAGAGGTATTTTCAACTCCTTCTCCACTCAAACCCTGAACCATTTGGGGGCTAATGATGAAGCTATGTACCTAGGGTAGGGTCATAGGCCTGACCTAGACACCCTCCACTAGGACATCACCCTAAATCCAGAAGTATTCAAGGGATACCATCATCCACTTGACCGTAAACGCTCCACTCGGAAGACTCGGTGTCACTCGATCATGACAATGATCACTCGACGATTAGAAGACCTAACGCCACTCTGTATAGCAACGGTCGAATGTTTACTCTGTAGACTTAATGGTCATTTATGTCACTTTATTGTTGGCGTTACCAGAAACGCCCAGTCTTTATGTACTGTAAACCCTGTGTAACTGAGGGCGGGAGGCGTCTGGCAAACTCTATATAAGCCACCCCCCTCCTCAAGGACAAGGGTTCGCACCCTTGTAATACCACACTCACATAATCCAGTCGGCCGCCTCCAGGTACCGAGACATAGGGCTCTTACTTCCACTGTGAAGGGCCTGAACTCGTAAATCTTGTGTGTACAACTTCACCATAGCTGGGGTCTTGCCTCCTCATACTTACGCCCCATTCTACTGTCGGCCTCAGAACCACGACATCGGCCGCTTGCTGTTTCTCTGCTGGGGGCGTTGGACTAGGGCCTAGGCCTCCTCCCGGAGCGGTGTTAATGGAGATGAAGCCTGGGGAGAAGGAGAAGACGGGAGGCAGGTTGTCCAGTAGGAGTACCACCGCATCGACGCGTTCTTCTTGTACTGGTGACCTGCTGCCCATCGGCCTGGTTCTTCCCCCCTTTTCCTGGTGTCGTCATCACCGTTTCTTCTGGCTGCCGGGAAAAGGCTCGTTCCCTTGGTGCTTCTGCTTCCTTTTGGGGTCTTCTGGCCGGGCTTCGGTGCCTTCCTCTGCCGGTGCTTCTGCTAGAGACCCTGGTCAGGTCCTGGAGGTGCTGACCAGGGGACTCTCGAGGTGTCCTACACGTCTTCCTCCTTCGTAGCCTCGCCATTCCCCTGCTAAGGTGCTGCCCCTGCCTTCTTCTTCTCTTATCGCATTACTTGGGATAAGAGGGACAGGGAGAGGAGTTTACGGGGCACATATCTTTTTTCAGTCTTAAACTTGTAGGCAAACCCAAATTTTAATTCAAATAATGTAATCCCTTTCATCCATTCTTGTGTTTTGTAATGCTTGTACTTGTATCTGCATGTCAATGAAAGAGATAAACCTTGCCGGGAACCCATGCATGTATATGTCCATGCAAAGGTAGAGTGCATCTTTATTGTAATTAAACGAGTTTTGCCCGGCAGGATATCCTGCCGGCACCCTTTTCATCTGCCGGAGAACCATGTCTATTGGGGAATAGACTGAGGTGCTAGCCCCCCCACCCACTCTCTTTTTACCAAGGGCCACTACGACCATCCAGGCCAAAGCAGCATTTGAGCCAAGGATGGGAGCACCCTGGTTCCGAGAGAGCGGCGAGGTTTCTCTATGCACAAGTTATAGCTTACGGAACACTAATGGACAAGAGGTAAACCTATCTGTTTGGCTTGTCGGGGATCACTGTGTCGTGCAATCTTCTCGTCCCTTGTCGGAGTCAAGTTCACGAAAAGAACCTGCAACTCCATGTAGATGAGAATGAATGCAGGATTCAATCCTATATATATGCATATGCAAGTGCTCATGAAATGCTTATGCAGTGATATGGGTGTGCTCGTGCATGCATGCGATCTCGATCGGGCCCCCCGATAGTGCTTATTTATTTTATCTTGCACGGGGTCATCACCCTGGCTTTGTACAAGGGGTTACATGCAACTGACACAAGGCCTGTACAAAAGGGTGGCTGTCGGGCAGTGGCTGGCAACCTCGCACCGTACAGGTAGTACTTACGGAGATGCTCAATATTCCATGAGTTTTGCAACTGTGTGCCATCACCGGTCTCCAGATAGACTGCGCCAGCTCTGGTGACTCGTACCACCCGGTAAGGGCCTTCCCACTTCAGTGACAACTTGTGTGTACCCTTGGCGGACTGAACGCACCTAAGAACAAGGTCACCTTCCTCAAAACACCGGGCATGAACCCTGCGGCTATGATAGCGATGCAGGGCTTGCTGGTAGCATGCAACACATGTGGCAACCTGGAGAAGGTTCTCCTCAAGTAGCACAACGTCATCACGCCGGTGCTGATCTTGCCCTACTTCATCGTAGGGAAGCACTCGAGGGGACCCGTAAATGAGTTCCGTGGGGATAACTACTTTTGCCCCATAGACCAGGGAGAAGGGAGTCTGCCCGATAGCTCGGTTAGGTGCCGTTCCGAGGGACCAGAGAACTACTTGAAGCTCCTCAATCCATCGCCTGCCGTGCTTCTGCGGCATATCAAAAGTACTTGTCTTGAGTCCATGAAGCACTTCAGTGTTCGCCCTCTCAGCTTGTCCATTGCTACGGGGGTGTTCCATAGAAGCGAATGAGATTTTGCATCAGAGGGTTTGAACGTATTGCATGAAGGCGTGGCTCGTGAACTGGGTGCCGTTGTCAGTGATGATCCTTGCCGAAACTCCAAAACGACACACCAATTCTTTCAAGAACTTGATAGCCGATTAAGAAGTCACCTTTCTCACATTAGTCATTACCAGCCACTTTGTAAACTTGTCGATGGCAATGAACAAGAATTCAAAGCCCCCAATTGCTCGAAGGAAGGGTCCGAGGATATTGAGCCCCCAGACTGAAAATGGCCATGATAGAGGGATTGTCTGAAGGGCTTGGGCAGGTAGGTGTGTTCTCTTGGAATGGAACTAACAGGCTTCACATTTCATGACGAGCTCAACTGCATCTTGGAGGGCTATGGGGCAATAGAATCCTTGCCGGAATGCTTTCCCAACTAATGCCCTTGATCCAATATGTGGCCCGCACATTCCTCTATGAATCTCAGCCAGTAGTTCCTTTCCATACACCCGGCAAACACACTTCAATTTCATACCGTTGGGCCTCCTTCTGTATAGAGTGTCATCAACAAACTGAAACATACTGGCCCTCCGGGCTACTCTTTCAACTTCATCTTGGTTGCCAGGGTGTTCTCCGGTTGGAGGAAGTAGACAATGTGCCTTGCCCAAGTTGGAGCCTGAGGCTTGGCAACAAGGACTAGCTGCACCTCCTCTGCTGCGGGAGCACCAGCCTCATATGCGGGGTCCAGAGGCCCGGCTGGAGGGGGCGGTCCAGGAGGCTATGATGAGTTGTTTCCGGCAGGGTCTCCGTCTGGAGCGGATGGCTCAGCCGGGAGAGGCTTACCGTAGTCCAACTTTCTCCTCTTCCAGGCCATTGTGGCTGGTTATACAGAGGGTTAAGAGAGATGGAGAACAAAAGTTCCTGGTTCCATAGGAAGCTTCTACGCAGCACACTTTGATAGATAATCAGCTATGCTGTTTTCCGCATGGGGTACGTGCTCTGTTTGCAACCCGTCAAAGTGTTCCTCCAATCTCCTTACTTCCTCGATGTATGCTTCCATCAATGGGCTTTGGTAATCCTGGTTCACTTGTCTCACCATGAGCAGTGAATCTCCTCGAATGACCAGCTTCTTAATTCCCAAATCTACTGCAATCCTGAGGCCGACAAGGAGCCCTTCATACTCTGTTGTATTGTTGGTGGCTTCTTCCCGAGCAAAGTGCATCTGGACGACGTACTTCAAGTGCTCCTCGGAGGGGGCAACAAGAAGTACGCCAGCCCCTGCACCTTGTTGGGAAAAAGCACCATCAAAATACATAATCCATTCTTGTGGTGATTCCTTGCCCGTGACGGTTGTCTCTGTCCTTTCCTCATCAGGGGTTGGCATCCATTCTGCAATAAACTCTGCCAATGCCCTGCTCTCAATAGTTGATGTGCTCTCAAACTTCAAACCAAAGTTGGATAACTCCAAAGCCCATTCCACTATTCTGCCAGTTGCCTCAGGGTTTCGAAGTATCCTTTTCAACGAGAAATGAGTGACAACCGTGATCTCATGGGCTTGGAAGTAGTGGCACAGTTTCCTTGAGGCCGTAATGAGACCAAAGATCAACTTTTGCATGCCAGAGTACCTCGATCTAGCCCCCTGTAACAAGGAGCTGACAAAGTACACTGGGCGCTGCACCACTTTCTTCTTTGTTGCGTCCTTGGGGTTGCTCTCCTTGCCGTGCTCATTGTTGCCCTGATTCTTTTCTCACTCTATCGTGATCTGGCCACTTTCTCCTTCATGCACCTCTCGCTGTGCTACCAAGGCCGCACTGACCACTTGGTTGGTTGCCGCCAAGTATAGAAACAATGGCTCTTGGGGTTTGGGTGCAACCAAGGTAGGCACCGATGATAGGTAGGCTTTCAATTGCTGCAGAGCTGCATCTTCTTCCAGGGTCCACTTCATAGGCCCCGCCTTCTTCAAAACCTTGAACAATGGTAGGGCACGCTCGGTAGACTTGGAGATGAATCTGCTCAGCGCAGGAACACATCTCGTCAAGCCCCTCACATCCTTAACTGCCCTTGGCGTTTGGATCTGTTCAATGGCCATGATGTTGTCGGTGTTGGCTTCAGATTGATCTTGCGCAGATTGGCAAATGTCTCTTCCAAATCCCGGATAAGGGTAGCCTTATCCTTGGTTTTGACCACAATATCATCCATATAGGATTCTATATTTCTATGCAACTCTGGCTCAACACCGATCTGGACTACCCTTGCGAAAGTGGACCCGGCACTCTTTAATCCGAATGGCATGCGGACAAAGAAATGCGTACCACACGGAGTGATAAATGATGTGTTCTCTTCATCTTCCTTGGACATGAAGATCTAATGATATCCTAAGTATGCATAAAGAAAGGAGAGCAAATCACATCCCGAAGTAGAATCCACGATCTGGTCGATGCGCGGCAAGGGAAATAAGTCCTCCGGGCAAGCCTTGTTGAGGTCTGTGAAATCAATGCAAAGCCTCCACTTCCCATTAGCCTTCCAGACCACTACTAGATTTGCTAACCATGTAGGATGCAGTACTCCTCAGACCAAACCAGCTGCCTCCAATTTCTTGATCTCTTCGGTAATGAACTGTTGCCGCTCCAAGGCCTGCTTCCGGACTTTCTGCTTGACGGGTCGGGCATGTGAGCAGATAGAAAGGTGGTGCTCAATTACCTCCCTGGGAACATCGGGATATCAGGTGGTTGCCAAGCAAACACATCGACATTCCCCCGCAGGAAGGCAACAAGCTCGCTTTCCTATTTGTCATCGAGGGTCACGCTGATAGTGGAAGTACCATCAACGCCAGCCAGCCCTGCCAGGACCTCCTTCACTTGGGGTGCAGTAACCTTGGATCTCTTGTTGTTGTAACACTCTGGCACATCATCAATGGGTGTCGTGCACTTGGAGGGGTACACTTCCTAGACTCTTTGCTGGAGTCCTAAAATCCCTCTTCTTTCCTTTGATCTCCTTGGCGGGAACTGCTGCTGCTGCCTCTGCTGTGACTGCATCCCGGTACATCTTGTCCATGTAGATAATTGCATCCTTCTCATCTGATGACATAGTGATGACTCCCAGTGGCCCAGGCATCTTCAAAGTGTTATAATCATAGTGGGATGCTGCCATGAACTTGGCCAGGGCCGAGCGTCCCAGATTCCCATTGTATGGTTGGGGGAGATCAACCACATCAAACACAATCCTCTCAGTCTGATAGATCAGTTCTCCCCCAAAAGTGACCGGCAACGTAATCTTCCCCTTAGGATGACTCCTGCCGGGATTAACTCCTTGAAACGTGCCAGTGGCCTCTAGCTCATCCTCTCCTATCTAAAGCTTGTTGATAACTGCTGGGGAAATCAGATTCAACCCAGCCCTATCGTCCACAAGCATCTTTGTAACCTCGAGGTTGCGAATTGTTGGTGAGACCAACAACGGCAAACACCCCACCGCAGTGGTGTGATCAGGGTGATCCTCTTCGTCGAGGATGATGGGTGTGCGGGACCATTTGAGCAGTTTCTGGGCCTCTGGCGCTGGTTCCACATCATTGACCTCTCGTGCCCATCCCTTGAGTTGGCGATGAGAGGTGTGCAAAGATGCACCCCCATCAATGCATAGGGCGTCAGTGGCCTTCTGAAATTCCTGCTCACTAGTTTCCTCTTCATCCCCTCCATCACTGGCATCATCACAGGTTTCCTTCTCTTGGCCCCTGCTGGGCTTTCCTTGGTTCCGAAAGGGTCTACCAGGGCGATTTGCTTCACCACTCCAGCCCTTAATGCCAACATCATTCTAACCTTTCTCCTTGTCACGCTTATCATACTCTGCCCTCTGCTTCTTGACGAGTTGCTCAACCTGATAACACTCCTGAAGGTCGTGGCCTTTGGTCCGGTGGATCTTGCAGTACGGCCCATCACCTTTCCCAAGTTTTTCCATGGCAGCGGCTTCCCGGTAGGCAGTGCACGCGGCAGCTTCCTTGTCGGGGGCCTCCGCCTTGGCCTTCTTGTCGGTACTAGGTGTGCCCGAACCTTCTACAATCATCACTGCCTTATCTCTTGGCCTCTTACTGCGCTTGTTGCACTTCCTCTGACTGGTTGATTCATCTTCATCCTCTGAATCAACATTAATGCAATCCTCCTCTCTAGGCAACTTCCTTCCTTCTTCCATCCAGGCACATTTATCCACTAGCGTATATATTTCTTTCACAGTCTTGGGCAACTACACGTTCATTTTGGAACTAATGCGGTGGTTGTGCACATTAGACTGGAAAGCTGCTATATGGCTGCCGAATGGATATTTGGAATATTTCTATGAACTTTACAGAATCTCTGCAAGTACTTACGGAGGGTTTCTCCTTCCTTCTGCTGGAGAAATTGTAGGTCACTGGGCCTACCGGGCTCTTGGTGGCCACCTGTGAAGGCATCGATGAACTCGTGGCATAGGTCTTCCCATGACGAAATGGTGTTCTCCAGCAGGTGCATCAGCCAAGACCTCACATTGGACTTGAGGGCCAAAGGGAAGTAGTTGGCGAACACCTTCTCATCTCTTCCCCTGGCAGCCTGAACAGCGATGGTGTAGATGCTCAGGAACTCTGCCGAGTACAACCTCCCGTCGTACTTCTCAGGTATCTCTGGCTTGAACGTGCGAATGGAGGGCCAACGGACTTACCGCAGCTCACGTGTAAATTCAAGGTAGCCGACCTCGAAAGGTAGGCACCCACCAACATAGAGCGCAGGCTCGTCGATGTTGAGGCCATCGCACCCGTTAGTCTGGCGGGGGTCGTTGCGGCGCCGTTCAGCGATGACGCGCACGTCCCCCTGCTCCCTATCTTTCGGGGTTCGATGTTGGATTGGATGTGCTCGAGGGTCAGAAGAGGCCATCAAGACATTGTCGGGGTCTTGATTCTGCTACGCCCTCGCGGGCTATCATGGTGGGGACGAAACCGTGGGGAACGCCCCTCCATATGGCCAGCAGTGCGGGTGCGGCTGTCGCTTGGGGAGGTTGAAGTGGGCAAGCTCGTCTTGAGCCCCCAGCTTTGGCGAAACCGAGCAGGATTTGGATGGTGGCACGCCATTCATCCATCTGCTCCGCTGCTGGCGGGAACCTCAGCAGTAGCTGAGCTCGCGCCATGGCCTCCGTGGTTGTGCTTGGCATGGATGTCGATGACGTCGACCGCACCGTAGCCTGGCTTCGGATGGTGCCTGTGGTGGCGACAACGGCGGCACCGCGCCCACGCTACTGTGGGGCGACCACCGGTGCAGTGGGGTCGTGCGGCGGTGGTGCTCGAAGATCAGCGGCTCCGTTGAGCACAGCGATCAGGTTGGTTGGTCCGGGAGGAGGCGCATGCACCGCGGCCGCTCCCATGGTGGGAGCGACCGGAGGGCGATGGCTCACCCTGGACCAAGCGTCGTTGTTGCAGCTGTGCTCATTGGCGAGGGGAGGGGCGTGCACGGAGTGACCCCCTCACTCGCACCTTGTAGAGCTTGATCGTCGAGACGCTGCTGATGCTATTCTCTTCCGGTAGCTCCGGGCCCCGTGTCGGCCACAGGGGAGGTGGTAATGGCACCGGCATCTCCAACCACACCCCCAGCAGCGTCTACATCCTCGCGTGCCTCTGTATCCCCCGTGGCGTTAGAGGCCGCGGGCGGTGGAGCTTTCAAGGTGGATGGATGGGCCGAGGTGCCAGATTTCTTCTTGGGCACCATGGTCGATGGCGCTGTCGAGGATGAAGATGGCGATGAAGATGACGCGCGACGTACACTTCCAGATTCGCGCAAGCGCCCCCCCTACCTGGCGCGCCAAAGATGTCGCGGGATGTCCACGGGCACCTATTGGACCGGGTGGCTGCTTCTTGGTTCGGCAGGGGGACGACGCATTACACAAAGAGCAGACTAGCGTACGGTAGTGCGGCAGATCAAGTTGGCCAGACAAAACCCAAATATCGGAGAAGAAATATGAGGCTATAAGAGATCATGCATAAAAGAGATCAAAGAAACTCAAATACTTGCATGGATATAAAAACATAGATCTTATCATAAACTTGAAGTTCATCGATCCAAACAAACACACCGCAAAAAGAGTTACATCATATGGATCTCCAAGAGACCATTGTATTGAGGATCAAGAGAGAGATTATGTCCAATTTAGTGGGTCCATCATGAATGCCTTTGGAGGGCTTCTTCCGCGGTCCTAATTTCGGATCGCGGAATCCGGCATTCACTGTCGTGTCTTCGGCTTCACCATCGTTGTGGTGACGCTTATGTCTGTTGCACCATGGTTTCAAGTTTCCATCCCAGACTTCCAAGGTGTCGAGGTCTTCTAGGTTGCTGCTTCTACGAGCCAACCAACTATCTTCCCCGATGCAAAAGCGGGTCATTACAGAGGTGAGTGCCGACATGGTCCTTGGCTTATCCTGGCCGAGCTAGCATTGTAGCCACTCGTCCCGGATATTATGCTTAAATGCGGCTATGGCTTCGGCTTCCGGATAGTCGATGATCTGGTTCTTTTTGGTCAAAAACTGCCAAGCTGACTCGCCGGGCTGTTGGACCACGTGGCTCAGGTCATCGACATCCGGAGGACGGACATAAGTGCCTTGAAAGTTAGCTCGGAAAGCATCCTCGATCTCTTCCCAACTCCCTATGGAGTTTTCAGGGAGGTTCTTCGGCCAATGCTTGGCTGGTCCTTTGAGCTTTAATGGCAAGTATTTTATGGCATGGAGATCATCTCCTCGAGCCATGTGAATGTGGAGAAGAAAGTCTTCGATCCACATGGTTAGGTTTGTAGTCCTGTCGTACTGTTTGATGTTTAAGGGTTTAAATCCCTCAGGGAACTGATGCAACATACCTCATCTGTAAAGCACATCTGGTGAGTGGCACCCCTAACTCAGCCCACGTCGCGCCGGAGTTCAGCTGCCATCCGGGCCCGGTGCTGCTCCCGAACTCTATCATTTTGGTCGAGCCAAGCTTGGTATCCGTCCCATCTATTAGGAGGGTATTCTCTAGATCTGCAAATGGACCTTGTTTGACCTGTTCTAGCATCCAGGTCACGGGGTAAGTTGTATTCGTATTCTTGCCACTTTGACGAGGAGGAGCGGGAGAGTGTTCGTCCTCACCAACCGGCATGTCCTTGGAGCCATTAGGGTCCTCGGGATCAAACTACGCCTTGCGCTGCTTCAAATTATCTGGCTGTTGTTCGGCGGTAGCAAGGTCACTGAGGTTCTCCATATTGTTTGGGGTGTCATCTTCTCTGGTGCCCGTGTTGCTTTCTCTGCCCCGACACCCCCTGGATTGTCAATGTTGTCTTTGGCGTTTGGGCGGATCCTCGCCCGGCTTGTTGCTATCTCTCCTGGTGGTGTCATCCTTGTTATTAGTGCCATCACCATTGTCCTTGGGGGTGTCCACCATGTAAACATCGTAGGTGGAGGTGTCCATCCATCGGCCAGTGACAGAAGGGGTAGTGTCAGTGTGGGCCATGTCTTCGTTGTCTTTGTCCATGTCATCGGCCTCCTAAGAGGCGTAGTCCAGCATGTCGGTTAAGTCCTCGACAGTGGCTACTAAGTGGATGGTGGGTAGGACATAAAATTCCCTATGGCCTGCCTCGAGGCCCCGCTGAGCATAGGCCAAGGATGGGCCATCCAAGACAGTCATCATTTGGATCCGATCTAGTGCCTCATTTAATAGGGCAAGACTAGCCGGATTAGAGTATGAGGTTTCTCCAGAGTCTGTCTCCGCTCTGATGGTGAGGAGAGGGGTGAGTTCAGCCAAGGCTGACCCCTGGTCTCCGGACGCCGAACTTGCGTCAAGGCTCAAAGCCAGATCCGTGGTAAGGAGGGTGAGTCTGGCTGAAGATGACTCGCGGTCTTCGAACATGGTGGTTGTGTCTAGGATTGAAGATGGCTGCAAGGTAAGAGTCGATCTAGAGATCGGATCGGGAACATGTCCCAAAGTCGATGCTTCAGGGTATGTGGGCGTCTTGGATGAGGTTGAGAAGTCGGTGAATATAAGATCACGCCGAGCGTCAGTGACGTACTCTAGGTTACCAAACCTGATCTGGTCCTCGAGGGCGACGCTATCGACCTGGTCGAGATGACCCGTCGAGTCGGCGTGTAGAACAATGTTGTCGAACGCAAAAAGCTGGCCGGGGATGAAGATGTCCACGGTGTTGATGCCATCTTTGATGATTAGGCGAGCCATCATTCTTTTCAGTGATCCAACAGCGGAACTCTTAGTGAAAGCACCAATGTCGGTGTCAAAACCAGCAAATCTCAGGTAGGGGGTCTCGAACTATGGATCTTGGATCAATGGGGGACAATGGACGAAGGACACGATGTTTACCCAGGTTCGGGCCCTCTCTAAGAGGTAAAACCCTACGTCTTGCTTGATTATATTGAAGTGTATAGGATGATTACAGAGTCGATCTACCACAAGATCAGATGAACTAAACCCTAGGTGAGTAGGATGATGATCGTTGTTTTATCCTCTACAGACTAAACCCTCTGGTTTATATAGACACCAGGGGTACTAGGATTACACATGATCGGTTACAACAAGCAAAAAAACATACCGAATCTTCTATCTTGACTTGGAGGGCACACCAAGACTTCGAGGGGTTTCCTATCCGGACACGGAGTGGCCTTATAGCTCGGCCTTGTGGTAGTTATATAGCGGCCCCACCTGTCCGGCCCACCAGAGGTTGGCCGGCAGCCCGAGGATCCCCTAGTGCAAGACTCCCTCAGCAAGGACTGAGATGGATGTTATGGTCTCAGAATTTGGGCAGAAGAAATCTTTCCAAGCCCTCTCCCCTCTCGGGAGAAAATAGTGGAGACAACCAAATTATCACTGGCAACATGTTCGAAAGTAGGCTCATCCCCAGTCTTATATGTAGTGGTATCATCCTCTACTTCCTAAGGTGGGTCTTCCTCCATGTCCATGGCAGGAGTCTCAGGAGAAATTTCTGCAAAATGTACACTAGATTCAGTTATGCATGCGTCCAGGGAGGAAAGCACAACATTAATAGGCATGGTTGTCTGACAAACCATGTTAGTATTTGGCTTCTCCAGAATAGAGCAATCAAACTGTATATCCTCTGGAAACATGGCTGGTTTGTCCCCCTTTTGGGTAAGAGATAGTTTAGGTGCAGTATATACTTGGGCAGATCCTAGAAATCCACATGAGGCTCTATCAGAATCATACCAACATGCAAGTTCAGGAACAGTACATGCAAGTTCAGGGACGATTTACTACCATAACCCATAGTCCAATCAATCCATTTCGTTTGCACGCGATCATTACCATCAAATCCCAATAAAGGAATTAGTAGTGTATCGGTATTTACCATATTTTGCAGCTAAGTAATGGCATTACCATCTACCGGTTGGTTGAGATCAAAAGTATCATAAGTAGGGGGAGTATTTTCAATTCCAAGAGTTGAAAGCGGCGAAGGATAATTTTCTACTAAAGAAGTCAGGGTCGCAATCCCCTCCTCTTTGGTACGTACCTTACCATCTTTGTGTGTGGGGGTTCTTTGTCACTTCTTGTTTAATATGATAGACACATTTTTTGGGCACCCAAATTCTCTAAGGAGCAAATGGGCCCTGGTAAAAATCACAATCTCTACAGATATGTCCCTAAAGATTGCAACGAAGGCATCGTATTTAGTTGTGACATTGGGGATGAAAATGACTGTCATCCAGGCATCGCGGGTATTTAATAGAGTTCTGAGACAAGCTTCCAGTAAAAAACAGTAGGTGGAGCCTTGGGCTAGTCTAGCCTTTCAAAGACAGAGACCCTCTCTTTGTAGTCACATTGAAAACCTTGGGTTGGATCAAGCCTATCAAAAACAGATGTGCGCACCTGCTGTTATGTGCGCGTCATAGTCTGAGGCCCATGATTTGAAATTGTTTTAGCCGCCTCAATGATTGTATGGGAGGAAATCTCTCGCATGGAAGACTGAATGTGCTAGAAGATGGACGTAGTCGGGATTCTCCTTGGAAGACTGGTAGAGAACAGGCTCTCAGTCTGACCCTTTGAGGGCGAAGATATGATGAGCGATTTTAGAGTCGCATCTTCATCATCACTTAGGCGATCTAGAGAAGACCTTGGGTAATTGCTTCTGGAAAAATTGGATATCTCTGTGAAACCATGCTTGGCATAAAGCAACCTTTGATATTAGTGAATTCTTTCTACATGATACATGATAAAAAAGGAAGTTACTGTCATTAGCGTGGCTTGATGAGGTAATAAGGTATCCAAATGTCTCTTGTTCTCATCATCAAACATCTTTAGAGAGCCAAACTGGATTAATGGCTGATTAACTTGGGGATAAAGAGGAGTAGGGGGCCTCCAAAGGTTTCTTGTTCTCGACTTCAAGCCTCTTCATGGAGCCAAATCACATGGATGGCTGCTTAAATTAAGGACCAAGAGCTATAGCATTTGCCCCTGATAAGATAGAATGAAACAAGTGATTTAAATCTTTCATTGTGCCATGGCCTGAATGTTTTTTATGAGAGATGATAGTCGAAGAGTTTGATTCCTCTTGTTCCTAGACTCTGAATTCACGCACAAAGTCGGGACCTCCATTGCCCCACAGATGGACTAATACCGTGAAGTGAAACCGGCTATAGCTTTTATGAGAGTAGATAAAGAAGCCCACCTGTCTTGAGCAAACTGAGAATCTTTAGGTATTATCCCGAAGAAATATCACATTATAGTCTGAAGCAATACCACCCAAACAGGCGCTGAGGTAGGGACAGACAGAGGTATATTCCAGGCGGTGCTTGAAGTGCTTGAAAGAAGCCAACAAGAAGAATTCATGACCACGTCCGCTAGGCAAGAAAGCAACTGGACAGTGGAATCCTTGCTAAACCGATCATTGGAAGTCAATACCCAGGCGAAGGTCTAGAGCAATCTCTAAACCTGAAACCTGTTTTTCTCCACCAATCAGATTATCCAGAGAAGTATCAACAGCCAAAGTGGGAGGAACCTTGGCAGCCGAAGCTGGGGACGATGGGTCCGTAGACGAAGCAGAAGGAGCAGAGGGGGCCACGGGGGGCGGGGAATGCCCAACCATACACCCAATCTTGGCCTTGTAACAAGGGAAGGTGTCGGCATCCTGGGAACGGGGGTACCCAGACTTGCCTGCCTGCGCCCCAGGGCGTGGCTCCACCAACGGCCTGGTACGACATACCTTCGGGAGCAACCACTCAAGACCCTCGCGAGGAGCCAAGCCTCGCGATGCGGACGACACCAAGACCTCCTAAGGGGCGGCCTCGCTAGGCTGGCTCCCGAGGAGCGGAGATATCTATGCAAGGGGCATCTCACGAGGTCTGCGTGACGTGAGCCATGACGACCGAAGCCAAGCGGGTGCCAGCAGGCGCAGAGTGCCAGTTTCCTCTTTGGTGCTAAAGATACAAGCATAGGCGAGAAGTCCTAAGGCATCAGGCAAAGGTTTCCATATCAATGCAACAAGACCAAGACCAGCAGGACGGTAGGACGGATGTACCGCGATGCCCACGGCGGCGTCACCACCAGAGCCTTTGGCAGGCGAAGACCACATTTTGTCAGGATAACTTGTACTAGTTGTCTCCCTTCAAAATTGGCCGTAGTGGGATCCCTTCCCGCCTAGCATTTGGGAAGAGGACCAGGGCCTCTATAAATAGTACTAGGCACCACCGGAGTCAAGGATCGGCTCTTCAAGGATCGGCTCATCAAGGCTAGGCTCATCTTGGATCGGATCCACTCCACCAAGTCCATCTCACCAGCTCATCAAGCTCAAGAACACCTTTCCTCAGGAGGCTCTTCATCCACTGTACTAGTTCATCCTTAGCCCATGAGGCAATCAACTACACAACACTAGAGTAGGGTATTACACCACAACGGTGGTCTGAACCAGTATAAACCCCCGAGTCTCTTGTTCCTCGGGTTTGGTTAGTTAGGCCTTGAGATCGTTGCGAGAGCGAGCTAGGAAGAGAGAGATCTTCGTGCGCACCCTAGAGTTCGACCCTCAAGGGTTTTCCGAAACCCATAATCCGACATTTGGCATACCAGGTAGGGGTGCGCCGAAGCTTCGCCTCTCCGCCTGCTTCGTCCTACTCCCATGGCAGATGCCACTCCCCTGATTGGATCGGCGGGCGCCCGTGGAGGCGTCGCGGGCATCCGGGCCTTCACCCCCGCCTTGCCGCAAGTGCAGTGGCCGCGCAAGTTCAAGCCAGAGATGCCGCCCGCTATGACGGCATGGCAGATCCAGCGGCCTTCCTGCTGGTGTACGAGGAGGTGATTCTCGAAGCCGGAGGCGATGACCAAGTCAAGGGCAACTGGTTCAGTCTGGCGCCTGACTGCTCAATATGCTAGGATCCTCGGTAGCCTCCTGGGAGGAGATGCGCGGTCTCTTTGTCACGTGCTTTGGGACATAGGCGCCCCCCGCGGTAGCCGCCCTCCTTGGGGGTTCGCGGATGCCACCCTCAGATCGCCACGTCAAGCAGTTCGTCCGCCAGATGGGCGCTGCCCGCGTGCAGCAGGGGGCTCCCCCCGGATGGGCAGCGCCCCAGGCTAACCTCACCTTTAGTTTGGAGGACCACCCAGCAATCACCGCGGTCTCAGGCATGCTCTCGATGCTCTCCACGCCCACCATCTGCAACGTAGCAGTCACCAAGACCCTCATCAACGGAGGAGTCGGCCTCAACGTTCTCTCCGTGGAAGCCTTCAGCCTGCACCAGGCCCTTCTCCGGAGTCGGTGACGGTTCCATCAGCCCCCTGGGGCAGATCCGCATCCCCGTCACCTTCGGCACCCACGACAACTACTGCACCGAGCTTATCGTCTTCGACATAGCCCGCATCAGTCTCTCGTACAACGCCATCCTCGGGTACCTTGCCCTGGCTCAGTTCATGGCAGCAACTCACCCTACATACCATCGCATGAAGATGCCAAGGACCAATGGCGTCCTCACCATGGCCGGAGACACCAAGGAGGCCCTGATGGCCCTCAAGCTCGCCTTCAGGGCTGCCGCAGCAGTGCGCCCGGCCGACGAAGCCGCCCCAGGAGCTAAGGGAGCCGCACCGACGAAAAAGAAGTAGTTGTTCACTCAGGACCGGGCCGAAAGGAAGCCAGTGCCGGTCGAGGAGGATGGATCCTCGGGAGCCACCTTCGCCATAGGCGCTAACCTCGACCCGGACCAAAAGGAGGCATTGGTGAAGTTCCTGCGCGCGAACAAGGAGGTGTTCGCCTGGGAGCCCAAGCAGCTAGTAGGGGTCCCAAGGGGGTAATCGAACACCACTTAAGGGTGAGCCCCAATGTGTGCCCTGTGAAGCAGAAGGCACGGCGACAGTCCATGGAGAAGCAGTCCTTCATCGTCCAGGAAACTCGCAAACTACAAGCGGCAGGTGTCATTCGCGAGGTCCGGTATCCGGAATGGCTAGCGAACCCCGTCGTCGTGCCCAAGAAAGGCGGGAAGGAACGCATGTGTCTGGACTTCACCAACCTCAACAAAGCCTGCCCCCAAGACTTGTTCCCACTCCCTCGCATCGACCAAATTGTCGACTCCACCGCTGAGTGCGACCTGTTATGTTTCTTGGACGCATTCTCGGGTTACCACTAGATCAAGATTGCGGTGGAAGACGTGGAGAAGACAGCCTTCTTGACCCCGTGTGGGGTATACTGCTGCACCTGCATGCCGTTCGGGCTACGCAACGCTGGGCGACCTTCCAGCGGCTGACGCACATCGCCCTAGTCCAGCAGCGAGGGCGAAACTCTGAATCCTACGTCGATGACATCATGGTAAAATCTCGGAAGGCAAGAACCCTCATCCAGGACATGGAGGAGACTTTCACCAGCCTGTGCCAGGTGGACCTGCGGATCAACCCGGAGAAGTGCGTGTTTGGTATTCCCTCCGGAAAGCTTCTGGGCTTCCTCATATCGCACAGCGGGATCGAAGCCAACCCGGAAAAGGTCAATGCGATAGAGGACATGAGCCCACCACAAACTGTCATAGAAATGCAGAAGCTCGCGGGCTGCGTGACCTCGTTGGGGCGCTTCATCTCCAAGCTGGGAGAACGCGCCATGCCGTTCTTCAAGCTGATGAAGAAGAAGGGCCCATTCGAGTGGACCCTAGAGGCCGACCTGTCGTTTCAAGACCTCAACAGATACTTGACTAGACCTCCGGTGATGGTCGCGCCTCGACCCCTCGAGCCCCTGGTGCTCTACCTGGCCACCATTCCCCATAGAGCTAACGCGGTGTTGGTGGCTATCCGGGAGGAGCGCCAGGCCAAGGATGCGCCGCGTAATGTCGTACCTTCAGCCGAGATAGTACGACGCCAAGACAGCGCTGATAAAACAACGACGACACCCACGGACGATCAGGCCCCACAAGACGGTGTTTTTGGGCCTGCGGAGGCCATGATGGCTAACCAAGCTCCTGAGGTCCCCTCACCTCGGGAGGCGCCACAACCTCCGGAGGCCACAGGCTCCACCAACGCTCCCGCCCTCGTGGAACACCCGGTATAATTCGTCAGCACGGTGTTACGGGACGCAAGAGCACGATACCCCATGCCACAAAAGCTCTTGCTCGCGCTCCTGGTGGCCTCATGTAAGTTGTATCATTACTTCCAAGGCCACCCAGTCAAGGTCGTCTCGGCCTACCCAGTAGAGAGGGTGCTCCAGAGCCCCAACGCTGTGGGAAGAGTCGCTGAGTGCAACATCGAACTGCAAGCTTTTCAGCTGGAGTTCAGCACAACCAGGGTCATCAAGAGAGCCACCCTCGCCGATTTCCTGGCAAAATGTACTGACGCTCCGGAGCCCGAAGCAGGCGAGACCCGATCCCTCTCGCCAGGAAATGAAGCACCAGATGGCTGGGTCATGTACTTTGACGGCGCCATTGCACGCCGAGGCATGGGGATGGCGCCGTGCTCATCTCGCCCACCCAAGACAAGCTCTACTACGTCGTGCAACTCTGCTTCCAGCGGGGCAAGAAGGTCTCCAACAACATCACAGACTATGAAGGTTTGATCACCAGCCTCAAGGCTGCGGCGGCCTTGGGGTGAAGCGCCTCACCATCAAAGGGGACTCTGAGCTCCTCGTCAACTTCTCCAACAAGGTGTACAAGCCAAAGGACGAGCACATGGAGGCATACCTCGTGGAGGTACGCAAAATGGAGAAGCAATTCTTGGGCCTAGAACTGCAGCATGTGCCCCGCGGCACAAACAAGGAAGCGGATGATATCGCCAAGAGGGCATCAAGGTGACAGTCCCAGGAGCCTGGCGTCTTCGAGGAGTGGCTCTTTAAGCCTTTGGCGGCCCCTCCGGCTGCGGAGCCTACGCCGCCTCAGGAGGAGCTCCCCCCACCACCAACCTCAGGAGCTCCCGCCTACAGCCCGACCTCAGGAGCACGCCTGCTCCTTGCGCTTGAGACTCAGGAGGGATGTTGGACTGAAGAATTCAAGGCGTACCTGCTGCGGGGGATGCTGCCGGAGAAAGAGGAAGACGCGGAGCGCATGGCCCACCAGGCTACGGCGTATTGCATCCAGGACAGTGAGCTGTACAGAAAACGACCAAATGATGTTTCTTTGCGATGCATCTCCAAGAAGTAGGGGAGCGAGCTGCTAGCTGACATACATGGCGGGTACTACGGGCATCACTCGTCGTCCCGCACCCTAGTTGGCAAGGCGTTCTGCAGTGGGTTCTACTGGCCCACGGCACTCAATGACGCAGCCAAGCTTGTAAGGTCCTGCGAGGCCTGCCAGTTCCATGCCAAGCAAATCCACCAGCAGGCCCAGTGCCTCCAGACTATCCCACTCACATGGCCGTTCACGGTCTAGGGGCTAGATATCCTGGGTCCGTTCCCTCGAGCGCCCGGGGGCTACCGCTATCTCTACATCGCCATCGACAAGTTCACCAAGTGGGCAGAGGTGGAAGCCGTCTGCACGATCCCAGCTGGGTCGGCAGTTAAGTTCATCAAGGGCCTCGTGAGCCAGTTTGAGGTCCCTAACCGCATCATCACCGACAACGGCTCACAGTTCACTAGCAATCTCTTCAAGACATATTGTACTAACCTTGGAACGTAGATTTGCTACGCTTCGGTGGCACACCCCAGGAGCAACGGCCAAGCCGAGCGCGCCAACGCGGAGGTCTTGACCAGGACCTTCAAGAAGAAGCTTGAGGCCTGCGGCAGGGGCTGGCATGACGAGCTCCAGTCCGTGCTATGGTCCATCTGCACCACCGCCACCAAGCCGACAGGCGAGACCCCGTTCTTCCTCGTCTACGGAGCAGAAGCGGTTCTCCCTCACAAGGTCAAGCATCGCTCCGCGCGGGTCCTGGCATTCGGCGAGGCACGTCAAGACGCCATGCGGGGGATGGACCTCGTGCTGGGGGAGGAGCGCCGCCGTTAAGCCTCACTCCAGGAGGCGAGATACCAGCAGGCGCTGCAATGGTACCACTGCCGCAACATCCGCTCCAGGACGATCGAGGTGTGCGATCTCGTCCTGAGGCGGGTGCTCTCCAGGGAAGGTCTGCATAAGCTCTAGCCCATGTGGGAGGGCCCGTTTAGGATTGCCCGCGTCTCCAGGCCTGGCGCCACGCGCCTGGAGACATAGTATGGGACCCCCATCCAAAACGCCTCGAACATCCAGCACCTCCGGAAGTTCCACCCATGAAGCAAGGCCCAGTACCTGTGAAGGTCTCCGCTCGTGATACTATCACGTAATAATGAGTCGGGTTGTACACTGTTGGAAATATGCCCTAGAGGCAATAATAAAAGTATTATTATATTTCAATGTTCATGATAAATGTGTTTTATTCATGCTATAACTGTATTATCCGGAAATCGTAATACATGTGTGAATACTTAGACCACAATATGTCCCTGGTGAGCCTCTAGTTGACTAGCTCGTTGTGATCAACAGATAGTCATGGTTTCCTGACTATGGACATTGGATGTCGTTGATAACGGGATCACATCATTAGGAGAATGATGTGATGGAAAAGACCCAATCCTAAGCATAGCATAAAAGATTGTGTAGTTCGTTTTGCTAGAGCTTTGCCAATGTCAAGTATCTCTTCCTTCGACCATGAGATCGTGTAACTCCCGGATATCGTAAGAGTGCCTTGGGTGTATCAAACGTCACAACGTAACTGGGTGACTATAAAGGTGCATTACAGGTATCTCCGAAAGTATCTGTTGGGTTGACACGGATCGAGATTGGGATTTGTCACTCCGTATGACGGAGAGGTATCTCTGGGCCCACTCGGTAATGCATCATCATAATGAGCTCAATGTGACTAAGGTGTTGGACACGGGATCATGCATTACGGTACGAGTAAAGTGACTTGCCGGTAACGAGACTGAACAAGGTATTGGGATACCGACGATCGAGTCTCGGGCAAGTAACGTACCGATTGACAAAGGGAATTGCGTACAGGGTTTGATCGAATCCTCGACATCGTGGTTCATCCGATGACAACATCGAGGAGCATGTGGGAGCCATCATGGGTATCCAGATCCCGCTGTTGGTTATTGACCTAAGAGCGTCTCGGTCATGTCTGCATGTCTCCCGAACCCGTAGGGTCTACACACTTAAGGTTCGGTGACGCTAGGGTTATTAGGAAGACTAGTATGTGACTACCGAATGTTGTTCGGAGTCCCGGATGGGATCCTGGACGTCACGAGGAGCTCCGGAAGGGTCCGGAGGTAAAGATTTATATATGGGAAGTTGTCAAATGGACACCGGGAAGTTTCGGGGTCATACCGGTATTGTACCGGGGCCACCGGAAGGGTTCCGGGGGTCCACCGGGAGGGGCCACCCCTCCCGGGGGGCCACATGGGCTGCGTGGGGCAGGGAGCCAGCCCCTGGTGGGCTGGGCGCACCCCCTCCCTTGGGCCCTTGTGCCTAGGGTTGAGGGGGGAACCCTAGAGGGGGCGCCCCCCTTGGCTTGGGGGGCAAGCCACCCTCTCCCCCTCTCCCCTTGGCCGCCGCACCCCCCCTAGATGGGTTCTAGGGGGCCGGCCCCCTTCTCCCTTCCGCCTATAAATAGAGGGGTGAGGCGAGGGCAGCCAGACCACCCTCCAAGGCGCAGCCCTCCCCTCCCCAACACCTCTCCTCCTCCGTTGTGTGCTTGGTGAAGCCCTCTCGGAGTACTGCCTCTCCACCATCACCACGCCGTCGTGCTGCCGGTGGAGCTGTCTTCCTCAACCTCTCCTTTCCCCTTGCTGGATCAAGAAGGAGGAGACGTCTCCCGTCCCGTACGTGTGTTGAACGCGGAGGTGCTGTCCGTTCAGCACTTGGTCATCGGTGATTCGAATCACGTCGAGTACGACTCCATCATCACCTTGCAAGCTTCCGCACGCGATCTACAAGTGGTATGTAGATGCAAACTCTCTCCCTTGACTCGTTGCTTAGATGAACTCATAGATGGATCTTGGTGAAACCGTAGGAAAAATTTTAATTTTCTGCAACGTTCCCCAACAGTGGCATCATGAGCTAGGTCTATGCGTAGTTCTCTTTGCACGAGTAGAACACAATTTTGTTGTGGGCGTGGATTTTGTCATCTTACTTGCCTCTACTAGTCTTTTCTTGCTCAACGGTATTGTGGGATGAAGCGGCCCGGACCAACCTTACACGTACGCTTACGTGAGACCGGTTCCACCGACTGACATGCACTAGTTGCATGAGGTGGCTGGCGGGTGTCTGTCTCTCCCACTTTAGTTGGAGCGGAATCGATGAACAGGGCCCTTATGAAGGGTAAATAGAAGTTGACAAAAAATCACGTTGTGGTGATTCGTAGGTAAGAAAACGTTCTTGCTAGAACCCAATTGCAGCCACGTAAAAGATGCAACAACAATTAGAGGACGTCTAACTTGTTTTTGCAGCGATTGATCATGTGATGTGATATGGCCAGAAGTTGTGATGAATGATGAATTGTGATGTATGAGATCATGTTCTTTGTAATAGGATTCACGACTTGCATGTCGATGAGTATGACAACCGGCAGGAGCCATAGGAGTTGTCTTTATTTTTTGTATGACCTGCGTGTTATTGAATAACGCCATGTAAACTACTTACTTTATTGCTAAACGTTAGTCATAGAAGTAGAAGTAGTCGTTGGCGTGACAACTTCATGAAGACACGATGATGGAGATCATGATGATGGAGATCATGGTGTCAAGCCGGTGACAAGATGATCATGGAGCCCCGAAGATGAAGTTCAATGGAGCTATATGATATTGGCCATATCATGTCACAACTATATAATTGCATGTGATGTTTATTATGTTTATGCATCTTGTTTACTTAGGACGACGGTAGTAAATAAGATGATCCCTTACAAAAATTTCAAGAAGTGTTCTCCCCTAACTGTGCACCGTTGCTACAGTTCGTCGCTTCTAAGCACCACGTGATGATCGGGTGTGATGGATTCTTACGTTCACATACAACGAGTGTAAGACAGTTTTACACAGCGAAAACACTTAGGGTTAACTTGACGAGCCTAGCATGTGCAGACATGGCCTCGGAACACGGAGACCGAAAGGTCGAACACGAGTCGTATGGAAGATACGATCAACATGAGAATGTTCACCGACGATGACTAGTCCGTCTCACGTGATGATCGGACACGGGCTAGTCGACTCGGATCGTGTAACACTTAGATGACTAGAGGGATGTCTAATCTAAGTGGGAGTTCATAATTTGATTAGAACTTTATTATCATGAACTTAGTCTAAAACCTTTGCAAATATGTCTTGTAGATCAATGGCCAACGCTAATGTCAACATGAACTTCAACGCGTTCCTAGAGAAAACCAAGCTGAAAGATGATGGCAGCAACTATACAGACTGGGTCCGGAACCTGAGGATCATCCTCATAGCTGCCAGGAAACAATACGTCCTAGAAGGACCGCTAGGTGACGCTCCCGTCCCAGAGAACCAAGACATTATGAATGCTTGGCAGTCTCGTGCTGATGATTACTCCCTCGTTCAGTGCTGCATGCTTTACAGCTTAGAACCGGGGCTCCAAAAGCGTTTTGAGCACCACGGAGCATATGAGATGTTCGAAGAGCTGAAACTAGTTTTTCAAGCTCATGCCCGGGTCGAGAGATATGATGTATCCGACAAGTTCTACAGTTGTAAGATGGAGGAAAACAGTTCTGTCAGTGAGCACATCCTAAAGATGTATGGGTTGCACAACCGTATGACCCAGCTGAACATTAACCTCCCAGATGAGGCGGTCATTGACAGAATCCTCCAGTCGCTCGCACCAAGCTACAAGAGCTTTGTGATGAACTACAACATGCAGGGGATGGAAAAGACCATTCCTGCAGTGTTCTCGATGCTGAAGTCAGCAGAGGCTGAAATCAAGAAAGAACATCAAGTGTTGATGGTCAATAAGACCACTAAGTTCAAGAAGGGCAAGGGTAAGAAGAACTTCAAGAAGGACGGCAAGGAGGTTGCCGCGCCTGGTAAGCCAGTTACCGGGAAGAAGTCAAAGAATGGACCCAAGCCTGAGACTGAGTGCTTTTATTGCAAGGGGAAGGGTCACTGGAAGCGGAACTGCCCCAAATACTTAGGGGATAAGAAGGCCGGCAACACCAAAGGTATATTTGATATACATGTGATTGATGTGTACCTTACCAGTACTCGTAGTAACTCCTGGGTATTTGATACCGGTGCCGTTGCTCATATTTGTAACTCACAGCAGGAGCTGCGGAATAAACGGAGACTGGCGAAGGACGAGGTGACTATGCGCGTCGGGAATGGTTCCAGAGTCGATGTGATCGCCGTCGGCACGCTGCCTCTACATTTACCTACAGGATTAGTTTTGAACCTTAATAATTGTTATTTAGTGCCAAGTTTGAGCATGAACATTGTATCTGGATCTCGTTTAATACGAGATGGCTACTCATTTAAGTCTGAGAATAATGGTTGTTCGATTTATATGAGAGATATGTTTTATGGTCATGCTCCGATGGTCAATGGTTTATTCTTAATGCATCACGAGCGTAATATTACACATGTTCATAGTATAGATGCCAAAAGATTTAAAGTTGATAACGATAGTCCCACATACTTGTGGCACTGCCGCCTTGGTCACATTGGTGTCAAGCGCATGAAGAAGCTCCATGCCGATGGACTTTTAGAGTCTCTTGATTATGAATCGTTTGACACGTGCGAACCATGCCTCTTGGGCAAAATGACCAAGACTCCGTTCTCCGGAACAATGGAGCGAGCAACCAACTTGTTGGAACTCATACATACCGATGTGTGCGGTCCAATGAGCGTTGAGGCTCGCGGAGGATATCGTTATGTTCTCACTCTCATTGATGACTTGAGTTGATATGGGTATGTCTACTTAATGAAACACAAGTCTGAGACCTTTGAAAAGTTCAAGGAATTTCAGAATGAGGTAGAGAATCAACGTGAGCGAAAGATAAAATTCTTACGATCAGATCGTGGAGGAGAATACTTAAGTCACGAATTTGGTACACACTTAAGGAAATGTGGAATCGTTTCACAACTCACGCCGCCTGGAACACCTCAGCGAAACGGTGTGTCCGAACGACGTAATCGCACTCTATTGGATATGGTGCGGTCTATGATGTCTCTTACCGATTTACCGCTATCATTTTGGGGATACGCTCTAGAGACAGCTACATTCACTTTAAATAGGGCACCGTCTAAATCCGTTGAGACGACACCGTATGAATTATGGTTTGGAAAGAAACCTAAGCTATCGTTTCTAAAAGTTTGGGGATGCGATGCTTATGTCAAGAAACTTCAACCTGAAAAGCTCGAACCCAAGTCGGAAAAATGCGTATTCATAGGATACCCTAAGGAAACTGTCGGGTATACCTTCTACTTAAGATCCGAAGGCAAGATCTTTGTTGCCAAGAACGGATGCTTTCTGGAAAAAGAGTTTCTCTCGAAAGAAGTAAGTGGAAGGAAAGTAGAACTCGATGAAGTACTACCTCTCGAACGGGAAAGTGGTGCAGCTCAGGAAAATGTTCCTGTGATGCCCACACCAACTGAAGAGGAAAACATTGATGATGATCAAGGTACTTCGGATCAAGTTACTGCTGAACTTCGTAGGTCCACAAGGACACGTTCCGCACCAGAGTGGTACGGCAACCCTGTCCTGGAAATCATGTTGTTAGACAACAATGAACCTTCGAACTATGAAGAAGCGATGGCGGGCCCGGATTCCAACAAATGGCTTGAAGCCATGAAATCCGAGATAGAATCCATGTATGAAAACAAAGTATGGACTTTGACAGACTTGCCCGATGATCGGCGAGCGATAGAAAACAAATGGATTTTTAAGAAGAAGACGGACGCGGATGGTAATGTTACCATTTATAAGGCTCGACTTGTCGCTAAGGGTTATCGACAAGTTCAAGGGATTGACTACGACGAGACTTTCTTTCCCGTAGCGAAGCTGAAGTCCGTCCGAATCATGTTAGCAATTGCCGCATACTATGATTATGAGATATGGCAGATGGACGTCAAAACAGCATTCCTTAACGGGCATCTTAAGGAAGAACTGTATATGATGCAGCCGGAAGGTTTTGTCGATCCTCGGAACGCTAACAAAGTATGCAAGCTCCAGCGATCCATTTATGGACTGGTGCAAGCATCTCGGAGTTGGAACATTCGCTTTGATGAGATGATCAAAGCGTTTGGGTTTATGCAGACTTATGGAGAAGCCTGCGTTTACAAGAAAGTGAGTGGGAGCTCTGTAGCATTTCTCATATTATATGTAGATGACATACTCTTGATGGGAAATAATATAGAATTTCTGGACAGCATTAAGGCCTACTTGAATAAGTGTTTTTCAATGAAGGACCTTGGAGAAGCTGCTTATATATTAGGCATCAAGATCTATAGAGATAGATCGAGACGCCTCATAGGTCTTTCACAAAGCACATACCTTGATAAGATTTTGAAGAGGTTCAAAATGGATCAGTCCAAGAAGGGGTTCTTGCCTATGTGACAAGGTGTGAGACTGAGCTCGGCTCAGTCACCGACCACAGCAAAAGATAAAGAAGAGATGAGTGTCATCCCCTATGCTTCAGCCATAGGATCTATTATGTATGCCATGTTGTGTACCAGACCCGATGTAAACCTTGCCGTAAGTTTGGTAGCAAGATACCAAAGTAATCCCGGCAAGGAACACTGGACAGCGGTCAAGAATATCCTGAAGTACCTGAAAAGGACGAAGGACACGTTTCTCGTTTATGGAGGAGACGAAGAGCTCGTCGTAAAGGGTTACGTCGACGCTAGCTTCGACTCAGATCTGGATGACTCTAAGTCACAAATCGGATACGTGTATATGTTGAATGGTGGAGCAGTAAGCTGGTGCAGCTGCAAGCAGAGCGTCGTGGCGGGATCTACGTGTGAAGCGGAGTACATGGCAGCCTCGGAGGCAGCGCATGAAGCGATTTGGGTGAAGGAGTTCATTACCAACCTAGGAGTCATACCCAATGCGTCGGGGCCGATCAAACTCTTCTGTGACAACACTGGAGCTATTGCCCTCGCGAAGGAGCCCAGGTTTCACAAGAAGACCAGGCACATCAAGCGTCGTTTCAACTCCATCCGTGAAAATGTTCAAGATGGAGACATAGAGATTTGCAAAGTGCACACGGATCTGAATGTCGCAGATCCGCTGACTAAACCTCTCTCGCGTGCAAAACATGATCAACACCAGAACTCTATGGGTGTTCGATTCATCACAATGTAACTAGATTGGTGACTCTAGTGCAAGTGGGAGACTGTTGGAAATATGCCCTAGAGGCAATAATAAAAGTATTATTATATTTCAATGTTCATGATAAATGTCTTTTATTCATGCTATAATTGTATTATCCAGAAATCGTAATACACGTGTGAATACTTAGACCACAATATGTCCCTGGTGAGCCTCTAGTTGACTAGCTCGTTGTGATCAACAGATAGTCATGGTTTCCTGACTATGGACATTGGATGTCGTTGATAACGGGATCACATCATTAGGAGAATGATGTGATGGACAAGACCCAATCCTAAGCATAGCATAAAAGATCGTGTAGTTCGTTTTGCTAGAGCTTTGCCAATGTCAAGTATCTCTTCCTTCGACCATGAGATCGTGTAACTCCCGGATATCGTAAGAGTGCCTTGGGTGTATCAAACGTCACAACGTAACTGGGTGACTATAAAGGTGCATTACAGGTATCTCCGAAAGTATCTGTTGGGTTGACACGGATCGAGATTGGGATTTGTCACTCCGTATGACGGAGAGGTATCTCTGGGCCCACTCGGTAATGCATCATCATAATGAGCTCAATGTGACCAAGGTGTTGGACACGGGATCATGCATTACGGTACGAGTAAAGTGACTTGCCGGTAACGAGACTGAACAAGGTATTGGGATACCGACGATCGAGTCTCGGGCAAGTAACGTACCGATTGACAAAGGGAATTGCGTACAGGGTTTGATCGAATCCTCGACATCGTGGTTCATCCGATGACAACATCGAGGAGCATGTGGGACCCATCATGGGTATCCAGATCCCGCTGTTGGTTATTGACCTAAGAGCGTCTCGGTCATGTCTGCATGTCTCCCGAACCCGTAGGGTCTACACACTTAAGGTTCGGTGATGCTAGGGTTATTAGGAAGACTAGTATGTGACTACCGAATGTTGTTCGGAGTCCCGGATGGGATCCTGGACGTCACGAGGAGCTCCGGAAGGGTCCGGAGGTAAAGATTTATATACGAGAAGTTGTCAAACGGACACCAGGAAGTTTCGGGGTCATACCAGTATTGTACCGGGGCCACCGGAAGGGTTCCGGGGGTCCACCGGGAGGGGCCACCCCTCCCGGGGGGCCACATGGGCTGCGTGGGGCAGGGAGCCAGCCCCTGGTGGGCTGGGCGCACCCCCTCCCTTGGGCCCTTGCGCCTAGGGTTGAGGGGGGAACCCTAGAGGGGGCGCCCCCCTTGGCTTGGGGGGAAAGCCACCCTCTCCCCCTCTCCCCTTGGCCGCCGCACCCCCCCTAGATGGGTTCTAGGGGGCCGCCCCCCTTCTCCCTTCCCCCTAGGGGTGAGGGGAGGGCAGCCAGACCACCCTCCAAGGCGCAGCCCTCCCCTCCCCAACACCTCTCCTCCTCCGTTGTGTGCTTGGCGAAGCCCTGTCGGAGTACTGCCTCTCCACCATCACCACGCCGTCGTGCTGCCGGTGGAGCTGTCTTCCTCAACCTATCCTTTCCCCTTGCTGGATCAAGAAGGAGGAGACGTCTCCCGTCCCATACGTGTGTTGAACGCGGAGGTGCTGTCCGTTCAGCACTTGGTCATCGGTGATTCGAATCACGTCGAGTACGACTCCATCATCACCTTGCAAGCTTCCGCACGCGATCTACAAGTGGTATGTAGATGCAAACTCTCTCCCTTGACTCGTTGCTTAGATGAACTCATAGATGGATCTTGGTGAAACCGTAGGAAAAAATTTAATTTTCTGCAACGTTCCCCAACATACACACCCCGGAGTCTCCGGAGTGCCGCCCTCTGGCCTCGAGGGCTCCCTCCCACGTCCTAGTGGCAGCACTTAGCTCCTTGCTGGTGAGAAGACTAGACTTGGTGTCGGACGCGGCTGTTCATTTGCTTTCTGTAGTTGGTTTGCCCCCCTTTTATGAAATTTGGAGTTCTAGCATTTCTCGATTGCTCGGTTGAACCCTTTCTTTTTCTCTATTTCTTCGCTCGGTTCTTTGTTTCGCGCCAGGGAGGGAGGCAGTTGCCCGACGCTCTCCCTCGCGTGCCTCACGCGGGGGCTGGGCAGGTGTGTGCGTGTGCTGGGCTAACCTAAGCCTCGGACATGCCTCACCAAAGCCCTGTCCCTCCAGAGCTTCGCCTCCCCTGACCTTTGCGAGGCACCCTTGATTGTTCTTGCGGTTAGCGCAACACTCTAAGTCCGTGCCCCACGGGTAACGCGTCGTGGTAGGCAATGATCATAAGGCCTCGCGCAAGGAAGGATAAGGCACCCGACAGACGTCCTAAAAATTTCTGCAACTCTGTGGCACCTCCCGAGGTCAACGGCTCCCGAGCCAGCAACAAGGAGGGCTCACCAGGTGCCAGAGGGCGCGCCCTCATGAGGCAGGAAACTACCCTGGGCGCATCCAGCTAAGTTATCCCTCTATGTCTACATGAAGCACGAACACCATAACACAACACAGGAACAATAAACATAATACAAGTGGCATGAAAATTATGGTTCATTACACGCCCTCGCAGGGCCCCATACTTGTTTCTTATAATGCAGGAGGAAAGCAAAGGACTGGCGAAAGAGGCTCCTATGGCGCGGCTGCTCACGAGGAACGGCCCCCCGGGATCAGCAGGAGCCCTCCTCGTGCTTCACTAGGGCGCGGTGACGGGACGACCCGCCACCGTCCTTGAAGCGAGCCCGACGGCGTGGCGGCTGGTCGTAGCCGCCACTGCTGGAGCTTTTGCCGGAGGAGGAGCTGCCATTGTGGAACGAGCCACGGCCGTCGCCGTGGGCGAGTCCACCCTCGTCCTCATCACGACCGTCACCAAGGCCGAGAACTTTGTCACCCTCGCTGTCTTTAGGGCAGTACCCGGCACGACAACCATCTTCCCCGAACACCCTCATGAAGAGGGTTGCAGCACCGTTGTACTTGAAGTGGAGGGTGCACCGCCTACTCAAACCGCGTGCGAGGGCAAACGTCAGCCAGCCGCGGGCCAGGGCTATGTTGCCCATGATGGAGACCTCCACCGCGACCCACGAATCCTTGATGCAGTAGCCGTCGGCCTGCATCCAGAGGCCGCCAGGACCCGTGGCCGGTAGCTCGCCGGCAAAAGAGCGTGGAAGCTGAAGGCAGGTGCCGGCCGGGTTCTCCGACCACACGATGAACTCCGGCAGCACCTCCGCTGAGTGGAAGCGCAGACGGGGAGGGCGGGCGACCATGGCGCGCCTCCCTTTATGGGCAGGACTGCCGCATCTCAGGCGGCTCCCGCCGCGTGAGGATACGCCGGTGCGGCCGCCAGGAGTGGCGCCAGACCCCGAAGAAGTTTGTCCGCGCCCACAGGGGACCACAGCGGGGGGTTGCCACGTGCTTGTAGGGGCGGCCACGACCCCGCTTGGGCGGTGGTGAGTCGGGCCCCTCCTGGCGCGTCTTCCCCTTCTCCGCGGCCATGAATCCCTTCGTCGGCGCCATGGGTGTCGCAACGGGACGGCGGAGCAAAGAGGAAGAAGAAGAAGCAAATGGAGTGGAGGAGAGGATGAGCGACGGGGGCTCCGCCCCTCTCCTCATATATAGCCAGAGGGAGGCCAACCGCCAGCCTCCATGATCTAAGGTAATGATGATTTTCTTCTGCATGCAGCAGGGACTCGTCAAGTCGGACGGTTGCCAAGGCAGCATGGGGAAGCAGAGATGCCCACGTCCTATCAATCGCCATGCGTCAATCAAGGACGCAGGCGGTTGGGGCCTGCGCCGCACTGCACTTGCCCTTTGGCTTCGCCTCGTCGCCAAGTCCAAGTGTGCCTTGGGCCCGGGGGCTACTGTCGGCGTCCTGGGAATGGGGGTACCCAGACTTGCCAGCATGTAGCCTAGGGCGTGGCTCCACCAACGGCCTGGTACGGCCCACCTTCGGTAGCAACCACTCAAGACCCTCGCAAGGGGCCAAGCCTCGCGAGGCGGATGACACCAAGACCTCCTCAGGGGCGGCCTCGCTAGGCTGGCTCCCGAGGAGTGGAGATATCTATGTAATGGGCACCTCGCAAGGTCCACGTGATGTGAGCCATGACGACCGAAGCCAAGCTGGCTCCAGCGGGTGCAGAGTGCCAGTTTCCTCTTCGGTGCTAAAGAGGCAAGCGCAGGCGAGGAGTCCCGAGGCATCACGCAAAGGTTTCCATATGGGTGCAACATGACCAACACTACTGCAGGATGCTGCTAACGCGACACTACAATCAGAGACCCCTCGAAAAACTGTGTGCGATGCAATAATCGCAAATGATGCTGTATGAAAACCATCAGAAATGTATAAAACGTTTGCAATGACGGTTGCATCAAACATGGTTCGGGTTTTAGTTGCGTGTGCGATGAAGGGCATATGGTTCAGTTCAATTAACTGTTTGCGATGAGGAGGAACAAAAGAAACGAGTAACCAGATGAAGGCGTGTGCGATACACAACATACGGTTCACTCGGATGAACTGTTTGTGATTAGGCAACACAAAAGAAACGGTCAGCCAGATCAAGGTGTGTGTGATTGAGGGCATATGCTTCAGAAGGATTAACTGTTTGCGATTAGGCAACAGAACAGAAACGGGTCAGCCCGATCAAAGTGTCTGTTATTGATGGCATACACTTCACATGGATGAACTGTTTGCGATTAGCCACAACAAACTGAAACAGTTTAGATCAACGTGTGTGCGCTAGACGGGCACACACGTTCTAATTAAAAGAAGCGTGCGTGATGGTGCTGACATTGCCTATTGTGGTGCACCCTATGGTGCAAACGCCACGTATGCGGCCGAGAAGGCATACGTGCCCATGTTACGCCTTTCGGGAATAGTGTCGCACTTATAACCGTCAGTAAATTTTGAGCATGCGTCCCATCACATTTTTTAGAAGAACAGGGAGGCCACGTCCCATCACATTCCAAATTGCAAACATATTCACACCAATCAAAACCTAAACGGTTTCCCACTTAGGAGTGTATTACTACTCCGTTATAAATACTACTACTCCAAGATGACTACACATTCCCTCAACTCCTCATCCACAAAAACAAACAAGTCATTCATCATGGTTCCCTTGTGTCCGCCATAGCCAGCATGAGTTCTGGGTCGAGAGATTGCCACCAGGGAGAGGCGAGCCTAGAAGCGGGAGCACGAGAGATGTCTCGCCTCGCCATGAAAGCAGCCAACATGCCGCGTGCATGGCCATGGCAACATAGAGGTCCCACCACGCCGCTGAAGCAGCACGGAGGACCCACCACACCGTCGATTCAGCAGACTGGTCCGGCCGCGCCGCGGAAGCAGAAGAGATGTCTCGCCGCGCCGCGAATGCAACAGAGATGTCCTTCTGCACTGCGGTGGCCTAGGAAAATGCCTCGCGAGCAGACGAGGACTCTTACAGGCGCATGCATGCCCTTGTCCTTAGGCAGATGGATCAGATCTCTAGGTGGGAGAGGTTGCAGGATGACCTGAAAGCCTCGTTTGAACAGTATACCAACGTCATCCGACAACTAAATAAGAGCAATGCGAAGCTCCGGGCCAAGCGCCACCTGCTGAGGGCGAAGATCGTCAAAAGTGCGGAGCAGCAGACCACTACCTTGTTGAAGAGCATCAGTGTCATCGTCAAGAAACTTAGGGACGAGAATGCCATGCTGTGCATCGAGCGCAGAAGGCTGGTGGAGGAATTCGAGGATGCTCTCAGGCAGCATCTTGAGGACAAGAAAGAGCTCGTCGCCACTCGCCGCGGAGACTAGTTCCCGCAGCCTGCAGCAACCCATCAAGAAAGTAGAGTTCAGCTAGCCAGATCGTTGTCTTCCGGCTTCTTCTTTTGCCCTTGTGTATTTCGGGCGTTTCCGCATGTGGCTTTTTTAATTATGTTTCTAAATATGTAAGAAAATTATTATCCACTGTCATCGTCCTTATATTCATCATGCTTGCTATAAGTCGTAGTCGATGCTATATAGGTCCGTCAGATCTTACATCAAGATCCATGCAAAACTTTCCTTTCAGATTTTCATTTTTCTCTCTTAAATCTTAGTCCAGTGAGACATATAGCCAAGCCGTAGAACAGGTGATCGGGCGCCATTAATGGAGACGTTGGGAGGGAGGTGCGTGGCGGGTAGCGGTTAAAGGGCTCTCCTCCCGATGAGCATGCGCAGGAGTCTGATCGCACGCCTCCCGTACTCAAATAGCTACCTAGCCAATAAAAAAGGGGACACGTGGCTGCACGTAATTGGTAAGTCTAACACCCACGGTTTCAATAATACATGTGTTTCTGATTTGTAATGTGACAGCACTTGTTCCAAAATGACTTTGTTGATTGTTAATGTGTGGGCCTTCGCAAATCGGACAGAAAAATTACCACAGCATGTTGGTGCCATGTCATGAGACCATGCCAAGTTTCATGATTTTCAGGCGTGTTTTGGAATTACATGAATTAAAAAACCAAGTTTCTCAATCTTTCCAGCCAAGCCACAATGCCCAGATGTTTAAATTTCACTCCCATCTCTTTCATGGGACCTAGAAATTCACCCAAGGACACACATGTGATTTTTCAAACAACTTTGGTGCACTGGAGCATGTACTTGTAGTTCAAATTTGAATTATGCACATTAAAAGTCCTTAGAAAATAGTGTTGGCCCAGGCTTTCTTTGATGGTTCTCCTCAGCTGGAAAATATTAATGACTCATACATCACTCCGGTGCCTAAAAAGCTCTCTCCTGAAGAGGTGGGTGATTTTAGGCCTATCTCTTTAACTAGGATGGGTCTTAAATTCCTATCTAAGATGGCATCCAATAGGTTTCAAGAGGTGATTATGCAGTGTGTTCACAAGAACCAGTATGGTTTCATAAAAAGCAGAACAATCCAGGATTGCATTGGATAGACTTATGAGTATTTACACCAGTGTCATCAGTCAAAGAGACCAATTGTAATACTTAAAATGGATTTTGAGAAGTGTCACACCCTAGCTAGTTATGCATTAGAGTGTTGCATCATGTTTACTCATTCATCAGAAACTTGAAATGGGGATGACAGAACCCCCAGTCCCCTCTGAAACCAACTAGGGTTTACTAAAATAATTTTTCAATGAACCTGAAATGCCCTTCTAAAATGTCCATCATTTTTGCCTTGGTTCAGAACCTCTGCCAAAAGTGGTGCACATTTTCCTAGGCCATCCTAGGGTTTTGAATTAAATCATAACTATTTGAATTTGGGCATTTAAAATTATATAAAATATTTAAATGCTCAAATATCTCCAAACTAAAATGTTTCATGTTGGAAATAATCCAACTATGGACCAGGAGTAGTTTGGTGATTTTTGGAGTTGCCTAGGTATTTTATTTAATTCAACAAAGTTGCAGTTATATTAAATAAAAACAGAAAACAGAAAAGAAAGGGGAAGACTTACCTGTGCGGCCCAGCCAGCTGGCCGGCCCAGCCAGCAACCGACCCAGCCCAGCCGGCCCAGCACTGTGCTGGCCCGTGCCAGCCAGCTGCTTCCCCTCGCCAGAGCAGGCAGGGAGGTGAGCATGGCGCGCCCGAGCTCGCCACGCACCACCCAGCCTCTCTGCATCGCCCTGGTCGTCGTTGCGCCGCGTGGATCGTCTTCTGGTCGTCGCCCCGACCTCGCCGACACCTCATTCACTCTCCCCGGCTCTCTCCTTCCTCTCCCTCACTCTCTCTCTCTCACGGCCGGAAGCCCTGCATCGCCGCCACGTCGCCGTTCCCCTCTTCGGACTCCGACCACCGTCGCCGTCAAATTCGTCGTCTCCGACGCGTCCCCGAGCCCGCTTCGACGCCCACTGCAACCGCGGTGAGCTACGCCACCGTTTCCCCCTTCTCCCCTGCTCTCTCCCGACCCCTAGGCCCTAGCCCCACCGCGGCCGAAAGCTTCACGCCGCCGGCGATGTCGCCGTCGTGGCCACGATCGCCGTAGCGCCCAACCGAGCACGCCATCGTGCTCCACATCTCACTAGGAGCACGTAGCACGCTCCAACACCCCCCCTAACACCCTGCAACACCGTTCCCGTGCATGACCGAACCCCGGCCGCCGCAGCCGAGCTCGCCGCCGTCGACTCCGGCCACCCCGACCCCAACGGACTCCGCCAAGAGCCGCGGGTCGTCCTCAGCTTCACTCCGGTGGCCTCCGCGGTTCATTTGGTGGCCGAAACGACCAAAACCACTATCGCCGCCGCACTGATGGTCGCCGCCGGCCAGAACTCCGGCGAGCTGACATGGCCTAGTTAATTAGCCACTAAACCACCACCTACTGACGCTGACAAGTGGGCCCCAGGGCTTAGTCAAAGCTAACCAGCCCGGGTCAACACGGGATTAGCCCCTGTGTCCCTGACGTGTGGACCCCACACGTCAGGTTTGACCCGAGCCAGCCCTGTTGACCTGCTGATGTCACTGTGACGTCAGGCTGACGCAGTAAATGATATTTCTGGATTTAAATTAAATCAGGAAATTCCAGAATATTAATTAAACTTCAAAAATTCATAACTTTTATTCTGTAACTCCAAATTGGACAAATTATATATGAAAAATGATCAGAAAAATCCAATCTATCCATCTGTACTATTTTCATGCATGATCCAACAAGTTAAATGGATGTTTTAATCAGAACAAGGAAAAGCACTTTAAAAGGCCATATTTGAAATTGAAATTTGAATCTTTGATTCAAATTTGTTCAAACCCTTCTGGCTTTAGTTGCATTAGCCCAACACACTCATATTGCCATGTTTCATGCATGCATCATATTGTTGCACATTGTTTGGTGATGCCTGTGTATCGTTATCCTTTACGACAGGATCTGTCCCTGAGGAGTACCGTGACTACCCTAACGAAGAACCGTATCCGTGCATCGAACCATCAGGAAAGCAACCAACCATTTGATCATATCGATACAATCCCATGTTCTCGCTCCTGCTCTCTTTTACTGCACTAAGACAACGCGATTCAAACTGCTGTGTGCTACGGTAGTTGAACCCATTTCCTCTGCATGACCTGTCATTGCCACAGTAACTAGATGAAACCCACTAGCATGTGTAGGAGTTGATTGAGCCATATGTATGTGTTGTTCCTACCTTGCTATGCCTGCTATGCTTAGAGTCGTGTCAGGTCTGGTTCATCTGGGTGATGGGCTAGAGTGAAATGATTATGTCGGTAATGAGAGTGGTGTGGTGAACACGATTTGGTAAAGGTATCGATGAGAGGCCATGTAGGAGTACATGGTGGGTTGTTTCATTGAAGCCGACCTTAAGCACTGAGATCTGTATGTGTGATTTAAGAATCAGCTACTACCATGCATTGGGCCCGAAACCAATGGACCCTCTCGACTTCTTGTTCACCCTAGTTCTCCGTCCAGGAGTTGCAAGTAGTTTCTGGTGTTTGTAGCCTACTGGAGGCCGTGGACAGCGCAGACCGTAGGGGTGGGCTGTGATGCGGTAGGTACGTGGCCGGGTGTACCGAATACCCGTTAGGTATCTTGGGAACCCTGTTCACATCGTTCGGGGCCGTATGGGAAACCTCGGCCGGACTCCCTGCGGATGGAACCTGAATAGGCGATAAACCTGGACTGGAGGCTTAGGTGATTAGGTAGGTCGTGGCCGACACCCACGTTGGGCTTCCGCTTGAAGGTTGCCGAGTACATGTCGTGTAAACGACGGTAAGTGGTGAGAGCGTGTATGAAGAAGTACCCCCTGCAGGGTTAACATGATCTATTCGAATAGCCGCGTCCGCGGTAAAGGACTACTTGGTTGCCTATACAGTTCATAGACAAGTAAATGGAAACTACTAAAAGCCTCAAGATAAGTGTGAGTGCCGAGGATGGCTCCTCCGTAGGAGGACGGAGGTGGATCCTCGGTAGTGTATTGAAGTGGTGAATAGTGGACTCGTGTGCGCAAAACTATTTCAAGTTGAAGTATCGTAGGATAGCCTAGCCAAGAGTCAAAGCTGGCTTGCTGCAATAACTCCACCAACCCTTCTTGATACTATGCATGTATGAAGGATCTGATGTAAGTCTTGCTGAGTACCTTTGTACTCATGTTGCTATAATCTACATTTTTACAGAAGACGCTGCAACCCCTTCTGATGGGTTCTATGTAGACGTTGACATCAACGAGTAGGCTAAAGACCCAGGTGGTGACCCTGAGCTTGTGAAGGACCACATAGTATAGCCAGAGGCTTTCCAAGCCTCTTTTATTTTACTAGTTGTCTGTACTCAGACAAGTTACTTCCGCTGCTGGCTTGTATGATTGTATGACTTGTATGTTGGGTCGTGAGACCCGTACCTTTGTGTGTATGTTATGTATGGCTCACTGAGCCTTAAATAAAGTACTTGTGTCATAGAGTCATGTTGTGATGCTTCATTGTATTTGCACATATCGAGCATATTGTGTGTATGATTGAAATGCTTGGTATGTGTGGGATCTGGCTATCTAGTTGTTTATCTTTAGTAGCCTCTCTTACCGGGAAATGTCTCCTAGTGTTACCGCTGAGCCATGGTAGCTTGCTACTGCTTTGGAACACTTAGGCTGGCCGGCATGTGTCCTTCTTCGTTCCTGTGTCTGTCCCTTCGGGGAAATGTCATGCTTTGAGTACCGGAGTCCTGTTAGCCCGCTACAGCCTGGTTTACCGGAGTCCTGCTAGCCCAGTGCTACAGCCCGGACCCACTTGCTGATGACCGACACGTTCGAAGCTGGGTCATGGATGCCTGTCCCTGTAAGTCTGTGCCACTTTGGGTTTACAACTAGTCATGTCAGCCCGGGCTCTTTATCATATGGATGCTAGCGACACTTTCATATACGCGAGCCAAAAGGCGCAAACGGTCCCGGGAAAAGGTAAGACGACACCCGTGGGGATACCGTGCGTGAGGCCGCAAAGTGATATGAGGTGTTACCAGCTAGATCGATGTGACATCGAGTCGGGGTCCTGACAGCGTTGGCATCAGAGCAGGACTGCCTGTAGGTTCTCCAAGCCAAACTGGTCGATGTTGAGTCTAGAAATTCTTTAGTTATATGTAGGGGAATTGTTTGTGGGTTGGAACGTAAGGCTCTTTTTACTCCTTATACCTTATGACTTTCTGATCTGAGTCAGTCCATTCTTCCACCGGGGGTTAAGGAATTAGGATCTACTCTCTCTATCAGGATCACGTGTTACTAATCAGTAGTACCTTATAAGTTTGATGGTTACAAGCCTAGTTCAGTTCTACTACCACATTATGTTGTTAGAATGGTTCCAGAACTTTGATATGATGATGTTGGGTGTGTACGAAATCCTTTGTCAAATGTCTCAATATCCTTTTTGAGCATTTACAGCTGTTATGCTGCCGAAATTTTGCTAGAAATTCTAATGCCTTGCATTATGATTATACTTTCAGATGGCCACTCGCGACCTCAATCAAGTGGTTCGCCTAACTCGATGCCTAGATGTACCCGGCCATACTCCTAAGTTGGTCAGGGTAATGACTGAGGCTGGATACCGCTGGTATCCTGAGTATACGGTCGAAGAGCAATTCCGAGATTTTAATCAAAGCCAGTATCTCTGCACTGTCAGGATATTTCCATCTTATCCTGGATCCACTGAGCCTCTTCACTGCTCCTATGGACTCGGGGTTACTATCGAGATGGCTGTGCAGGATGCCGCCTACTCTATGATGACCATTATGCGAGTCAGATCTGGTTTATTTCGGGACTCTGACTTCCGGTATATGCCAGGATCACTTCCGGGAGCACAAGGATATCTCCAAGCTATTTATGCTGACTCCACTCAGGAGGATTCACGGACTCGCACCACTGCTGAGATGCTCGAGGATAAGGACCGTGAAAATCGGGCCTTAAGGTTAGAGCTCTTCAATACCCGTGCTGATCACTGGGCCACTTTGACTCGGTTCGCACCGGCGGTGCAAGCTGGATATTCGGATATGCGCGATCTCTATCCTGTGAGATCTGCTCTGCCGGACGTGATGGTTTGGCGTGATGTAGGAGGCATCACCCCACCTCGCGGTCCCCGCAGGCCACCGTTTGTTGGTCCAAGGCCTCATCCTAGCCCCTATGGTCCACAAGCTCCGCGAGATCGTCTGTTTCCGGATGAACATGTTGAGCTTCCAGGCTATGGTGGTGACTTTTATGAGGACTACTACGGATCGGTCTGAGTTAGGGGTAGCATCACTAGTTCGCACTAGCTGTGTCATCTATCGTTCCGCGTGACTCGTGGGATATGTCCTAGTTTGTACTCTTTCCGGAGGTGTAGAAAATAATGTATAGGAGCTTGGAATGCCTCTGATGAGATGTAATCCTTTTCTCACCATAATAGTACTTTGTTTGGTCTTGTACTAAACCTTGTATGGTGTGCATGACGATGGAATAAAGAAGCAGTTTCTGTATCTACCATGTCATACGGATGATCATCTTGCATTTCGAGTTATTCCTTACCTTATGTATCCTATGTCGGAATTTTACCATCTTGGCTAAATCATTGTCTTGTCTACCTAGGATGGTCAACACGCGCGCTAATCCTGCTTCCCAAGAGCAGGCCGAAGGCAGTGAAGCCAGGAATGAAAATCTGCCTCATCCTCCTTCACTAGCCGAGGTGATGATGGAAGCTGAGAGAAACAAGCGGGAGACAAACCGTTTGTTGGAGCGTATAGAACAGAATACAGCACACCATCAGAGGGCTAACGTGGTGTCACTCAGTGATTTTATCAAATTGCATCCACCCACGTTCCACCACTCCGTCGAGCCTCTCGACGCTGATGACTGGCTTCGCAGTATCTCTCACAAGCTGCGTTCCGCGTTGGTAGCGGAGGCTGACAAGGTCACCTTCGCCGCATATCATCTTGAAGGCCCCGCCAGTCTATGGTGGGAGAATTATGGAGCCATGCGCCCAGTGGGCCATGTCACCACTTGGGCTGAGTTCAGTGAGGCTTTCCGTGAACATCACATTCCGGAGGGTCTCATGGACCGTAAACGTGAAGAATTTTGCAGTTTCACCCAAGGCCGACTTTCTGTGGATGCCTATAGCAGAGAGTTTGGTAATCTCGCACGATATGCAACTGAGGAAGTTTCTACTGACGCCAAGAAGCAAGCAAGGTTCCGAAAGGGCCTTAGCCCTGAGCTTCGCCGCGACCTCCGTCTGCATGAGTGCACATCTTTTTCGAAACTTGTCAACAAAGCCATCAGTGCTGAAACTGGTCAGACTGATTATGATGCAACACGCAAGCATGGACATGATATGGGTTCCTCATCCGGTGCTGGTCCTCAGAAACGCCGCGTGTGGGTACCCAATACCGCCCTGCCACCCAGGTTCACACCGAGGCCATCTTTCCAGGCGCCTCGCCCTGTTCAACAGTCTGCACCGGCCAAGCCCTATGGGGGTCCATCCAATAATGCTCCTCCACGTACCAGTTCCGTGACTTGTTTCAAGTGTGGGGAATCTGGTCATTATATGCGCGAGTGTCCCCAGACCAACCCCAATCAATCTGCTAAAGCTGTTGGCCGTGGCAAGCCGACAGGGAAGGTGTTCCATGCCAAACCGGTCACCGCTTCACGTGGCCATGTCAACTGTATCTCTGCCGAAGAAGCTCAAGAGGACCCCAACGTCGTTCTCGGTACGCTTCTTGTTAATTGCCACCCGGCATCCGTTCTTTTCGATACAGGAGCCTCTCATTCTTTTATATCTGAAATTTATGCCCGTTTGCATAACGTTGCATTCTGTGACTTGCCATCCACTATGGAAATCTCTACCCCTGGGTCTAGATGGCAGACCTCTAGGGTAAGTTATGGAAATGAGATCCAAGTCAACAGACTTGTTTTCCTTGCATCCTTGATAGCCCTTAAATCTTCGGATATTAATATCATTTTGGGTATGGACTGGATGTCAGCTCATCAAGCCAAAATTGATTGCTTCTCTAGGACTGTCCAACTCACCCATCCTTCGGGGAAGATAGTCAATGTCTTGACCCGAATAGCCAAGCGACAATTATATTCTCTTAACGCCAGCCCTTTGCCAGACCTTGAGGACGTTCCGGTAGTCCGTGACTTCCCGGATGTCTTTCCAGAGGAATTGCCAGGTGTTCCACCTGACAGGGATGTTGAGTTCGTAATAGATCTCATTCCAGGAACCGTTCCGATTGCTAGAAGACCCTATAAGATGGCACCCCTAGAACTAGCCGAGCTTAAGAAACAACTCGATGAATCCTTGAAAAAGGGTTTCATCCGCCCTAGTTCATCTCCGTGGGCTTGCCCCGTCCTATTCGTTAAGAAAAAGGATGGTACGGACCGGATGGTTGTAGATTACCGACCTGTCAATTTTGTCACAATCAAGAACAAATATCCACTTCCCAGGATCAACGACCTGTATGATCAGCTCGCTGGATCCTCAGTCTTCTCCAAGATGGATTTGAGGTTGGGCTACCATCAAATCAAAATCAGAAACGGGGACATTCCTAAAACGGCCTTTGTTACTCGCTATGGCCAATACGAGTACACCGTTATGTCCTTCGGATTAACCAACGCTCCAGCCACCTTTTCTCGGTTAATGAACTCAATCTTCATGGAGTATTTGGATAAATTCGTCGTGGTTTATCTCGATGATATACTCATCTACTCCAAGAACGAGGAAGAACATGCCGAACATCTAAGGCTAGTGTTGAAGAAACTTCGAGAGCATCGCCTTTATGCCAAATTCTCTAAATGTGAATTCTGGTTGTCAGAAGTGACCTATCTGGGTCATGTAATATCTGGTAAAGGTATTGCTGTTAACCCTGAGCGAGTTCAAGCCGTCCTTGATTGGACTACGCCCGAATCAGTCAAGCAAGTTCGGAGTTTTCTAGGCTTAGCGAGCTATTGCCGTCGCTTTGTCGAGAACTTCTCCAAGGTTGCTAAACCTCTAACTGAACTCCTCAAGAAAGATAAGAAGTTCGAATGGACTCCACAATGTGAGCACAGCTTTCAGGAACTGAAAAGACGCCTGACCTCTGCTCCCGTACTGGTACCGCCAGACTTCTCCAAGGACTTTGTTATCTACTGCGACGCCTCGCGACAAGGACTAGGTTGCATTCTCATGCAAGATCGACACGTAATTGCTTACGCTTCACGGCAATTGCACCCACATGAGGAGAATTATCCCACTCATGACCTAGAGCTTGCAGCCGTAGTCTATGCACTTAAGACCTGGCGACATTATCTCCTCGGTAATCGTTGCGAAATATTCACTGATCACCAAAGCCTGAAGTATATTTTCACCCAACCGGATTTGAATCTCAGGCAGAGACGTTGGGTTGAATTGATCACAGACTTCGACTTAGGGATAACCTATACCCCAGGGAAAGCCAACGTCATGGCTGATGCGCTAAGTCGTAAATCTTATTGTAACAACCTGATGTTACAACAAAGTCAACCGCTTCTCCATGAGGAATTTCGGAAGCTTAACCTTCACATTGTACCTCAAGGTTTTCTCTCCACCTTGGTGGCAAAACCTACCCTTACGGATCAAATTATCAACGCACAGAAGGTAGATCCGGGAATCTCCCGCATCAAGAGAAACATTCAGAAAGGAATTGCGAATTGTTTCTCCGTTAATGATCAAGGAGTCGTATACTTCGGGAATCGACTAATAGTTCCCAAAGTGCGCAACCTAAGGCGATTAATCCTTAAGGAAGCTCATGAATCTCCTCTCACCATTCACCCCGGTAGCACAAAAATGTATCAGGACCTACGCCAGAGGTTCTGGTGGACTAGGATGAAGAGAGAAATCGCTCAGTATATTGCTAATTGCAACGTCTGTCGTCGTGTAAAAGCAGAGCATCAACGGCCTGCTGGCACCCTTCAACCATTAGCTATTCCTGAATGGAAATGGGATAAAATTGGTATGGATTTCATTACCGGTTTTCCCAGGACCAAAAGAGGGAATAATGCTATTTTCGTTGTGGTCGATCGTCTTTCCAAAGTAGCTCATTTCTTACCTGTTCGTGAGAGTATAACCGCTAGTCAGCTGGCAGACTTATACATCTCCCGAATAGTGTCTCTTCATGGTGTCCCTTTGGAAATCAATTCGGATCGAGGAAGTCTTTTCACCTCTCGATTTTGGGAAAGTTTCCAAAATGCTATGGGAACCCGTCTCTCCTTTAGCACCGCTTTCCATCCTCAGTCAAGTGGTCAAGTGGAACGCGTCAATCAGATTCTAGAAGACATGCTTCGAGCCTCTGTTATCTCGTTCGGAATGGACTGGGAGAAGTGCCTTCCATTTGCCGAATTTGCTTACAACAACAGCTATCAATCCAGCTTGGGTAAAGCCCCTTTTGAAGTCCTCTATGGACGGCGATGTCGAACACCCCTTAACTGGTCAGAGACCGGGGAAAGACAATTCTTTGGCCCGGATATGATTCAGGAAGCAGAAGAACAAGTTCGTATCGTTCGTGAAAAGTTGAAAACAGCCCAATCTCGTCAAAAGAGTCAATATGACCGAAAACATAAGGCTATGACTTTCGAGGTTGACGAGAAGGCTTATCTTCGGGTCACCCCTCTGAAGGGAACCCATCGTTTCGGTATCAAAGGAAAATTGGCTCCTCGTTACATTGGACCTTTTCGCATTCTTGCCAAACGAGGAGAAGTTGCCTACCAATTGGAACTACCTCCGCACCTCTCCAGAGTTCACGATGTCTTCCACATTTCTCAACTCAGGCGTTGCTTCTCGGATCCTATCCGTGAAGTGGACCACGAAACGCTTGATCTCCAAGATAATCTTACCTATCGAGAGTACCCCATTCGTATCCTCGATCAAGCCGAACGTACTACGCGACGTCATAATATCAAGTTTCTCAAGGTTCAATGGTCGCACCATTCTGAAGATGAAGCAACCTGGGAAAGGGAGGATCGTCTTCGACTTGAATATCCCGCCTTCTTCCCGGAGGAACCCAAATCTCGGGACGAGATTCTTTTGAGTGGGGGTGAGTTGTCACACCCTAGCTAGTTATGCATTAGAGTGTTGCATCATGTTTACTCATTCATCAGAAACTTGAAATGGGGATGACAGAACCCCCAGTCCCCTCTGAAACCAACTAGGGTTTACTAAAATAATTTTTCAATGAACCTGAAATGCCCTTCTAAAATGTCCATCATTTTTGCCTTGGTTCAGAACCTCTGCCAAAAGTGGTGCACATTTTCCTAGGCCATCCTAGGGTTTTGAATTAAATCATAACTATTTGAATTTGGGCATTTAAAATTATATAAAATATTTAAATGCTCAAATATCTCCAAACTAAAATGTTTCATGTTGGAAATAATCCAACAATGGACCAGGAGTAGTTTGGTGATTTTTGGAGTTGCCTAGGTATTTTATTTAATTCAACAAAGTTGCAGTTATATTAAATAAAAACAGAAAACAGAAAAGAAAGGGGAAGACTTACCTGTGCGGCCCAGCCCAGCCGGCCCAGCACTGTGCTGGCCCGTGCCAGCCAGCTGCTTCCCCTCGCCAGAGCAGGCAGGGAGGTGAGCATGGCGCGCCCGAGCTCGCCACGCACCACCCAGCCTCTCTGCATCGCCCTGGTCGCCGTTGCGCCGCGTGGATCGTCTTCTGGTCGTCGCCCCGACCTCGCCGACACCCCATTCACTCTCCCCCGGCTCTCCCTCACTCTCTCTCTCACGGCCGAAGCTCACCGTCGCCGCCGTTCGCCTTAGCCACCGTCTCCGACCACCCCTCGCTTCCCCGACCAGCTCAGAAGCTCCGCCTCGACTCCTTCTTCCTCCCCACCGCTCCACGGGTCCCCGGAAGCCCTGCATCGCCGCCACGTCGCCGTTCCCCTCTTCGGACTCCGACCACCGTCGCCGTCAAATTCGTCGTCTCCGACGCGTCCCCGAGCCCGCTTCGACGCCCACTGCAACCGCGGTGAGCTACGCCACCGTTTCCCCCTTCTCCCCTGCTCTCTCCCGACCCCTAGGCCCTAGCCCCACCGCGGCCGAAAGCTTCACGCCGCCGGCGATGTCGCCGTCGGGGCCACGATCGCCGTAGCGCCCAACCGAGCACGCCATCGTGCTCCACATCTCACTAGGAGCACGTAGCACGCTCCAACACCCCCCCTAACACCCTGCAACACCGTTCCCGTGCACGACCGAACCCCGGCCGCCGCAGCCGAGCTCGCCGCCGTCGACTCCGGCCACCCCGACCCCAACGGACTCCGCCAAGAGCCGCGGGTCGTCCTCAGCTTCACTCCGGTGGCCTCCGCGGTTCATTTGGTGGCCGAAACGACCAAAACCACTATCGCCGCCGCACTGATGGTCGCCGCCGGCCAGAACTCCGGCGAGCTGACATGGCCTAGTTAATTAGCCACTAAACCACCACCTACTGACGCTGACAAGTGGGCCCCAGGGCTTAGTCAAAGCTAACCAGCCCGGGTCAACACGGGATTAGCCCCTGTGTCACTGACGTGTGGATCCCACACGTCAGGTTTGACCCGAGCCAGCCCTGTTGACCTGCTGATGTCACTGTGACGTCAGGCTGACGCAGTAAATGATATTTCTGGATTTAAATTAAATCAGGAAATTCCAGAATATTAATTAAACTTCAAAAATTCATAACTTTTATTCTGTAACTCCAAATTGGACAAATTATATATGAAAAATGATCAGAAAAATCCAATCTATCCATCTGTACTATTTTCATGCATGATCCAACAAGTTAAATGGATGTTTTAATCAGAACAAGGAAAAGCACTTTAAAAGGCCATATTTGAAATTGAAATTTGAATCTTTGATTCAAATTTGTTCAAACCCTTCTGGCTTTAGTTGCATTAGCCCAACACACTCATATTGCCATGTTTCATGCATGCATCATATTGTTGCACATTGTTTGGTGATGCCTGTGTATCGTTATCCTTTACGACAGGATCTGTCCCTGAGGAGTACCGTGACTACCCTAACGAAGAACCGTATCCGTGCATCGAACCATCAGGAAAGCAACCAACCATTTGATCATATCGATACAATCCCATGTTCTCGCTCCTGCTCTCTTTTACTGCACTAAGACAACGCGATTCAAACTGCTGTGTGCTACGGTAGTTGAACCCATTTCCTCTGCATGACCTGTCATTGCCACAGTAACTAGATGAAACCCACTAGCATGTGTAGGAGTTGATTGAGCCATATGTATGTGTTGTTCCTACCTTGCTATGCCTGCTATGCTTAGAGTCGTGTCAGGTCTGGTTCATCTGGGTGATGGGCTAGAGTGAAATGATTATGTCGGTAATGAGAGTGGTGTGGTGAACACGATTTGGTAAAGGTATCGATGAGAGGCCATGTAGGAGTACATGGTGGGTTGTTTCATTGAAGCCGACCTTAAGCACTGAGATCTGTATTTGTGATTTAAGAATCAGCTACTACCATGCATTGGGCCCGAAACCAATGGACCCTCTCGACTTCTTGTTCACCCTAGTTCTCCGTCCAGGAGTTGCAAGTAGTTTCTGGTGTTTGTAGCCTACTGGAGGCCGTGGACAGCGCTGACCGTAGGGGTGGGCTGTGATGCGGTAGGTACGTGGCCGGGTGTACCGAATACCTGTTAGGTATCTCGGGAACCCTGTTCACATCGTTCGGGGCCGTATGGGAAACCTCGGCCAGACTCCCTGCGGATGGAACCTGAATAGGCGATAAACCTGGACTGGAGGCTTAGGTGATTAGGTAGGTCGTGGCCGACACCCACGTTGGGCTTCCGCTTGAAGGTTGCCGAGTACATGTCGTGTAAACGACGGTAAGTGGTGAGAGCGTGTATGAAGAAGTACCCCCTGCAGGGTTAACATGATCTATTCGAATAGCGGCGTCCGCGGTAAAGGACTACTTGGTTGCCTATACAGTTCATAGACAAGTAAATGGAAACTACTAAAAGCCTCAAGATAAGTGTGAGTGCCGAGGATGGCTCCTCCGTAGGAGGACGGAGGTGGATCCTCGGTAGTGTATTGAAGTGGTGAATAGTGGACTCGTGTGCGCAAAACTATTTCAAGTTGAAGTATCGTAGGATAGCCTAGCCAAGAGTCAAAGCTGGCTTGCTGCAATAACTCCACCATCCCTTCTTGATACTATGCATGTATGTAGGATCTGATGTAAGTCTTGCTGAGTACCTTTGTACTCATGTTGCTATAATCTACATTTTTACAGAAGACGCTGCAACCCCTTCTGATGGGTTCTATGTAGACGTTGACATCAACGAGTAGGCTAAAGACCCAGGTGGTGACCCTGAGCTTGTGAAGGACCACATAGTATAGCCAGAGGCTTTCCAAGCCTCTTTTATTTTACTAGTTGTCTGTACTCAGACAAGTTACTTCCGCTGCTGGCTTGTATGATTTTATGACTTGTATGTTGGGTCGTGAGACCCGTACCTTTGTGTGTATGTTATGTATGGCTCACTGAGCCTTAAATAAAGTACTTGTGTCATAGAGTCATGTTGTGATGCTTCGTTGTATTTGCACATATCGAGCATATTGTGTGTATGATTGAAATGCTTGGTATGTGTGGGATCTGGCTATCTAGTTGTTTATCTTTAGTAGCCTCTCTTACCGGGAAATGTCTCCTAGTGTTACCGCTGAGCCATGGTAGCTTGCTACTGCTCTGGAACACTTAGGCTGGCCGGCATGTGTCCTTCTTCGTTCCTGTGTCTGTCCCTTCGGGGAAATGTCACGCTTTGAGTACCGGAGTCCTGTTAGCCCGCTACAGCCCGGTTTACCGGAGTCCTGCTAGCCCAGTGCTACAGCCCGGACCCACTTGCTGATGACCGACACGTTCGAAGCTGGGTCATGGATGCCTGTCCCTGTAAGTCTGTGCCACTTTGGGTTTACGACTAGTCATGTCAGCCCGGGCTCTTTATCATATGGATGCTAGCGACACTTTCATATACGCGAGCCAAAAGGCGCAAACGGTCCCGGGAAAAGGTAAGACGACACCCGTGGGGATACCGTGCGTGAGGCCGCAAAGTGATATGAGGTGTTACCAGCTAGATCGATGTGACATCGAGTCGGGGTCCTGACAAGAAGGCTTTTGATTCTCTTGAGCATGAGGCTATAGTGCAAATTTTGAGATGTAAGGGCTTCAATGAGAAGTGGATTCTTTGGATGAAGCAGCTATTATCCACAGGTACCTCCTCTGTTCTGCTTAATGGAGTTCCTGGTAGGAAGTTCATCTGCAAAAAAGGTGTCAGACATGGTGATCCAGTCCCCCCCCCTTTTTGTCCTAGTTGCTAATCTTTTACAGACAGTCGTTAATGACATGTTTAGAAGAGGCATCCTTCACCTTCCCATACCTTATCATGACCAAGATTACCCTGTAATTCAGTATGCTCATGATATATTTATTATTTTGCCTGCTGTCAAGGATCAGCTTGTAGCTCTAAAGGACATGCTGAAGGTCTTCTCTATGTCCATCGGTCTTGATGTAAACTACCACAAATCCTTGATTATACCAATCAATGTGGATTCTGCGGTGATGACTGAATTAGCCGCTGCTTTTGGGTGTCAGATTGGAAAAATGCCTTTTACTTACCTTGGGTTGCCTGTGGGAACTACAAGGCTAAAAATGGTTGATTTTATGCCATTGGTATACTGCATGGAGATAAGAATGACAATTAGCTCCTCTTTTTTAAATCAAGGAGAAAGACTACAGTTTTTGAACTCAGCCTTGTCTTCAATGCCCATGTTTTTCCTTTGCAGTTTGGTTGTTCCTACTGGCATGTTGAAACAACTGGAGAGAATTTAGAGGCAATGCCTCTGGAGGAAACACAAGGGTGAGCCTGCTCCTTCACTTGCTGCTTGGGACCTTATTTGTAGGCCAATGAACAAGGGAGGTCTTGGTATTCTCAACCTGGGTGTTCAGAATGTAGCCCTTCTGCTCAAACATGCAAATAACTTTCTCAATAAGAAGGACCTTCCCTGGGTGTCTTTAATCTGGGACTGTTACTATTGTGGCTCTATCTGGTGGAAAGATATATGCAAGATCATGCAAAGCTACAAAGAAAGTGCTTGGGTGCAGATAAATGAAGGGGACACTTCCCTCATGTGGTCAGATAACTGGCAGCTTGATCAACATGTATCTAACCTTCAATTCAGATTTCCCAGGCTGTTTTCATATGTTAAGGACCCATGGATCACTGTTAATGAGTTTTTTGACTCACAAGATGTGTTCCAACACTTCCATCTTCCTCTTTCTAGTCAAGCTTTTGATGACCTAGCCACTCTCCAGTCTCTAATGGATGGCCACAATAGGGCACCTGGGTCCAAGGACGTCTGGTTTTGGCATGGCACTGCCAAGGGATACATGCCAAAGATGTTTTACTTCCATACTTTTGCATCAGAGTCCTATAACCCATCGACCACTTGGATGTGGAAATCCTGTTGTCCAATGAAAGTCAATGTTTTTGCTTGGATGCTCATTATGGACAGATTAAACACGAAGGACATGGTGGAAAGGAGACATTGGCATCTGGAGGATGGAGTCAATTGTGTTCTTTGTCCTTTACAGGCTAGGGAAACAAGGGATCATCTGTCCTTCAATTGCAACTTCAGTGTCAGAGTCTGGAACTATTTGCAAGTTGATTGGTCATCTGGTGACTCCATGACTGATTTGGTTATCAATGCTAGAAGGAGCTTTGGGAAACCCTTCTTCACTTAAGTGGTGTTTATTGCATGTTGGAATATATGGATCATCAGGAATGCTAAAGTGTTCAGGCATGAGAGAGCTAGGTTTTATAAATGGAGAAGTGCATTCATTCATGAAATTACTTTGATGCCATATAGAGTGAAAGCCGCCTACAAGGATGACCTCCTCAGATGGGTCTCATTTCTGCCTCCTTGAGGCCCTTGTTTTGTATTTTTTTCTCCTCTTGTTTTTTTCCTCTTTAGAATAGTTTGATTACCCCTTGCAATCCCCCCTTTGTAATGGTATTACTTTTTTAATAATGTTTTATTATGATGTGGGGGTCTTCCCCTATAGTTCCCAGTCAAAAAAATTATGCACATTAAATGCCCAGAAACTCAATTAATGTATAAAAAGGCCAAACGAACCCGAAATAATTCCAAAATTTAGCACGGTACTTCTATTTGGTCTAATCTGGCTGTGTAAAAAAATTAAGGCGGGAGAAGGAAGTGTACGTATGTCATTTCACACACGGAGGTGACACGTTCCCTCTCGGAACACCAAGGCTTCTTGAGCGAAGCTCCACTTTGCAAGAAGCTTACACCAAAGCTTGTCCCAATTCGGCCAAAAAAATACCGCAGCATGTTGGTGCCAAATCATGACACCATGCCAAGTTTCATGATTTTCAGGCGTGTTTTGGAATCACAGGAATTAAAAAACCAAATTTCTCAATCTTTCCGGCCGAGCCACGACGCCCAGATGTTTGAATTTCACTCCCATCTCTTGCATGGGACCTAGAAATTCACCCAAGGACACACGTGTGATTTTTCAAACAACTTTGATGCACTGGAGCATGTGCTTGTAGTTCAAATTTGAATTATGCACATTATATGCCCAGAAACTCAATTAATGTATAAAAAGGCGAAACGAGCACGGAATAAAATTTAGCATGGTACTTCTATTTGGTCTAATATAGCTGTGTAAAAGAATTAAGGCGGGAGAAGGCAGTGTACGTATGTCATTTCGCACAGGGAGGTGAGACGTTTCCTCTCGGAACCACAAGCCTTCTTGAGGGAAGCTCCGGTTTGCAACAAGCTTACACCAAACCTTGTCCCAATTCGGCAAAAAAAATACCACAGCAAGTCCGTGCCATATCATGACACCATGCCAAGTTTCATGATGTTCAGGCGTGTTTTGTAATTACAGGAATTAAAAAACCAAGTTTCTCAATCTTTCCGGCCGAGCCACGACACCCAGATGTTTGAATTTCACTCCAATCTCTTGCATGGGGCCTAGAAATTCACCCAAGGACACACATGTGATTTGTCAAACAACTTTGGTGCACTGGAGCCTGTGCTTGTAGTTCAAATTTGAATTATGCACATTAAAAGCCCCAAAACTCAATTAATGTATAAAAAGGCCAAACGAACCCACAATAATTCCAAAATTTAGCACGGTTCTTCTATTTGGTCTAATCTGGCTGTGTAAAAAAATTAAGGCGGGAGAAGGTAGTGTACGTATGTCGTTTCGCACACGGAAGTGACACGTTCCCTCTCGGAACCACGAGCCTTCTTGAGGGAAGCTCCGGTTTGCAAGAAGCCTACACCAAAGCTTGTCCCAATTAGGCTAAAAAATTACTGCAGCATGTTGGTGCCATGTCATGAGACCATGCCAAGTTTCATCATTTTCAAGCATGTTTTGGAATTACAGGAATTAAAAAACCAAGTTTCGCAATCTTTCCAGCCGAGCCACGATGCACAGATGTTTGAATTTCACTCCCATCTCTTGCATGGGACCTAGAAATTTACCCAAGGACACACATGTGATTTTTCAAACAACTTTGGTGCACTGGAGCACGTGCTTGTAGTTCAAATTTGAATTATACACATTAAATGCGCACAAACTCAATTAATGTATAAAAAAGGCCAAATGAACACAGAATAATTCCAAAATTTAGCGTGATACTTCTATTTAGTCTAATCTGCCTGTGTAAGAAAATTAAGG
>NC_041390.1:378478701-378479213 GCF_002162155.2 Triticum dicoccoides | reverse complement strand
GGGAGAAGGCAGTGTACCTACATCGTGTCGCACACGGAGGTGACATGTTCCCTCTCGGAACCAGGAGCCTTCTTAAGGGAAGCTCCGGATTGCAAGAAGCTTACACAAAAGCTTGTCCCAATTCAGCCAAAAAATTACTGCAGCATGTTGGTGCCATGTCATGACACCATGCCAAGTTTCATGATTTTCAGTCGTGTTTTTGGATTTACAGGAATTAAAAAACCAAGTTTCTCAATCATTCCGGCCAAGCCACGACACCCAGATGTTTGAATTTTATTCCCATTTCTTGCATGGGACTTATAAATTCACCCAAAGATACACATGTGATTTTTTAGCAAACTTTGGTGCATTGGAGCATGTGCTTGTAGTTAAAATTTGAATTATGCACATTAAATGCCCAGAAACTGAATTAATGCATAAAAATGCCAAACGAACCTGGAATAATTCCAAATTGAAACACGACACTCATGTACTAGTTGCATGTTCACTGTACGTAAATGTTCTATCAATTC
>NC_041390.1:378471288-378477276 GCF_002162155.2 Triticum dicoccoides | reverse complement strand
ATTCTGCAATGTCGTGCTCAGTTAACTATTTTGGTTTATTTGGTATGATGTCCATTTAACTGTTTGGTTCAGTGCTGCAATTTGATTTTCATTTGTTGTGGGTACAGTTTTGTATTGTTATGCATGTGACACCAAGCGAATTCTACTGATAGTATGGCAACTCTCAGTTAACCTGATCAAGATCTTCCTTATGTGTGTTGTAGGGAAACAATGGGAGACACTGCGGCTTAGCATCGAGGTTTGTTCAATCAGGGTCCTTTGGCTAGTAGCACATTATTGTGTAGTTGCAGAAATCATTCTAATATTTAGGTTTCTTACAATTTGGTCTTGCACATGTACGTCCTGTTGTTAGAGGCTTAGACCCACTGTTCGACCCATTTTGCATATGGGGAAATGAGATGTCCATGAATATCAGTCAAGTCAAGAAACTCAGAAAGATTGTTAGGATGAAGAAACTTGCGACGAATAACAGCAAGATCTTTTTTTGCACAATGAAGAAGAGAACAGTCAACTATAGGATGGTACCTACTCTTTTACCTTGTTTTTACCCCTTGCGCCATTTGAAAATTTACAACAATGTTTTATGCATAGCTTTGTTTTCAGTACTTTCCAAAGCAGTTCACCGATGATTACCTCTCAAACCACATGCATGGTCAAGAGGCGAGAAAGGTATTCATTCAACACCCATGGTACAAATATTGAAGTCTTGCTGAAGAGAACGCAGGTTGGGAAGGCAATTATCCATAGCCATTGGCCTAAAGTTGCAAGGAAATTCAACATCACTGAAGGCTTAATATTTTCCATCCGCTTCTACAGTTTCCCAGATGAGATTCATCTGTCTATTTATCGTGTATGATGCTACTTTCCAAAGGTTTTTGATGTTGCATTTGAAACTTGGTGCTGTTGTGTAATGGCATAACTGAGTGCTGAAGCTATTTGATGTAACTTGATTATGAAATCCTGGTTGCTTTTATACGGATATGAAATATCTTGTGTATTTTATAAGAAATATTAGTTTGATTAGTACATGGATTATCAATAATAGGCTAATTACCCTACTTATTGGGGTTTTCTATTGCAAACGGTTACTCAGACAACACTGTGGGCGATGAACTCAACCAACCCGCACGGTTTCTAGAAAGTAGGCATGTTCGATCAACTAACAATCATACATAGCTTCCGGCAGCGAACTGATTGCATTAGGCCACCTTGCACAAACGTTTCCACACAAAGACTGTGTGGGATGTACATACCTACAGAAATGATTTTCTAGGATTCACCGTGTGGGATGTACATACCTATGGAAATGATTTTTGGGATTCACCGTGTGGGATGTGCATACCTACGGAAATGATTTCTGGGATTCACCTTGTGGGATGTACATACCTACGGAAATGATTTCTGGGATTCATCGTGTGGGATGTACATACCTACGGAAATGATTTCTGGGATTCACCGTGTGGCATGTACATACCTACGGAAATTATTAGGTTTCCATGCCTCGCCCGATCGCACACGGCCCCAGCCTGGGTCCCACGAGGGCCTATCCCCAATGATTTATGGGTCGTGTGGGAAGGAACCCCCTTATCGCCCACACTCACTTGGCGACGGATCCAAATGCCGTCGTAGAAGGGGGTTTAAACAGTTTGTTTAGGACATCGCTGTACCAGTGCAAGACCAACAGGACGGCAGGACGGAGGTCATCGCGGAGGCCACGGCGGCGTCACCACCAGAGCCTTTGGCAGGCGAAGACCACCTTTTGTCAGGATAACTTATACTAGTTGTCTCCCTTCAAAATTGGCCATTATGGGATCCCTTCCCACCTAACATTTGGGTAGAGGACCAGGGCCTCTATAAATAGGACTAGCCACCACCTTAGTCAGGGATCGGCTCATCAAGGATCGGCTCATCAAGGATGGGCTCATCTTGGATCGGATCCACTCCACCAAGGCCATCTCACCAGCTCATCGAGCTCAAGAACACCTCTCCTCAGGAGGCTGTTCATCCATTGTACTAGTTCATCCTTAGCCCACGAGGTAATCCACCACACAACACTAGAGTAAGGTATTACACCACAATGGTGGCCCGAAGCAGTATAAACCCCCGAGTCTCTTGTTCCTTGGGTTCGGCGAGTTAGGCCTTGAGATCGTTGCGAGAGAGAGCTAGGAAGAGAGAGATCTTCATGCGCACCCCAAAGTACGAACTTCAAGGGTTTGCCGGAACCCAGAATCCGACAGAAGGAGATCTCATCTCCGGTGGAAATGGATTCGCCGTCACGGAGCAAATGAGCATACAAAGTTACCTTGTCCTCATCACGGAGAGCCAGACGCCCTGTCGAGGAGAGGGATACCATCCCTACATGAAGGGATATTTTGGCCATTCACATATCAGTGTGGAAGCTGGCTGCCCAAGGTGTAGAAAAGCGGCCGCGATGAGATCGGCACGGGCAAACACCAAATCAGTCTGAGACATGGTGACCGAAGGGAAGCAGGAGAATGGGACTTACTAGCAGAGGTGGCAGTCACCGCGAAGAGGGGCGGCCGGCCGGGCGGCGGTGGTGGAGGTCAGATCATCATGATAGTCGATCCATCAATTTTGCCCTCTATAGCAGGGTAATTCATGATAATGGTAAATCCCCACTATCGTTCATGGATATTGATCTTGAAAGAAATTTTTTACAAAAGAGTTTTGTAAAAAAGGAAGAGTTGATGTTGTGAAATTTCCATTTTAGTAGCAATAGTAAAAGTATAAATGGATTACAATGACGAGTGTTATTTATATAACAAACAAGACTATTTTTGACAGAGGGTTCAAAAGGGATGTATATAAGATACAATTAAAAGATTTTGTCACGAATACCGTAATGCAAGTTATGAGTATGATTTGAAATAATGTATCAAATAGCTGGAATTTGATAAAATAATTGGAGAATTTGGATTTTATCAAGAAGCTTCTAGATACAAGAACTTTAGTGGGAGCTCTATGACATTTTAGATTTTTTGTATGTATGACATATCACTTGATCAATAATAATAATAGCACAAAAGATTAATAATCATGTTTTTAAAAAGACTTAGAATTATTGATGAAAATCTATAGAGATAGATTGAAAACATCTAATTATGTTAAGACATGTACTATGAACAAGTTTTAAAGAAGTTTAAAAAGGGGGAAATTGTTTCTCAAAAAGGTCACGTAGCATAGGAATGTGCAAAATCAATAGTTAATAAGCATGTGTGGATATATAGTTCAATTTACTTCACAGATTGAATTCATCACATATGTTATCGAATGTACAAGGTCATATGTTTCGTAAATACTAATCAATAAGAATAAATACCATGGTGATTCTAGTAAAAATTCACTAGGGTTATTACTTCAAGATTGAGTACGTCAATTGGACAAAGGTTTTGGCTTCTTGTCCTTAGAGGAAATGAAGAGATTGTTGTAAGTAGTTGCGCAAAGTATTTCGTGTAAAGGTCACACAAAGACAACTTCATGGATTAAATAACACTAGTAGAAAAAGGGCCTAATGTGAAGCACATTAGTCCCGGTTTGTAACAGAACCGGAACTAATGTGATCATTACTGTCGGTTCCAACAGCTAGGGGGCAGAGCTCATTAGTACCGGTTCATGGCGAACCTTTAGTACCGGATCATGCCACGAACTGGTACTGAAGTGGTTGTGGCAGGCTATGGTCAGGCCGGGGCCCCACTAGCACCTTTAGTACTGGTTCATGCCACAAACCGGTACTAGAGGTTTCTAGTTGATTCATTCTACGGCGGTGTTTAGTCCCACCTCGCTCCACTAACAGAGTTTTTACCACCTTAATATGTTACTTCTCAAACTATCACAACCACTAGGTGTTCATTGAACTCTATGTGTAGAATTTATGGCCACAATATGAGTCTTCTCCGGTTTCTAAACCGGCGAGGACTCATATTGACAATTCATATTGTACACAAAAAGTCATTGATGATCAATGTATTTTTGATGTATTTCTATGTAGCAGTAGCGTGTTTTGACTGAAAGACGGTACTGATCAATGTATTTTTGATGTATATTTTTGCATACACAATCTCTTTCGAAGTATCAGGGTTTATAAGCCCTGAGTGCAGAGACGATAAAGGAGAGGCCCAATGTTCACCTGCACGTTGCTTAGCTTCAGTATGCATGATTCAAGGCCACGTCATCAACTTTCAACCCTTTCAGGCATCATTTGCTATTTTTCATTCATTTACCTTTTTGTTTTGAGAGCTAAATAACCGTAAAATTGAAAAGCACTACAAAATGAACTCTGAAAAGGTTGAAACTTGGCATGGTATCATCATTTCACCCACATAGCATGTGCAAAAAATTAGATAGTGTTACGGCAAAAACTGGATGCACTTCGTGTACAAACTGGACAATCTCTTTCGAAGTATCAGGGTTTCGGACGAAAAAACTCATCTGTTACAACGGCACATCATTTTTTTAAACTTATTACATCTCCAGACTTTTTTGCATTCAGTATGCACGATTCAAGGCAACGTCATCAACTTTCGACCCTTTCTGGCATCATTTGTTATTTTTATCATTTACTGATTTGTTTTTAGAGCTATATGGTCGTGAAGTTGAAAAGCACTAAGAAAGAACTCTGAAAAGGTTGAAACTTGGCATGGTATCTTCATTTCACCCACATAGCATGTGCAAAAAAGTAGAGAGGGTTACGGCAAAAACTGGATGCACTTTGTGTACAAACTAGACAATCTCTTTTGAAGTATCCGGGTTTCAAACGAAAAAAATCATCTGTTACACCGGAACTTCTTTTTTTAAAACTTATTACAACTCCAGACTTTTTTGCATTCAGTATGCACCATTCAAGGACACGTCATCAACTTTTAACCCTTTCTGGCATCATTTGCTATTTTTCATTCATTTACTGAGTTGTTTTGAGAGCTAAATGACCGTGAAATTGAAAAACACTACAAAATGGACTGTGAAAAGGTTTAAACTTGGCATGGTATCATGATTTCACCCACATAGCATGTGCAAAAAATATAGAGGGTTATGGCAAAAACTGGAAGCACTTCGAGTACAAACTGGACAATCTCTTTCGAAGTATCTGGGGTTCGGATGAAAAAACTCATCTGTTACACTGGCACTTCATTTTTTTAACTTATTAGAACTCCAGACTTTTTATGAATTCGGTATGCACGATTCAAGGCCACGTCATCAACTTTCAACCCTTTCTGGCATCATTTGCTATTTTTCATTCATTTACTGATTTGTTTTGAGAGCTAAATGACCGTGAAATTGAAAAGCACTACAAAATAACTCTGAAAAGGTTTAAACTTGGCATGGTATCATCATTTCACCCACATAGCATGTGCAAAAAAGTAGAGAGGGTTACGGTGAAAACTGGATGCACTTCGTGTACAAACTGGACAATCTCTTTCGAAGTATCAGGTTTTCAGACGAAAAAACTCATCTGTTACACCGACACTGCATTTTTTAAACTTATTACAACTCCACACTTTTTTTGCGTTCAGTATGCACCATTCAAGGCCATGTCATCCACTTTCAACCCTTTCTGGCATCATTTGCTATTTTTCATGCATTTACTGATTTGTTGTGAGAGCTAAATGACCATGAAATTGAAAGGCACTACAAAATGAACTCTGAGAAGGTTGAAGCTTGGCATGGTATCATCATTTCACCCACATGGCATGTGCGAAAAATTAGAGAGGGTTACGGCAAAAACTGGATACACTTCATGTACAAACTGGATAATCTCTTTCGAAGTATCAGGGTTTCGGACGAAAAAACACATCTGTTACAACGGCACTTCATTTTTTTAAAATTTATTACAAGTCCGAACATTTTTTGCGTTCAGTATGCACGATTCAAGGCAACGTCATCAACTTTCAACCCTTTCTGGCATCATTTGCTATTTTTCATTCATTTACTGATTTGTTTTTAGAGATAAATGACTGTGAAATTGAAAAG
>NC_041390.1:378469430-378471278 GCF_002162155.2 Triticum dicoccoides | reverse complement strand
CATGTGCAAAAAAGTAGAGAGGGTTACGGCAAAAACTGGATGCACTTCATGTACAATCTGGACAATCTCTTTCGAAGTATCAGGGTTTCGAATGAAAAAATTCATATGTTACACCTGCACTTCATTTTTTAAAACTTATTACAACTCCGTAATTTTTTGCATTCAGTATGCACCATTCAAGGCCACGTCATCAACTTTCAACCCTTTCTAGCATCATCTGCTCATTTTCCTTCATTTACTGATTTGTTTTGAGAGCTAAATGACCGTGAAATTGAAAAACACTAAAAATGAACGGTGAAAAGGTTTAAACTTGGCATGGTATCATGATTTCAGCCACATAGCATGTGCAAAAAAATAGAGAGGGTTATGGCAAAAAAACTGGAAGCACTTCGTGTACAAACTGGACAATCTCTTTTGAAGTATCTGGGGTTCGGATGAAAAAACTCATCTGTTACACTGGCACTTCATTATTTTAACTTATTACAACTTCGGACTTTTTATGCATTCAGTATGCACGATTCAAGGCCACATCATCAACTTTCAACCCTTTCTGGCATCATTTGCTGTTTTTCATTCATTTACTGATTTGTTTTGAGAGGTAAATGATCATGAAATTAAAAAGCACTACAAAATAACTCTGAAAAGGTTGAAACTTGGCGTGGTATCATCATTTCACCCACATAGCATGTGCAAAAAAGTAGAGAGGGTTACGGCAAAAACTGGATGCACTTCGTATACAAACTTGACAATCTCTTTCGAAGTATCAGGGTTTCAGACGAAAAAACACATCTGTTACAACGGCACTTCATTCTTTTAAACAATTTACAACTTCGGACATTTTTTGCGTTTAGTATGCACGATTCAAGGAAACGTCATCAACTTTCAACCCTTTCTGGCATCATTTGCTATTTTTCATTAATTTTCGTATTTGTTTTTAGAACTAAATGACCATGAAATTGAAAAGCACTACAAAACAAACTCAGAAAAGGTTGAAACTTGGCATGGTATCATCACTTCACCCACATAGCATGTGCAAAAAAGTAGAGAGGGTTACGGCAAAAACTGGATGCACTTCGTGTACAATCTGGATAATCTCTTTCGAAGTATTAGGGTTTCGAATGAAAAAATTCATATGTTACACCCGCACTTCATTTTTTAAAACTTATTACAACTCCATAATTTTTTGCATTCAGTGTGCACCATTCAAGGCCATGTCATCAACTTTCAACCCTTTCTGGCATCATTTGCTCATTTTCATTCATTTACTGATTTGTTTTGAGAGCTAAATGACCGTGAAATTGAAAAACACTAAAAATGAACTATGAAAAGGTTTAAACTTGGCATGGTATCATGATTTCACCCACATAGCATGTGCAAAAAAATAGACAGGGTTATGGCAAAAACTGGAAGCACTTCGTGTACAAACTGGACAATCTCTTTTGAAGTATCTGGGGTTCGGATGAAAAAACTCATCTGTTACACCGGCACTTCATTTTTTTAACTTATTACAACTCCTGACTTTTTATGCATTCGGTATGCACGATTCAAGGCCATGTCATCAACTTTCAACCCTTTTTGTCATCATTTGCGATTTTTCATTCATTTACTGATTTGTTTTGAGAGCTAAATGACCAAATTGAAAAGCACTATAAAATAACTCTGAAAAGGTTGAAACTTGGCATGGTATCATCATTTCACCCACATAGCAGGTGCAAAAAAGTAAATAGGGTTACGGTGAAAACTGGATGCACTTCGTGTACAAACTGGACAATCTCTTTCGAAGTATCAGGTTTTTGGACGAAAAAACTCATAGGTTACACCGACACTGCATTTTTTAAACTTATTACA
>NC_041390.1:378454140-378466106 GCF_002162155.2 Triticum dicoccoides | reverse complement strand
AAAAACTGGAAGCACTTCGTGTACAAACTGGACAATCTCTTTTGAAGTATCTGGGGTTCGGATGAAAAAACTCATCTGTTACACCGGCACTTCATTTTTTTAACTTATTACAACTCCTGACTTTTTATGCATTCGATATGCACGATTCAAGGCCATGTCATCAACTTTCAACCCTTTCTGCCATCATTTGCGATTTTCATTCATTTATTGATTTGTTTTGAGAGCTAAATAACCGTGAAATTGAAAAGCACTATAAAATAACTCTGAAAAGGTTGAAACTTGGCATGGTATCATCATTTCACCCACATAGCAGGTGCGAAAAAGTAAAGAGGGTTACGGTGAAAACTGGATGCACTTCGTGTACAAACTGGACAATCTCTTTCGAAGTATCACGTTTTCGGACGAAAAAACTCATAGGTTACACCGACACTGCATTTTTTAAACTTATTACAACTCCGCCCTTTTTTGCGTTCAGTATGCACCATTCAAAGCCAAGTCATCAACTTTCAACCCTTTCTGGCATCATTTGCTATTTTTCATGCATTTACTGATTTGTTGTGAGAGCTAAATGATCATGAAATTGAAAAGCACTACAAAATGAACTCTGAAAAGGTTGAAACTTGGCCTGGTATCATCATTTCACCCACATGGCATGTGCAAAAAAGTAGAGAGGGTTACCGCAAAAACTGGATGCACTTCATGAACAAACTGAACAATCTCTTTCGAAGTATCAGGGTTTTGGACGAAAAAACACATCTGTTACAACGGCACTTCATTTTTTTTAAATTTATTACAACTCCGAACATTTTTTGCGTTCAATATGCACGATTCAAGGCAACGTCATCAACTTTCAACCCTTTCTGGCATCATTTGCTATTTTTCATTCATTTACTGATTTGTTTTTAGAGACAAATGACCGTGAAATTGAAAAGTAGTACAAAACGAACTGTGAAAAGGTTGAAACTTGGCATGGTATCATCATTTCACACACATAGCATGTGCAAAAAAGTAGAGAGGGTTACGGCAAAAACTGGATGCACTTCGTGTACAATCTGGACAATCTCTTTCGAAGTATTAGGGTTTCGAATGAAAAAATTCATATGTTACACCTGCACTTCATTTTTTAAAACTTATTACAACTCCGTAATTTTTTGCGTTCAGTATGCACCATTCAAGGCCGTGTCATCAACTTTCAACCCTTTCTGGCATCATTTGCTCATTTTCATTCATTTACTGATTTGTTTTGAGAGCTAAATGACCGTGAAATTGAAAAACACTAAAAATGAACTGTGAAAAGGTTTAAACTTGGCATGGTATCATGATTTCGCGCACATAGCATGTGCAAAAAAATAGAGAGGGTTATGGCAAAAACTGGAAGCACTTCGTGTACAAACTGAACAATCTCTTTTGAAGTATCTGGGGTTCGGATGAAAAAACTCATCTGTTACACCGGCACTTCATTTTTTTAACTTATTACAACTCCTGACTTTTTGTGCATTCGGTATGCACGATTCAAGGCCATGTCATCAACTTTCAACCCTTTCTGTCATCATTTGCGATTTTCATTCATTTACTGATTTGTTTTGAGAGCTAAATGACCGTGAAATTGAAAAGCACTATAAAATAACTCTGAAAAGGTTGAAACTTGGCATGGTATCATCATTTCACCCACATAGCAGGTGCGAAAAAGTAAAGAGGGTTACGCTGAAAACTGGATGCACTTCGTGTACAAACTGGACAATATCTTTCGAAGTATCAGGTTTTCGGACGAAAAAACTCATAGGTTCCACCGACACTGCATTTTTTAAACTTATTACAACTCCGCCCTTTTTTGCGTTCAGTATGCACCATTCAAAGCCACGTCATCAACTTTCAACCCTTTCTGGCATCATTTGCTATTTTTCATGCATTTACTGATTTGTTGTGAGAGCTAAATGATCATGAAATTGAAAAGCACTACAAAATGAACTCTGAAAAGGTTGAAACTTGGCCTGGTATCATCATTTCACCCACATGGTATGTGCAAAAAAGTAGAGAGGGTTACCGCAAAAACTGGATGCACTTCGTGAACAAACTGAACAATCTCTTTCAAAGTATCAGGGTTTTGGACGAAAAAACACATCTGTTACAACGGCACTTAATTTTTTTTAAATTTATTACAACTCCGAACATTTTTTGTGTTCAGTATGCACGATTCAAGGCAACGTCATCAACTTTCAACCCTTTATGGCATCATTTGCTATTTTTCATTCATTTACTAATTTGTTTTTAGAGATAAATGACCGTGAAATTGAAAAGCAGTACAAAACGAACTGTGAAAATGTTGAAACTTGGCATGGTATCATCATTTCACACACATAGCATGTGCAAAAAAGTAGAGAGGGTTACGGCAAAACCTCGATGCACTTCGTGTACAATCTGGACAATCTCTTTCGAAGTATCAGGGTTTCGAATGAAAAAATTCATATGTTACACCTGCACTTCATTCTTTAAAACTTATTACAACTCCGTAATTTTTTGCATTCAGTATGCACCATTCAAGGCCACGTCATCAACTTTCAACCCTTTCTGGCATCATTTGCTCATTTTCATTCATTTACTGATTTGTTTTGAGAGCTAAATGACCGTGAAATTGAAAAACACTAAAAATGAACTGTGAAAAGGTTTAAAATTGGCATGGTATCATGATTTCACCCACATAGCATGCGCAAAAAAATAGAGAGGGTTACGGCAAAAACTGGATGCACTTCGTGTACAATCTGAACAATCTCTTTTGAAGTATTAGGGTTTCGGACGAAAAAATTCATCTGTTACACCGGCACTTCATTTTTTAAAACTTATTACAACTCCGTAATTTTTTGCGTTCAGTATGCACCATTCAAGGCCGTGTCATCAACTTTCAACCCTTTCTGGCATCATCTCATTTTCATTCATTTACTGATTTGTTTTGAGAGCTAAATGACCGTGAAATTGAAAAACACTAAAAATGAACTGTGAAAAGGTTTAAACTTGGCATGGTATCATGATTTCACCCACATAGCATGTGCAAAAAAATAGAGAGGGTTATGGCAAAAACTGGAAGCACTTCGTGTACAAACTGGACAATCTCTTTTGAAGTATCAGGGGTTCAGATGAAAAAACTCATCTGTTACACCGGCACTTGATTTTTTTAACTTATTACAACTCCGGACTTTTTATGCATTCGGTATGCATGATTCAAGGCCATGTCATCAACTTTCAACCCTTTCTATCATCATTTGCTATTTTTCATTCATTTACTGATTTGTTTTGAGAGCTAAATGACCGTGAAATTGAAAAGCACTACAAAACAAACTCTGAAAAGGTTGAAACTTGGCATGGTATCATCATTTCACCCACATAGCAGGTGCGAAAAAGTAGAGAGGGTTACGGCAAAAACTGGATGCAGTTCGTGTACAATCTGGACAATCTCTTTCGAAGTATCACGGTTTCGGACGAAAAAATTCATCTGTTACACCGGCACTTCATTTTTTAAAACTTATTACAACTCCGTACTTTTTTGCATTCAGTATGCACCATTCAAGGCCACGTCATCAGCTTTCAACCCTTTCTGGCATCATTTGCTCATTTTCATTCATTTACTGATTTGTTTTGAGAGCTAAATGACCGTAAAATTGAAAAACACTACAAAATTAATTGTGAAAAGGTTTAAACTTGGAATGGTATCATGATTTCACCCACATAGCATGTGCAAAAAAATAGAGAGGGTCATGGCAAAAACTGGAAGCACTTCGTGTACAAACAGGACAATCTCTTTTGAAGTATCTGGGGTTCGGATGAAAAAACTCATCTGTTACACCGGCACTTCATTTTTTTAACTTATTACAACTCTAGACTTTTTATGCATTCGGTATGCACGATTCAAGGCCATGTCATCAACTTTCAACCCTTTCTGTCATCATTTCCGATTTTTCATTCATTTACTGATTTGTTTTGAGAGCTAAATGACCGTGAAATTGAAAAGCACTATAAAATAACTCTGAAAAGGTTGAAACTTGGCATGGTATCATCATTTCACCCACATAGCAGGTGCGAAAAAGAAAAGAGGGTTACGGTGAAAACTGGATGCACTTCGTGTACAAACTAGACAATCTCTTTCGAAGTATCAGGTTTTCGGACGAAAAAACTCATAGGTTTCACCGACACTGCAATTTTTAAACTTATTATAACTCCGCCCTTTTTTGCGTTCAGTATGCACCATTCAAAGCCACGTCATCAACTTTCAACCCTTTCTGGCATCATTTGCTATTTTTCATGCATTTACTGATCTGTTGTGAGAGCTAAATGATCATGAAATTGAAAAGCACTACAAAATGAACTCTGAAAAGGTTGAAACTTGGCCTGGTATCATCATTTCACCCACATGGCATGTGCAAAAAAGTAGAGAGGGTTACCGCAAAAACTGGATGCACTTCATGAACAAATTGAACAATTTCTTTCGAAGTATCAGGGTCTCGGACGAAAAAACACATCTGTTACAACGGCACTTCATTTTTTTAAAATTTATTACAACTCCGAACATTTTTTTCGTTCAGTATGCATGATTCAAGGCAACGTCATCAACTTTCAACCCTTTCTGGCATCATTTGCTATTTTTCATTCATTTACTAATTTGTTTTTAGAGATAAATGACCGTGAAATTGAAAAGCAGTACAAAACGAACTGTGAAAAGGTTGAAACTTGGCATGGTATCATCATTTCACACACATAGCATGTGCAAAAAAGTAGAGAGGGTTACGGCAAAAACTGGATGCACTTCGTGTACAATCTGGACAATCTCTTTCGAAGTATCAGGGTTTCGAATGAAAAAATTCATATGTTACACCTGCACTTCATTTTTTAAAACTTATTACAAGTCCGTAATTTTTTCCATTCAGTATGCACCATTCAAGGCCACGTCATGAACTTTCAACCCTTTCTGGCATCATTTGCTCATTTTCATTCATTTACTGATTTGTTTTGAGAGCTAAATGACCGTGAAATTGAAAAACAATAAAAATGAACTGTGAAAAGGTTTAAACTTGGCATGGTATCATGATTTCACCCACAAAGCATGTGCAAAAAAATAGAGAGGGTTATGGCAAAAACTGGAAGCACTTCGTGTACAAACTGGACAATCTCTTTTGAAGTATCTGGGGTTCAAATGAAAAAACTCATCTGTTACACCGGCACTTGATTTTTTTAACTTATTACAACTTCGGACTTTTTATGCATTCGGTATGCATGATTCAAGGCCACATCATCAACTTTCAAACCTTTCTGTTATCATTTGCTATTTTTCATTCATTTACTGATTTGTTTTTAGAGCTAAATGACCGTAAAATTGAAAAGCATTACAAAACGAACTCTGAAAAGGTTGAACCTTGGCATGGTATCATCATTTCACCCACATAGCAGGTGCAAAAAATTAGAGAGGGTTACGGCAAAAACTGGATGCACTTCGTGTACAATCTGGACAATCTCTTTTGAAGTATTAGGGTTTCCGACGAAAAAATTCATCTGTTACACCGGCACTTCATTTTTTAAAACTTATTACAAGTCCGTACTTTTTTGCATTCAGTATGCACCATTCAAGGCCACGTCATCAGCTTTCAACCCTTTCTGGCATCATTTGCTCATTTTCATTCATTTACTGATTTGTTTTGAGAGCTAAATGACCGTAAAATTGAAAAACACTACAAAATGAATTGTGAAAAGGTTTAAACTTGGAATGATATCATGATTTCACCCACATAGCATGTGCACAAAAATAGAGAGGGTTATGGCAAAAACTGGAAGCACTTCGTGTACAAACTGGACAATCTCTTTTGAAGTATCTGGGGTTCGGATGAAAAAACTCATCTGTTACACCGGCACTTCATTTTTTAACTTATTACAACTCTAGACTTTTTATGCATTCGGTATGCACGATTCAAGGCCATGTCGTCAACTTTCAACCCTTTGTCTCATCATTTCCGATTTTTCATTCATTTACTGATTTGTTTTGAGAGCTAAATGACCGTGAAATTGAAAAGCACTATAAAATAACTCTGAAAAGGTTGAAACTTGGCATGGTATCATCATTTCACCCACATAGCAGGTGCGAGAAAGAAAAGAGGGTTACGGTGAAAACTGGATGCACTTCGTGTACAAACTGGACAATCTCTTTCGAAGTATCAGGTTTTCGGACGAAAAAACTCATAGGTTTCACCGACACTGCATTTTTTAAACTTATTATAACTCCGCCCTTTTTTGCGTTCAGTATGCACCATTCAAAGCCACGTCATCAACTTTCAACCCTTTCTGGCATCATTTGCTATTTTTCATGCATTTACTGATTTATTGTGAGAGCTAAATGATCATGAAATTGAAAAGCACTACAAAATGAACTCTGAAAAGGTTGAAACTTGGCCTGGTATCATCATTTCACCCACATGGCATGTGCAAAAAAGTAGAGAGGGTTACCGCAAAAACTGGATGCACTTCATGAACAAATTGAACAATTTCTTTCGAAGTATCAGGGTCTCGGACGAAAAAACACATCTGTTACAACGGCACTTCATTTTTTTTTAATTTATTACAACTCCGAACATTTTTTCGTTCAGTATGCATGATTCAAGGCAATGTCATCAACTTTCAACCCTTTCTGGCATCATTTGCTATTTTTCATTCATTTACTGATTTGTTTTTAGAGATAAATGACCGTCAAATTGAAAAGCAGTACAAAACGAACTGTGAAAAGGTTGAAACTTGGCATGGTATCATCATTTCACACACATAGCATGTGCAAAAAAGTAGACAGGGTTACGGCAAAAACTGGATGCACTTCGTGTACAATCTGGACAATCTCTTTCGAAGTATCAGGGTTTCGAATGAAAAAATTCATATGTTACACCTGCACTTCATTTTTTAAAACTTATTACAACTCCGTAATTTTTTCCATTCAGTATGCACCATTCAAGGCCACGTCATGAACTTTCAACCCTTTCTGGCATCATTTGCTCATTTTCATTCATTTACTGATTTGTTTTGAGAGCTAAATGACCGTGAAATTGAAAAACAATAAAAATGAACTGTCAAAAGGTTTAAACTTGGCATGGTATCATGATTTCACCCACAAAGCATGTGCAAAAAAATAGAGAGGGTTATGGCAAAAACTGGAAGCACTTCGTGTACAAACTGGACAATCTCTTTTGAAGTATCTGGGGTTCGGATGAAAAAACTCATCTGTTACACCGGCAGTTCATTTTTTTAACTTATTACAACTCCGGACTTTTTATGCATTCGGTATGCATGATTCAAGGCAGCATCATCAACTTTCAAACCTTTCTGTTAACATTTGCTATTTTTCATTCATTTACTGATTTGTTTTTAGAGCTAAATGACCGTAAAATTGAAAAGCATTACAAAACGAACTCTGAAAAGGTTGAACCTTGGCATGGTATCATCATTTCACCCACATAGCATGTGCAAAAAAGTAGAGAGGGTTACGGCAAAAACTGGATGCACTTCGTGTACAATCTGGACAATCTCTTTTGAAGTATTAGGGTTTCGGACGAAAAAATTCATCTGTTACACCGGTACTTCATTTTTTAAAACTTATTACAACTCCGTACTTTTTTGCATTCAGTATGCACCATTCAAGGCCACGTCATCAGCTTTCATCCCTTTCTGGCATCATTTGTTCATTTCATTCATTTACTGATTTTTTTTGAGAGCTAAATGACCGTAAAATTGAAAAACACTACAAAATGAATTGTGAAAAGGTTTAAACTTGGAATGATATCATGATTTCACCCACATAGCATGTGCACAAAAATAGAGAGGGTTATGGCAAAAACTGGAAGCACTTCGTGTACAAACTGGACAATCTCTTTTGAAGTATCTGGGTTTCGGATGAAAAAACTCATCTGTTACACCGGCACTTCATTTTTTTAACTTATTACAACTCCGGACTTTTTATGCATACGGTATGCACGATTCAAGGCCATGTCATCAACTTTCAACCCTTTCTGTCATCATTTGCGATTTTTCATTCATTTACTGATTTGTTTTGAGAGCTAAATGACCGTGAAATTGAAAAGCACTATAAAATAACTCTGAAAAGGTTGAAACTTGGCATGGTATCATCATTTCACCCACATAGCAGGTGCGAAAAAGTAAAAAGGGTTACGGTGAAAACTGGATGCACTTCGTGTACAAACTGGACAATCTCTTTCGAAGTATCAGGTTTTCGGACGAAAAAACTCATAGGTTACACCGACACTGCATTTTTTAAACTTATTACAACTCCGCCCTTTTTTGCGTTCAGTATGCACCATTCAAAGCCACGTCATCAACTTTCAACCCTTTCTGGCATCATTTGCTATTTTTCATGCATTTACTGATTTGTTGTGAGAGCTAAATGATCATGAAATTGAAAAGCACTACAAAATGAACTCTGAAAAGGTTGAAACTTGGCCTGGTATCATCATTTCACCCACATGGCATGTGCAAAAAAGTAGAGAGGGTTACCGCAAAAACTGGATGCACTTCATGAACAAACTGAACAATCTCTTTCGAAGTATCGGGGTTTCGGACGAAAAAACACATCTGTTACAACGACACTTCATTTTTTTTAAATTTATTACAACTCCGAACATTTTTTGCGTTCAGTATGCACGATTCATGGCAACGTCATCAACTTTCAACCCTTTCTGGCATCATTTGCTTTTTTTCATTCATTTACTGATTTGTTTTTAGAGATAAATGACCGTGAAATTGAAAAGCAGTACAAAACGAACTGTGAAAAGGTTGAAACTTGGCATGGTATCATCATTTCACACACATAGCACGTGCAAAAAAGTAGAGAGGGTTACGGCAAAAACTGGATGCACTTCGTGTACAATCTGGACAATCTCTTTTGAAGTATTAGGGTTTCGGACGAAAAAATTCATCTGTTACACCTGTACTTCATTTTTTAAAACTTATTACAACTCCGTACTTTTTTGCATTCAGTATGCACCATTCAAGGCCACGTCATCAGCTTTCAACCCTTTCTGGCATCATTTGCTCATTTTCATTCATTTACTGATTTTTTTTAGAGCTAAATGACCGTAAAATTGAAAAACACTACAAAATGAATTGTGAAAAGGTTTAAACTTGGAATGATATCATGATTTCACCCACATAGCATGTGCACAAAAATAGAGAGGGTTATGGCAAAAACTGGAAGCACTTCGTGTACAAACTGGACAATCTCTTTTGAAGTATCTGGGTTTCGGATGAAAAAACTCATCTGTTACACCGGCACTTCATTTTTTTAACTTATTACAACTCCGGACTTTTTATGCATACGGTATGCACGATTCAAGGCCATGTCATCAACTTTCAACCCTTTCTGTCATCATTTGCGATTTTTCATTCATTTACTGATTTGTTTTGAGAGCTAAATGACCGTGAAATTGAAAAGCACTATAAAATAACTCTGAAAAGGTTGAAACTTGGCATGGTATCATCATTTCACCCACATAGCAGGTGCGAAAAAGTAAAAAGGGTTACGGTGAAAACTGGATGCACTTCGTGTACAAACTGGACAATCTCTTTCGAAGTATCAGGTTTTCGGACGAAAAAACTCATAGGTTACACCGACACTGCATTTTTTAAACTTATTACAACTCCGCCCTTTTTTGCGTTCAGTATGCACCATTCAAAGCCACGTCATCAACTTTCAACCCTTTCTGGCATCATTTGCTATTTTTCATGCATTTACTGATTTGTTGTGAGAGCTAAATGATCATGAAATTGAAAAGCACTACAAAATGAACTCTGAAAAGGTTGAAACTTGGCCTGGTATCATCATTTCACACACATGGCATGTGCAAAAAAGTAGAGAGGGTTACCGCAAAAACTGGATGCACTTCATGAACAAACTGAACAATCTCTTTCGAAGTATCGGGGTTTCGGACGAAAAAACACATCTGTTACAACGACACTTCATTTTTTTTAAATTTATTACAACTCCGAACATTTTTTGCATTCAGTATGCACGATTCATGGCAACGTCATCAACTTTCAACCCTTTCTGGCATCATTTGCTTTTTTTCATTCATTTACTGATTTGTTTTTAGAGATAAATGACCGTGAAATTGAAAAGCAGTACAAAACGAACTGTGAAAAGGTTGAAACTTGGCATGGTATCATCATTTCACACACATAGCACGTGCAAAAAAGTAGAGAGGGTTACGACAAAAACTGGATGCACTTCGTGTACAATCTGGACAATCTCTTTCGAAGTATCAGGGTTTCGAATGAAAAAATTCATATGTTACACCTGCACTTCATTTTTTAAAACTTATTACAACTTCGTAATTTTTTGCATTCAGTATGCACCATTCAAGGCCACGTCATCAACTTTCAACCCTTTCTGGCATCATTTGCTCATTTTCATTCATTTACTGATTTGTTTTGAGAGCTAAATGACCGTGAAATTGAAAAACACTAAAAATGAACTGTGAAAAGGTTTAAACTTGGCATGGTATCATGATTTCACCCACATAGCATGTGCAAAAAAATAGAGAGGGTTATGGCAAAAACTGGAAGCACTTCGTGTACAAACTGGACAATCTCTTTTGAAGTATCTGGGTTTCGGATGAAAAAACTCATCTGTTACACCGGCACTTCATTTTTTTAACTTATTACAACTCCGGACTTTTTATGCATTAGGTATGCACGATTCAAGGCCATGTCATCAACTTTCAACCCTTTCTGTCATCATTTGCGATTTTTCATTCATTTACTGATTTATTTTGAGAGCTAAATGACCGTGAAATTGAAAAGCACTATAAAATAACTCTGAAAAGGTTGAAACTTGGCATGGTATCATCATTTCACCCACATAGCAGGTGCGAAAAAGTAAAAAGGGTTACGGTGAAAACTGGATGCACTTCATGTACAAACTGGACAATCTCTTTCGAAGTATCGGGTTTTCGGACGAAAAAACTCATAGGTTACACCGACACTGCATTTTTAAACTTATTACAACTCCGCCCTTTTTTGCGTTCAGTATGCACCATTCAAAGCCACATCATCAACTTTCAACCCTTTCTGGCATCATTTGCTATTTTTCATGCATTTACTTATTTGTTGTGAGAGCTAGATGATCATGAAATTGAAAAGCACTACAAAATTAACTCTGAAAAGGTTTAAACTTGGCATGGTATCATCATTTCACCCACATGGCATGTGCAAAAAAGTAGAGAGGGTTACCGCAAAAACTGGATGCACTTCATGAACAAACTGGACAATTGTGACGCCCGGATAGTTACGCTACAGTAATCCTCCACTAATGATGCCACGTCACCTTGATTACTCTGGTTAATCTCGCATTAGTTCGAAACCGATTTGAATTCAATTTAAAATCAGGCAAACAACAAAAGTTTTTAAAAATTGAAACTAAAATGTTCGGGTTGTGTCAAATAAATCGTAAGTAATTATGGTGGAGAAACCAAACTTTGATAAAATGTTTAAAGGCTCTAGAACGATTAAAACAGTAGTAAAACAATTAAACAAATGCCTATTGAATTTATAGAATGCTAAAACTATTTTATTATGGGTCAATAATTAATCCCACAATAGTTTGTTGATTAGTACAAATTTAGGCACTAGGGGTAAATTTTATAAAACTAAAGATAAATGAAACTACAAATAAAATAATAATAAAAGAAAAGAAAATATAAAAACAGAAAACAAAACTAACAAAGAACAAAAAAAAAGAAATAGAAGAGACACCCCCCCCGCTGGACCATGGCCCAGCAGGCCATCGGGCCAACCAGGCCGGCCCAGCTGGTGCCTACAGCACCCCCTGGGGCGACCGAACCCTAGCGTCACCCCCACTCCCCCCCATCGTTCCCCACGACCCCCCACTCACTCCTCCCTCCCTCCCGACTGGATTGGGGTCGAGCGACCCC
>NC_041390.1:378453439-378454086 GCF_002162155.2 Triticum dicoccoides | reverse complement strand
CCGACCCCATCGCCACACCGTCGCAGCCACCTCGTCGACGCCGCCTAGAGGACCACCTCGCCGGACCTCGCTTCCCCGTCTCCCCCTCGTCTGCTTCCCCCACCTCTCGATCCCGATCTGGATCGGGAAGCGGAACGGACCCGGCGACCCTCGCCGCCTCGGCCCCCGCCGCTCAACACCGACGTCGGTGCCGTCCCTCGCCGCAACTGCTCGTCTCCTCGTCGCCCGGCCGTCCTCGACCTCCTCCCCGAACGGCCTCAACGACCCCGCCGCCCAGATCGACCGCGCACGCCGCCGCCTGGACCTCGCCGGACGTCCTCGCCGGTCTTCCTCCTCCTCCTCGCCAGCCCGCACCTCGTCACCGCGTCGCTGACTTCTCCGTCTCCTCCCCGCGCCCCACTGCCCCGATCCCTGCATCTCGCTGTGAGCCTCCGCCTCCTCCTCTCCTCCTTCAGTCTCGCGCACACACTCACGACCGCGGCATCGTCCGTGCGCTGGCCGCGCCCAGCGCCTCGCCCCGCTGAGGCCTCTCTGCCTCGCCCTCTCCCTTGCTCCCCGCGTCCTCGCCTCTGCTGCCGCGCCCTGGCGCCGTCCCGCCGTGGCCTCACCGCTGTCGCCTCCGGCGGCCGGCCTCGCCGTGCCCTGCT
>NC_041390.1:378442165-378453383 GCF_002162155.2 Triticum dicoccoides | reverse complement strand
CTGCTTCCCCCACCTCTCGATCCCGATCTGGATCGGGAAGGGGAACGAACCCGGCGCCCCTCGCCGCCTCGGCCCCCGCCGCTCAACACCGACGTCGGTGCCGTCCCTCGCCGCAACTGCTCGTCTCCTCGTCGCCCGGCCGTCCTCGACCTCCTCCCCGAACGGCCTCAACGACCCCGCCGCCTAGATCGACCGCGCACGCCGCCGCCTGGACCTCGCCGGACGTCCTCACCGGTCTGCCTCCTCCTCCTCGCCGGCCTGCACCTCATCACCGCGTCGCTGACTTCTCCGTCTCCTCCCCGCGCCCCATTGCCCCGATCCCTGCATCTCGCTGTGAGCCTCCGCCTCCTCCTCTCCTCCTTCAGTCTCGCGCACACACTCACGACCGCGACATCGTCCGTGCGCTGGCCGCGCCCAGCGCCTCGCCCCGCTGAGGCCTCTCTGCCTCGCCCTCTCCCTTGCTCCCCGCGTCCTCGCCTCTGCTGCCGCGCCCTGGCGCCGTCCCGCCGTGGCCTCACCATTGTCGCCTCCGGCGGCCGGCCTCGCCGTGCCCTGCTATCGCCGGCGCCCCCCTGGTGGCCCTGATGGGTGCGTGCCCGCACCCGCGCCCAAAACCGCTATGGCCCCCTGGGGCCTATGACATATGGGCCCCGCCCACAGAACATGTTTAAAAAAAATAGAATTTAAAGAATTTAAAATAATATTAATAAAATTAATAAGTAATTAATTAGTGAATTAATAAGTTAATTAACCCTGTTTAATTAGTCTAATTAACTAGTTAGTTTAAATAAATAGTAATTAAGTTAGTTAAACCCTAAATCGACTAAACAGTCAATGACGAACGGGACCCACACGTCAGTTGACCAGTCAACTCTGTTGACTGCTGATGTCAGCATGACATCATGTTGATGTCATTATTCCATTTTTGAATTAATTTAAATAACTAATTAAATTCCAGAAATTAATAAAATCTTTAGAAAATCATATCTTTTAATCCGTAACTCGGATTAAAATATTTTCAACATGAAAGTTGCTCAGAACGACGAGACGAACCCGGATATGCAGCCTGTTCGTCCACCACACCCCCCTAACCTATCGAACCCGCAACTTTTCCCCTCCGACTTCTCTGCCCGAAAACACGAAACATCGGGAATACTTTCCCGGATGATTCCCCCCTTAACCAGTACCACCTCATACCACGTTAGGGCACGCCTAGCATCGCTTCTTGACATGTCATGCATCGATATGCATCTGTTTACTTGGTATTCATTGTTTCTTCCCCCTCTTCTCTCCGGTAGACTACGAGACCGACGTTGCTGCTGCCCAGTTCGACTACGGTGTTGACGACCCCTCTCTCTTGCCAGAGCAACCAGGCAAGCCCCCCCTTTGATCACCAGATATCGCCTACTCTTCTCTATACTGCTTGCATTAGAGTAGTGTAGCATGTTACTGCTTTCCGTTAATCCTATTCTGATGCATAGCCTGTCATTGCTGCTACAGTCATTGATACCTTACCCGCAATCCTAAATGCTTAGTATAGGATGCTAGTGTTCCATCAGTGGCCCTACACTCTTGTCCGTCTGCCATGCTATACTACTGGGCTATGATCACTTCGGGAGGTGATCACGGGCATATACTATATACTTTACACTGTTACATTACCTGTGATACTGTTCGGAGTTGGGGGCTGAAGGGGCAGGTGGCTCCATCCCGGTAGAGGTGGGCCTGGGTTCCCGACGGCCCCCGACTGTTACTTGGTGGCAGAGCGACAGGGCAGGTTGAGACCACCTAGGAGACAGGTGGGCCTGGCCCTGTTCGGCGTTCGCGGATATTTAACACGCTTAACGAGATCTTGGTATTTGATCTGAGTTGGCTACGAGCCTATACGCACTAACCAACTACGCGGGAGTAGTTATGGGTATCCCGACGTCGTGGTATCAGCCGAAGCACTTTAGACGTCAGCGACGGAGCGGCGCGCGCCGGATTGGAACGTAAGCCTGCTCTTGTATTAAGGGGGCTAGTTCTGCTTCCGGCCGCCCTCGCAACGTGCAGGTGTGCTATGGGCGATGGGCCCAGACCCCTGTGCGCTTAGGTTTAGACCGGCGTGCTGGCCTCTCTGTTTTGCCTAGGTGGGGCTGCGACGTGTTGATCTTCCGAGGCCGGGCATGACCCAGGAAACTGTGTCCGGCCAAATGGGATCGAGCGTGTTGGGCTATGTGGTGCACCCCTGCAGGGAAGTTAATCTATTCGAATAGCCGTGATCTTCGGTAACAAGACGACTTGGAGTTGTACCTTGACCTTATGACAACTAGAACCGGATACTTAATAAAACACACCCTTCCAAGTTCCACAGACAACCCGGTGATCGCTTTTCTACAGGGCGACGAGGAGAGGATCGCCGGGTAGGTTTATGCTATGCGATGCTACTTGGAGATGCTACTTGGAGATGCTACTTGGAGGACGTCAATCTACTCTCTTCTACATGCTGCAAGACGGAGGCTGCCAGAAGCGTAGTCTTCGACAGGATTAGCTATCCCCCTCTTATTCTGGCATTCTGCAGTTCAGTCCACTGATATGGCCTCCTTACACATATACCCATGCATATGTAGTGTAGTTCCTTGCTTGCAGTACTTTGGATGAGTACTCACGGTTGCTTTCTCCCCCCTTTTTCCCCTTTTCCTTCCTTTCTGGTTGTCGCAACCAGATGCTGGAGTCCAGGAGCCAGACGCCACCGTCGACGACGACTACTACACTGGAGGTGCCTACTACTACGTGCAGGCCGCTGACGACGACCAAGAGTAGTTAGGAGGATCCCAGGCAGGAGGCCTGCGCCTCTTTCGATCTGTATCCCAGTTTGTGCTAGCCATCTTATGGCAACTTGTTTAACTTATGTCTGTACTCAGATGTTGTTGCTTCCGCTGACTCGTCTATGATCGAGCACTTGTATTCGAGCCCTCGAGGCCCCTGGCTTGTATTATGATGCTTGTATGACTTATTTTATTTGTAGAGTTGTGTTGTGATATCTTCCCGTGAGTCCCTGATCTTGATCGTACACATTTGCGTGCATGATTAGTGTACGATTGAATCGGGGGCGTCACAACAATCTCTTTCGAAGTATCAGGGTTTCGGACAAAAAAACGCATCTGTTGCAATGCCACTTCATTTTTTTAAATTTATTACAACCCCGGACATTTTTGGCGTTCAGTATGCACGATTCAAGGCAACGTCATCAACTTTCAACCCTTTCTGTCATCAGTTGCTATTTTTCATTCATTTACTTGTTTGTTTTTAGAGCTAAATGACCGTGAAATTGAAAAGCACTACAAAACAAACTCTGAAAAGGTTGAAACTTGGCATGGTATCATCATTTCACCCACATAGCATGTGCAAAAAAGTAGAGAGGGTTACGGCAAAAACTGGATGCACTTCGTGTACAATCTGGACAATCTCTTTCGAAGTATCAGGGTTTCGGATGAAAAAATTCATCTGTTACACCGGCACTTCATTTTTTAAAACTTATTACAACTCCGTACTTTTTTGCATTCAGTATGCACCATTCAAGGCCACGTCATCAATTTTCAACCTTTTCTGGCATCATTTGCTCATTTTCATTCATTTACTGATTTGTTTTGAGAGCTAAATGACCGTGAAATTGAAAAACACTACAAAATGAACTATGAAAAGGTTTAAACTTGGCATGGTATCAGGATTTCACCCACATAGCATGTGCAAAAAAATAGAGAGGGTTATGGCAAAAACTGGAAGCACTTCGTGTACAAACTAGACAATCTCCTTTGAAGTATCTGGGGTTCAGATGAGAAAACTCATCTGTTACACCGGCACTTCATTTTTTTAACTTATTACAACTTCGGACTATTTATGCATTCAGTATGCAAGATTCAAGGCCACATCATCAACTTTCAACCCTTTCTGGCATCATTTGCTAATTTTCATTCATTTACTGATTTGTTTTGAGAGCTAAATGATCATGAAATTGAAAAGCACTACAAAATAACTCTTAAAAGGTTGAAACTTGGCATGGTATCATTATTTCACCCACATAGCATGTGCAAAAAATTAGAGAGGGTTACGGCAAAAACTGGATGCACTTCGTGTACAAACTGGACAATCTCTTTCGAAATATGAGTGTTTCGGGCGAAAAAACTCATCTGTAACACCGACACTTCATTTTTTAAAAAAATTTACAACTCCGGACATTTTTTGCGTTCAGTATGCACAATTCAAGGCAACATCATCAACTTTCAACCCTTTCTAGCATCATTTGCTATTTTTCATTAATTTACGTATTTGTTTTTAGAACTAAATGACCATGAAATTGAAAAGCACTACAAAACGAACTCAGAAAAGGTTGAAACTTGGCATGGTATCATCACTTCACCCACATAGCATGTGCAAAAAAGTAGAAAGGGTTACTGCAAAAACTGGATGCACTTCGTGTACAATCTGGACAATCTCTTTCGAAGTATCATGGTTTCGGACGAAAAAATTCATCTGTTACACTGGCACTTCATTTTTTTAAACTTATTACAACTTCGTACTTTTTTGCATTCAATATGCACCATTCAAGGCCACATCATCAGCTTTCAACCCTTTCTGGTATCATTTGCTCATTTTCATTCATTTACTGATTTGTTTTGAGAGCTAAATGACCGTGAAATTGAAAAACACTAAAAATGAACTGTGAAAAGGTTTAAACTTGGCATGGTATCATGATTTCACCCACATAGCATGTGCAAAAAAATAGAGAGGGTTATGGCAAAAACTGGAAGCACTTCATGTACAAACTGGACAATTTCTTTTGAAGTATCTGGGTTCCGGATGAAAAAACTCATCCGTTACACTGGCACTTCATTTTTTTAACTTATTACAACTCCGGACTTTTTATGCATTCGGTATGCACGATTCAAGGCCATGTCATCAACTTTCAACCCTTTCTGTCATCATTTGCGATTTTTCATTCATTTACTGATTTGTTTTGAGAGCTAAATGACCGTGAAATTGGAAAGCACTATAAAATAACTCTGAAAAGGTTGAAACTTGGCATGGTATCATCATTTCACCCACGTAGCAGGTGCGAAAAAGTAAAGAGGGTTACGGTGAAAACTGGATGCAATTCGTGTACAAACTGGACAATCTCTTTCGAAGTATCAGGTTTTCGGACGAAAAAACTAATAGGTTACACCGACACTGCATTTTTTAAACTTATTACAACTCCCCCCTTTTTTGCATTCAGTATGCACCATTCAAAGCCATGTCATCAACTTTCAACCTTTTCTGGCATCATTTGCTATTTTTCATGCATTTACTGATTTGTTGTGAGAGCTAAATGATCATGAAATTGAAAAGCTCTACAAAATGAACTCTGAAAAGGTTGAAACTTGGCCTGCTATCATCATTTCACCCACATGGCATGTGCAGAAAAGTAGAGAGGGTTACCGCAAAAACTAGATGCACTTCGGGTACAAACTAGACAATCGCTTTTGAAGTATCAAGGTTTCTGTTACAATGGCACTTCATTTTTTTAAATTTGTTACAACTCCGAACATTTTTTGCGTTCAGTATGCACGATTCAAGGCAACGTCATCAACTTTCAACCCTTTCTGTCATCATTTGCTATTTTTCATTCATTTACTGACTTGTTTTTAGAGCTAAATGACTATGAAATTGAAAAGCACTACAAAATGAACTCTGAAAAGTTTGAAACTTGGCATGGTATCATCATTTCACCCACATAGCATGTGCAAAAAAGTAGAGAGGGTTACCGCAAAAACTGGATGCACTTCGGGTACAAACTAGACAATCGCTTTTGAAGTATCAAGGTTTCTGACGAAAAAACACACCTGTTACAACGGCACTTCATTTTTTAAAACTTATTACAACTCCGTAATTTTTTGCATTCAGTATGCACCATTCAAGGCCACGTCATCCACTTTCAACCCTTTCTGGCATCATTTGCTCATTTTCATTCATTTACTGATTTGTTTTGAGAGCTAAATGACCGTGAAATTGAAAAGAACTACAAAATGAACTCTAAAAAGGTTGAAACTTGGCATGGTATCATCATTTCACCCACATAGCATGTGCAAAAAAGTAAAGAGGGTTACGGCGAAAATTGGATGCACTTCCTGTACAAACTGGACAATCTCTTTCGAAGTATCAGGGTTTCGGACGAAAAAACTCATCTGTTACACCGACACTTCATTTTTATAAACTTATAACAACTCCATAGTTTTTTGCACTCAATATGCACCATTCAAGGCCACGTCATCAACTTTCAACCCTTTCTGGCATCATTTGCTATTTTTCATGCATTTACTGAGTTGTTGTGAGAGCTAAATGACCATGAAATTGAAAAGCACTACAAAATGAACTCTGAAAAGGATGAAACTTGGCATGGTATCATCATTTCACCCACATAGCATGTGCAAAAAAAGTAGAGAGGGTTACAGCAAAAACTGGATGCACTTCGGGTACAAACTAGACAATCTCTTTTGAAGTATCAGGGTTTCTGACGAAAAAACACACCCGTTACAACGGCACTTCATTTTTTTAAATTTATTACAACTCCGAACTTTTTTGTGTTGAGTATGCACCATTCAAGGCCACATCATCAACTTTGAACCCTTTCTGGCATCATTTGCTATTTTCCATTCATTTATTGATTTGTTTTTAGAGCTAAATGACCGTGAAATTGAAAAGCACTACAAAATGAACTCTGAAAAGGTTGAAACTTGGCATGGTATCATCATTTCACCCACATAGCATGTGCAACAAACTAAAGAGGGTTACGGCGAAAATTGGATGCACTTCGTGTACAAACTAGACAATCTCTTTCGAAGTATCAGGGTTTTAGACGAAAAAACTCATCTGTTACACCGACACTTCATTTTTTTAAACTTATAACAACTCCATACTTTTTTGCGTTCAATATGCACCATTCAAGGCCACGTCATCAACTTTCAACCCTTTCTGGCATCATTTGCTATTTTTCAGGCATTTACTGATTTGTTGTGAGAGCTAAATGACCATGAAATTGAAAAGCACTACAAAATGAACTCTAAAAAGGTTGAAACTTGGCATGGTATCATCATTTCACCCACATAGCATGTGCAAAATAGTAGAGAGGGTTACGGCGAAAACTGGATGCAGTTCGTGTACAAACTGGACAATCTCTTTCGAAGTATCAGGGTTTCAGACGAAAAAATTCATCTGTTACATCGGCACTTCATTTTTTAAAATTTATTACAACTCCGTACTTTTTTGCATTCAGTATGCAGCATTGAGGGCCACGTCATCAACTTTCAACCCTTTCTGGGATCATTTGATATTTTTCATTCATTTACTGATTTGTTTTGAGAGCTAAATGATTGTGAAATTGAAAAGCACTACAAAATGAACTTTGAAAAGGTTGAAACTTGGCATGGTATCATCATTTCACCCACATAGCATGTGCAAAAAAGTAAAGAAGGTTATGGCGAAAACTGGATGCACTTCGTGTACAAACTGGACAATCTCTTTCAAAGTATCAGGGTTTCGGACGAAAAAACTCATCTGTTACACCGACACTTCATTTTTTTAAACTTATAACAACTCCATACTTTTTTGCGTTCAATATGCACCATTCAAGGCCACGTCATCAACTTTCAACCCTTTCTGGCATCATTTGCTATTTTTCATGCATTTACTGATTTTTTTAGAGCTAAATGACCGTGAAATTGAAAAGCACTACAAAATGAACTCTGAAAAGGTTGAAACCTGGCATGGTATCATCATTTCACCCACATAGTATGTGCAAAATAGTAGAGAGGGTTACGGTGAAAACTGGATGCACTTCGTGTACAAACTAGACAATCTCTTTCGAAGTATGAGGGTTTCGGACGAAAAAACTCATCTGTTACACCGACACTTCATTTTTTAAACTTATTACAACTCCAGACTTTTTTTTGCGTTCAGTATGCACCATTCAAGGCCAAATCATCAACTTTCAACCCTTTCCGGGATCATTTGCTATTTTTCATGCATCTACTGATTTGTTGTGAGAGCTAAATGACCATGAAATTGAAAAGCACTACAAAATGAACTTTGAAAAGGTTGAAACTTGGCATGGTATCATCATTTCACCCACATAGCATGTGCAAAAAAGTAAAGAAGGTTACGGCGAAAACTGGATGCACTTCGTGTATAAACTGGACAATCTCTTTCGAAGTATCAGGGTTTCGGACGAAAAAACTCATCTGTTACACCGACACTTCATTTTTTTAAACTTATAAAACTCCATACTTTTTTGCGTTCAATATGCACCATTCAAGGCCACGTCATCAACTTTCAACTCTTTCTGGGATCATTTGCTATTTTTCATGCATTTACTGATTTGTTGTGAGAGCTAAATGACCATGAAATTGAAAAGCACTACAAAATGAACTCTGAAAGGTTGAAACTTGGCATGGTATCATCATTTCACCCACATAGCATGTGCAAAAAAGTAGAGTGGGTTACGGCAAAAACTGGATGCACTTCGTGTACAAACTGGACAATCTCTTTCGAAGTATCAGGGTTTCGGACAAAAAAAATCATCTGTTACATCGGCACTTCATTTTTTTAAATTTATTACAACTTCGTACTTTTTTGCATTCAGTATGCAGCATTCCATGCCACGTCATCAACTTTCAACCCTTTCTGGCATCATTTGATATTTTTCATTCATTTACTGATTTGTTTTGAGAGCTAAATGACTGTGAAATTGAAAAACACTACAAAATGAAATGTCAAAAGGTTTAAACTTGGCATGGTATCATGATTTCACCCACATAGCATGTGCAAAAAAATAGAGAGGGTTAATTAAAAAACTGGAAACACTTCGTGTACAAACTGGACAATCTCTTTCGAAGTATTTGGGGTTCGGACGAAAAAACTCATTTGTTACACCGACACTTCATTTTTTAAACTTATTAGAACTCCGGACATTTTTGCGTTCAGTATGCACCATTCAAGGCCACGTCATCAACTTTCAACCCTTTCTGGCATCATTTGCTATTGTTCATGCATTTACTGATTTGTTGTGAGAGCTAAATGACCATGAAATTGAAAAGCACTACGAAATGAACTTTGAAAAGGTTGAAACTTGGCATGGTATCACCATTTCACACACATAGCATGAGCAAAAATGTAGAGAGGGTTACAGCAAAAACTGGATGCACTTCGTGTACAAACTAGACAATCTCTTTGGAAGTATCAGTGTTTCGGACGAAAAAACACATCTGTTACAACAACACTTCATCGTTTTTAAATTTATTACAACTCCAGACTTTTTTGCGTTCAGTATGCATGATTCAAGGCAACGTCATCAACTTTCAACCCTTTCTGGCATCATTTGCTATTTTTCATCCATTTACTGATTTTTTAGAGCTAAATGACCGTGAAATTGAAAAGCACTACAAAATGAACTCCGAAAAGGTTGAAACCTGGAATGGTATCATCATTTCACACACATAGCATGTGCAAAATAGTAGAGAGGGTTACGGCGAAAACTGGATGCACTTCGTGTACAAACTAGACAATCTCTTTCGAAGTATGAGGGTTTCGGACGAAAAAACTCATCTGTTACACCGACACTTCATTTTTTAAACTTATTACAACTCCGGACTTTTTTTGCATTCAGTATGCACCATTCAAGGCCAAATCATCAACTTTCAACCCTTTCTGGGATCATTTGCTATTTTTCATGCATCTACTGATTTGTTGTGAGAGTTAAATGACCATGAAATTGAAAAGCACTACAAAATGAACTTTGAAAAGGTTGAAACTTGGCATGGTACCATCATTTCACCCACATAGCATGTGCAAAAAAGTAAAGAAGGTTACGGCGAAAACTGGATGCACTTCGTGTACAAACTAGACAATCTCTTTCAAAGTATCTGGGTTTCGGACGAAAAAACTCATCTGTTACACCGACACTTCATTTTTTTTAAACTTATAACAACTCCATACTTTTTTGCATTCAATATGCACCATTCAAGGCCACGTCATCAACTTTCAACCCTTTCTGGCATCATTTGCTATTTTTCATGCATTTACTGATTTTTTTAGAGCTAAATGACCATGAAATTGAAAAGCACTACAAAATGAACTCTGAAAAGGTTGAAACCTGGCATGGTATCATCATTTCACCCATATAGCATGTGAAAAATAGTAGAGAGGGTTACGGCGAAAACTGGATGCACTTCGTGTACAAACTAGACAATCTCTTTCGAAGTATGAGGGTTTCGAACGAAAAAACTCATCTGTTACACCGACACTTCATTTTTTAAACTTATTACAACTCCAGACTTTTTTTTGCGTTCAGTATGCACCATTCAAGGCCAAATCATCAACTTTCAACCCTTTCCGGGATCATTTGCTATTTTTCATGCATCTACTGATTTGTTGTGAGAGCTAAATGACCATGAAATTGAAAAGCACTACAAAATGAACTTTGAAAAGGTTGAAACTTGGCATGGTATCATCATTTCACCCACATAGCATGTGCAAAAAAGTAAAGAAGGTTACGGCGAAAACTGGATGCACTTCGTGTATAAACTGGACAATCTCTTTCGAAGTATCAGGGTTTCGGACGAAAAAACTCATCTGTTACACCGACACTTCATTTTTTTAAACTTATAAAACTCCATACTTTTTTGCGTTCAATATGCACCATTCAAGGCCACGTCATCAACTTTCAACCCTTTCTGGGATCATTTGCTATTTTTCATGCATTTACTGATTTGTTGTGAGAGCTAAATGACCATGAAATTGAAAAGCACTACAAAATGAACTCTGAAAAGTTGAAACTTGGCATGGTATCATCATTTCACCCACATAGCATGTGCAAAAAAGTAGAGTGGGTTACGGCAAAAACTGGATGCACTTCGTGTACAAACAGGACAATCTCTTTCGAAGTATCAGGGTTTCGGACAAAAAAATTCATCTGTTACATCGGCACTTCATTTTTTTTAAATTTATTACAACTGCGTACTTTTTTGCATTCAGTATGCAGCATTCCAGGCCACGTCATCAACTTTCAACCCTTTCTGGCATCATTTGATATTTTTCATTCATTTACTGATTTGTTTTGAGAGCTAAATGACTGTGAAATTGAAAAACACTACAAAATGAAACGTGAAAAGGTTTAAACTTGGCATGGTATCATGATTTCACCCAC